>NC_031497.1:20635104-20684084 GCF_000237925.1 Schistosoma mansoni
TTTTTTCACTATATATATGTCTATGGGTTCTTGTGTTTGTCACACAAATTAAGACTCATGTGAAGAGTATCCATCTTCTCGTAAACTTCTCTCTAGATTCATGTAGTTAGAGTACTTATTATTTATATCGACTGAATATCGGTAAAGATGAATACTAGCAGTTGAGTGTGGCAGATTGTCTTTAGCCAGAAATAACAACCCTGAACTAGGCCTATCATTCGGCCAGGACCGTCCAGGTGTTCCATGGTGCTCTAGCCCCAATTGACTCATGATCTTAACTATAAAATTACTAAATCTCCACAAAAACCCCCCTTGTGTTAGTTAGTTTGTATTGATGCATAGAAACTGTAAAATATTCATTCATTGACCTAATAGTAAAACAACTACCCTAGAAAACCCAAAGTTTCAGTTCTATTTAGAGAAAAAAAGATATTTAAGAGAATACATACTCTCGGATAGATTTCAGTTAATTCTGGAACAATTGTTTGTTATTGCTTGATTTTCACTAATCTTAATCATTTATTTACATAGTTGAAAGTATGAATCAATTGAGGCTAGACCACCAAGGGAAACCTGGGAGCACTGGATGACCAACTCGTCCTATTATGGGACTCCTCAGCAGTGCGCATCCACGATTCCGCACGCGAGCGAGATTTTAACCCAGGACCTATCAGTCTCGCGCCAGAGCACTCAACCGATAGACCACTGAGTCGGCCGGCATCCAAAGGTGTCAATGTCTAACTTCAACCAATCCATTAAGTTGAGTAACCGTTCACCAATTGTCTTCAGTGAGTTCCTGTCTCACAACAGACGTGGTTTGAACTCCACTAGTCACTGCTTCTCACTAGAACTCCATGAATTATCTCTTTAGGTCAGTCACTAGTGATCATTTATTTGTTTATGTTTTCTGTCCTCCACACTCATCCTTTCTATTTTCATGTTTACATTCATATCTTTTAGTGATATTCAGTGGGGGTGTTTTTTTCTTCTTTAAATTCTGATTGTAACTACGTTTTGTTTTGTATTTCAAACTATGTGTCAAGTTAATTTTTAATAAATAACAAGATAATTATGTCAAAACTATTTAAGTAGTATATAATACATCAATAGAATTGTTTCTTCTGTTAGTAACATAAGTATGTGTATTTACATAGAACTATGACATGTATAGACACATTTAATATTGTTATAAATCAAAATTTCCTTCAATTCTATTATTGTATTAAGCTTTACAGAATATAACAGACTGAAAACAAGGATAATGGTAATACATGTTTATTAAAATTAGTTCCAAGAATACAATTTGTAGATAACCATAACTGGCGTCAAAAGTCCTTGTTGTCCACATTATTTATAATGAACAAGAGAAGAAGAAGAAAAACAAAAGGCAAACAACCAGAGAGAGGGGGAATATATAAGAAAGGAAATCATACATAAATTATATACATTTCTATGTATCATACGTTTACACTGATGTGCTTCTGTAGACTATTAGTTTTTAACCACAATTGTAGATATTACTTATTTCAAGAATAAGATATAAGTATTTAAGTAGTAATTAATGTTATTACTTATCAAATAAATAAATAAGTCAATAAATTGTCATCTATTATTTATTTATCCATTTTTCAAGGTTATCTATTTGTGGACATACTACTAATTACACTGATCATGATGACAACAAAAACCGTTGTTATCATTAACTTTGTATCATGATGATCGTTTATAGTAAACAAAAGTATAAACTATCCTACTATGTGGGTAAACAATTTAAATGATCATGTCTGGATTAAGAGAAAATTTAAAGCATAAATTGTGAAACATGTGCAAGCACAAATGAATGATATACTTGTAAACAAAACCCCGGTATGGGCTAGTTGATTCGATGAATAGAATAATGTATATGTGTGAAGATGAGGAATAAAGAGAGAGAGAGAGAAACAAAGACAGGTAGATGCACACACAAAAAAAGAAGTATAATAGACAGAAGAAACTACATTTAATTTAACTAAGAAATACTAGCCAACTACCCAAACTGACTATAAGTATTCATGATTGTTTAAATGTTTCATTCTTTATTTTTTTTGTCAAGAAGTTACACTTGTGGCGCCATTCAGATAAGATATCATAATATGACATTGTGATGAAAATTGAACAGTTGTGGTGAATAGTATAAAAGTGGTAACGAAAAAGAACACGCGTAAATATACTAATAACTTTAATAGAGACAGAAAGAAGTTAAACAGTTATATGGGGTGGCCACAGGAGTCATGTACCTAAAGAGAGATAGAGAGAGAGAGATACAGGGAATATTAACGAAAATTAGTAGAGAGACAAATGAATAAATTAGATTTAAATTAGTTTTGGTGGTTAATAGCCTTACTTCATGAGGACTTTTGATAAATTTAAACAAAATTTATTGAATGTAAATAGTTTTATATAAACAAAAAAAACTATTTCTCATATTAAAAAAGGAAGAGAAAAGATAAATGAAGCCATAAAGATAATCATTAGTAATATAATTAGGTTTCGAATAAATTATGTTATCATTTATCAAGATCAGTCAATGACAAGTCAATGATTTAAACAATAAATATAGTGTATAGAGAATTAATGCAGATTATTATATTTTTTAAAACAAACAAACAAGCATGCGACAATATTAGGAATTGTGGAATAAAATATAAGGCGGGATCGTGGATGTGAACTGCTGAGGAGTCCCACAATAGGACGAAACGGCTGTCAAGCAGTGCTTCCAGGTTTTCCATGGTGGTCTAGCTTCAAATGACTCATGATTTCAACTATATATAAAAAATTACTAAAAATCTCCACAAAAAACCCTCTTATCATATGCTTACTAGCAACTGGCTCCATGAGATATTTCCTGGAGTTCTTGTGAGAAGCAGTAACCAGTGGAGTTCAAACCATATATATTGTGAGATAGGAACTCACTGGAGACAATTGGTGAATGGTTGCTCAACTTCATGGATCAGTTGAAGTTAGAGATTAACACCGTTGGATGCCGGCCGGCTCAGTGGTCTATCAGTTAAGTGTTCTGGCGCGAGACTGGTAGGTCCTAGGTTCGAATCTCGCGAGTCAGGCTCGTGGATATGCACTACTGAAGAGTCTCATAATAGGACGAGTTGGCCGTCAAGCAGTGCGTTGAGGTTTTCCATGGTGGTCTAGCTTCAATTGACTGACGATTTCAACTATGAAAATACTGAAATCTCCACAAAACCCCTTCTGATAAATAGAATTAGCATAAAAACGAAAATGTTTTACTTAAAGAATGAAATTAATAATGTAATAAGGTGACAATAAAAGATAACAAGCATTTTATATTCTGGGAGATATTTTATTTACCCTAAAGGATTAAGCTATCTTTGCTTTAATGCAATTCCAAAATTTAGAAATAAATTGTCATGAATCTAATGGTTTGACAACATTTTGAAGTGAGCACTTTTCATTTGGTACTAAGATACTGTATACATAATCCTCAAATTACTTTAAGAGTTCATCGATTGATTAGAAACATCTAAATAGGTTAGAACAATAGAATTTGATCTTTTAATTAGATTTATTTGTCTTCAAACTTTAATCAAAAGTGAATTTCAAACAAAATTACTCATAAATTACATCCAGTTGCACTGGATACATTAATTGTCCTTGTGGATGCTTGGTAGACTACATTTATCAGGACATTGAACATATTTCATCGAAATTTCCATCTTTTCAGTACTGTCAGAAATATTGACTGATACTTCTTTTTAAACGAAAAGTAAAAGAAACTAAATGTTAAATATTCTGTAACCGAGTATCGGTATGATGATTATCATTTATGGATACTTGGTATAGATTATTAAGATACTACTAAAAATTACCGATTTTTGTGATTAATTGAGTTCTCTGTGATAAATGTCTTAAGGTTAATTATAGTGATAACTTGAACCACACTAACACAAGTTGATTGGAATCTGTAGTGTTAGTCAGTACATGTAGAGCGATTCTCAAATGACCTTGAAAGTCTTTTCTCATTCACTAAGTGAACAATGGCTACTTGCCGCAAATATGTTCTTAATTTACACAAGTTTTTTAATCCTGAATAGTTTTTGAAAACCTTTGTATTACCAAATTGCGATAGGTATTACTTACAAATTTATTAGTATACTCTTAGTACTCAGCTCAAATAATCAACTTACTTTCATTCAATGATATTTAATTGTAGAGTATTTGTTTTTCGAAACATCAATACACTCAAATTGGCTAAAGTTGTAAATGTTGATCATTCGATCGTGGTTTCTGTATAGCCATCAACAAAAGATGTAAAAATTATGGATCCAATCCCATGCAAGTTCTTCAATCTGCACTGATATTGAGTAACAAACGACGAGGGAGAAACAGCTTGCTATTTTTCTCTAGTTTTTAATTGTTCTCCAGTGGATTGTAGTCCACGATGAAACCTAAACTGGATATAACTATTGGATGAAAGATATATTCAATTAGTTTTTCCTTAATATGATCATAACAAACTGAATTTATTATTTGGCTGGAATGGTTTATATTCGTTTGTTGTATATATCATAGACTGACTTCAACTGGGGTACCACTAAAAACTAGGGTGTAATAGACAGCTGTTTCTCCTGGTATGAAATTGCTCACCACTGACCACCCACTAACCCATCAGACATCGAACAGAGGACCTTCTGATCTCTCAGCGAACATTTAACTGTAACCAATATTATTTACAAATCAAACAAATCTTCACGAAGCCCTTATAAATAAACTCTAAAAATCAGCTTACTAGTGGTCTGCCTCAAGATTTTTTGAAATTCTAATACGAAGTCGTGATTGTTTGGTCTCAGATATATTGGGAGTGAGACAGTTATCACCATTCGTATTGAATAATTATTGCATAATATCATAAGTTGATTCGAGTCGAAATTGTACGATTGAACTCAGACCTAGTGATAAAGTATACACTAAGAAACCTGAAAGTCGTGTTTTCGATTCCTAGCAAGGTTGGAAGTGTCCACTGATAACGACATCTATACTAGGACAATGCAGCTTGTTTTCATTAGTAACCCAAGTAAGATGAATATATGAAGAATGAAACATACGAATTATTTACTACATATTGAATATATTGAATCGCTTCTCAAAAAAGGTGTTCAACAGTTTTCCATTTCGTTCATTTCACTAATTTATGGGAAACTAGATTCCATTAGGCGTATTTAAAAGAGGATACAAAAAAAAGACAGTTATTTTAATTAAAACTTTAGAAACCATCAAATTGATTTATTTTCAACATATGATTCAAATCATCTTTAAATGTCGAGTGACTTTGATAAACAAATTAGGATTTTGGTTTAGAAAATATTCCAATACATTAAACAGGAAACTTTCTTAATTGGTATAGTAATCACAACAGTTAATGTTAAAATTGAATAAACCCTATGTGTAACAATTAGAATAAAGAAGCGGATATGGTCGGAAAAAAACTGAAGTATCATTTAAGAACTACTAGTGACTTTAAATTCACTTAGTGTGACTTGTTTGAATCTTCCCATTGATGTTTAGGACTGCAACTGGTCAGTCTCTTATTGGCATATATGCATACTGTGCGTATTGCCTCGATATAGCCTTAATTCATAAGCATTATAAGCAAAGATGGATCGAGGCAATACGCACAGTATGCATATATGCCCAATTAAAGACTGACCAGTTGCAGTCCTAATCATCAATGGGAAGATTCAAACAAACAATACTAAGTGAATTTAAACTTCGCCCCATCGCACAAACAAGTGGCCATCAGGACTCCGTAACTGAGTGGATAACGCGATGGCGTTTGAAGCGAAAGGTACTGGGTTCGAGTCGCAGAGTGAACATCAACTCTGAGGTGCAGGCACATCCAGCTAACGAGTCCCAAGCAGGACGAAACGCGCGTCCTGGATTCCATTGCTAGCCACTATCCATCTTTACTAGTGACTTTATTTAATTTAATGTCATCGTTTCAACTCACGTACATTTTATGGAGGAAAAACGAACAATGGCTTAGAAAGAAAGAAAACTACTTTAAAAATGATACTAAGTAGTAGGATAAGACAGGCAAATAAATATTCATAATATATAGCCGTTGTATTCTCGAGTATAAAAAATTGATAAATAATTCGTTTTCATTACGATGATGATCAGGGTAACATACACCTATTAAAGAGTGAAGATTAGCCAATTCAGTTTTTTTCGACTGATATCAACCACACACCTCATTGAATATTCACTGAATATGTCATGTCTAACACTTCCAGTTATTTTTCCATTCATTTAGTGAGATTAAATTTCCAGTAAATAATTCATTTCAAGTAACTGTAAAATCATATATGAGTAAAACCAATCTAGAGCGGTCCAACTAATGAATGAAAAATACAGACATACGAAAATTTGGGGCTTAGAAGGAAATCATTGATGGAGATTACCCTCTACTGCGCAGCCCCCAAATGCCCTGGTACGGCCGAAAGTGGGGAAAGTCCGCTCTCTCTCTCCAAATGCTATCACATGGCCACGCGTATATAGCCTCTACCAGCGAAGTCCTACTCACTGCCTCCTCACAGTGGCATTACTATTGTTTACGAAATTGAGAAGACGAAAAGAGAATGTCTGGCGCTTTACCTGGGTTGGTGGACCTGGAAAGTCCACCTAGGGTAGTTGGAAAACCCTGATTCCAAACCAATGGTGCATATGGGCTCCAGTATACTGATGGAACAAATGGCGTATGAATCAATCGTTGGTCATCGGCTACCATGAGACTGCATCTCCTCACGATGTTCCACTGCCTTGTGGATCAGATCTTTAGGTCAGAAGTTCCGTGTGTGGCCTCCTAAGAAAACCATCTGTTTCAGTTTGGGCACCTGGGTAGTATCACAGTCCTCACACAAATGAAATGAGATTTGTGTGGCGCATATATGTCTGGCGCCCTTTTGTACCAATATTCATGTGTTTAAATAAAATAATCTACTGTGAAACAGTCACCTATTAAATGAACGGAAAAATGATCAGAAATGCTGAGTACGACACACTTAGTAAATATTGAATACATTCTGGTTGATATCAGCAATATTTTCTAATTTTAAAACAGATTTTATTACGATTAATATCAACTCCCGTAGGAAATAAACGGGATAAGACAAGTGTTTGTTTTAATTCTGGATTTTTTTACTGAATTAACTTTCATAAGAAAATAACTCATTATTTACCGTTTAAGGACTGAAAGCTGAACTTGTCATTCCATGATTCACATTAGATTCCTGTAAAAACTTATGCAAACCATTGACAAACATTGAAAAAAGGGTTGGTTTTCATTAAGCGAACGGTATAAAATCATACGGTCGGTATATATATAATAGGAGGAAATTTAACAACCACGTTTTCTCAATGAATTTGAACTCAAATCTAATGATCCTTTAACCAGTGATTGACAATGTCTAGGGAATAGTTGAAAACTAAGGAGCACTAGACTTTTCATCAGTGCATATTCACTACCTCAAATTGTAATATCTCTCAGTTAACCTGTTATTACTTTGTCACGCTGATATGAAACCAAATATCACTTTAGTTTATTAACCACGAGGAGTTGAAATAACTATCTGATGCTAGTATTTGAAAAGTGTACACTTTTCTCCTCTCACTATCTAACTTTTACTTTTCATGTACACTTTAAAAGAAAGCTAAAACTTGTAGAAATCTACTACTCAATAGAAAAACACCTGAAGTAAACTGAAATATAACTTCCATCTATAGTTATTTAGACCTCTGTTGCAAAAAATACGTAGTTTATAGGTGTTGTAATCAATAAAGTAAACCTAAATATCGTGTTTCATTTGTTGAAAGGACCTGTGAGTTATGCTATGAATTAATAAAACAAGTACAAATTTGTATGCTCCAGTTGTGATTCCTCTGGTTTATTTGATTTGAGATATATTATTTATTTATTTATTTATTTAAGCACATAAATATTGGTAGAAGGGAAACCAGATATGTATGCGCCACACAAATCTCATTTCATTTGTGTGAGGACTGTGATACTACCCAGGTGCCCAAACTGAAACAGATGGTTTTCTTAGGAGGCCACACACGGAACTTCTGACCTAAAGATCTGATCCACAAGGCAGTGGAACATCGTGAGGAGATGCAGTCTCATGGTAGCCGATGACCAACGATTGATTCATACGCCATTTGTTCCATCAGTATACTGGAGCCCATATGCACCATTGGTTTGGAATCAGGGTTTTCCAACTACCCTAGGTGGACTTTCCAGGTCCACCAACCCAGGTAAAGCGCCAGACATTCTCTTTTCGTCTTCTCAATTTCGTAAACAATAGTAATGCCACTGTGAGGAGGCAGTGAGTAGGACTTCGCTGGTAGAGGCTATATACGCGTGGCCATGTGATAGCATTTGGAGAGAGAGAGCGGACTTTCTCCACTTTCGGCCGTATCAGGGCATTTGGGGGCTGAGATTCATTGATGTTAGTCAGATACTTATATGGATAGAAGGTTCGAGCTTTTTCCACATGATTAATTAAGATTTAACTGATTTAATTACTAAGCTACCTTTTAATTCTATTCAAAATGTTTACTATTATTGATTAATTTTTCCAAACTACATTATGAATGGTGTTATTCTCAGTCAACTTAGATAAAAACCTATCATATCTGTATCAGATTCTATCATTTGGTGAATTGAAAAGATCATGAACAATAATTAGATAACAGTATTCTTCATGAATTGATATATGATGTAAAACTACTGAGAACTATGGAGAACCAAATTGGTAGTTTGCCATACTGTCGGCTATCATAACACAGAGGATTCAACAGGTCTATTATGTCACAAATTGACTATAGTTAGAAAACCTTTTCCATAGATTTCTGAATTAGTAAGTAATACCATTATGGTCTCTTTGAGTCCTGAAATCCGTGAATTAGATTTCATGTGATATCTTACTTACTTACGCCTGTTACTCCCAATGGAGCATAGGCCGCCGACCAGCATTCTCCAACCCACTCTGTCCTGGCTGCGCCTTCTTTTCTAGTTCTATCCAGTTTTTGTTCATTCTTCTCATGTCTGTCTCCGCCTGTAGCTCCTCCGGAGGCTACTGCCGGTCCCAAGCCTGGGTAAAGAAGGAGGGTTGGGCATGGGGTTAGCGACCCCATCCCGTAGAAAACCAACTCGCTAGAAAAATGCTAACCAGAAAAAATGTGATATCTTAGGCATACATTATTGAAGAGTATCAAACTAAAATTGAATATTTATCCAGCTCTCACCAGTTTTAATTTTCCTAAATCCCTGTTTAGAAATATTTTAGAATTAAAATAATTTCTACAAACCATCCCCCTAAATAATTTCTGGGGAAGCCTAAATTCATTCCGTTTTCTTTCTTTTATCCATAAATATTTGTTTTGATGTGTAAGGAAGACAATGATAACATTTCTCTCATTCATATTTCCTCACTAACCTTTGTTGTTATCTGATTGGTTATCCTAGTTTTCAGTTCGCTATTTTTCCTATGTCTCAAGGGTATATTCATTACTATACAAAGAGAGTTATTCTAATACAATTTTGACTTCTTGAATAGTAAGTTTTTTCCTGAGATCGTCGAAGTGTTGTGTATCAACAATCTGATCGAATTAGTTGGTATAGATCTCGTTCGTATTAGAAGAATCATCACAATCGTTCGGAATCACAAGCTATCATAAAATATTGGTCGGCGGCCTATGCTCCATTGGGAGTAACAGGCGTAAATAAGTAAGTAAGTAATTATAAAATATGAAAACGACGAACTAGTATGGCTGACATCCGTTTTAATGATTATTAAACAATTTAAAAAAACTCATGATGAAAAACAGTTCAAAGAACTTTTGTTTATAACACATGTAGTCGAGATAAGGATTCAAATAAATGTCATCAGCTTGCACTGTTTGTAATTATACACATATGTTGGTTGACTAACATGCTGATTAGTGGGTGTTATGTAATATATATGTTACATCATAAAGAGAATAGAAAATGCACAAAAAGGAACTGTTCAAACTAATCACAATATGACCATGAAAATAAAGATGCCTAGGAAACGTTCCAGTCTAAAGTTGGCATAAAAATACTAGTATACAAAAAAAAAACTAAATCATACTACTCAATTTGGTAGTTGATCTAAAATGTATCCAAAGGTATAAGGGAAAGGGGTAAATGAAAGTGAAGAGATATCAATTCATTTAAAAGTAATATTTATTTGAGACTTATTCAACAACAACACACAACCGATTACTTCTATATAGTTAATGTATACATATCTGTCATCTTGCTCCTTGCTATGCTTAAATATATATTTACATACAGAATTTTGTGTCGTATTGCTCATTCGTTGAAGTTAGCCAACATTCAAATTAGATTATTTTTTAATGACTCCTTTCCATTGTTCATAAACAGAAGAGAAATAGAAAGTGGGGAAAATAGCTTAAATAGATCTCTAAAATACCGGAGAATTCTTTCAGTTCATGTATCATCTATGTACACAAGTGTTTACACATATACATATATACGCATAATTCCTGGAAATAAGCGAATTGTATCAGAAATTACAGTATTCGAATCATTTCAGATTGGAATAAGTGTATCATTATTATAATTATTATGATTATCATTAATACTATTAGTATTTTGTTTAAAATGTTGTTCAACAGTATCCTTTTGAAATTCCGATAGCATCAATGATGTTGTACATGGTATATATGAAGATAATCCAGTTGTTGAAATAGTTGCATCAGAATTTTGTGAAGAAAACACTACTGATGGATTGGTAGACAAGGGAAACAATGTAGATGTTAAATTATTTAATGGTTGAGTTGAATTGAGGTTACCTAAAGAATTCATCAATGTTGATAATTGCATTGCAGAAGGAACAAATTTTGAAAATGTTGATGAATTCAATAGTGAATTTGATAAATTCATTGTTTGACTAAAAATATTATCTGAAAATAGTCGTTTTAATAAAAAAGAATTGAAATCATTCATATTCTGTTGATTAAATGTTTGCATTAATGATGATGAGGAGGATGTAGGCGGTGAAATTGATTGTTGTTGGCCAAAAGAATTGAATGTTGAACAGTAAAACATATTGACAAGATCTTGTGCCAATTTCTCTTTATCTCCTGATATAGATGGAAATGTTGATGATGATGATGAAGAAGTGGAAGTTGAAGTACAACAAGAAATTGATGTTGATGATACAACTGGTAATGAAGATGTCATTGATGAAAGAGAGGATGAGATTGATCCTGCTAATTCATTTGTCAATATTGACTGATATAAATGAGAATCGTTTTTCGATATATAATCTAACACTGTATTAACTCTACTGGGATCAGCAGCGTTCATAACGGGGTGTAACAACGGTTTTGGGTTATCTGTTAAAATGTATAAATTTAAAATTAAAAAGAATTCGTGATCAAAATTTAAAAGGAGAAAAATATGAGAAACTAAGAAGTTTACTGTTCAACAAATGAAACACTAGTTGTCATTTACATTCAACCTTCTGATTAAACAGACAGTGATAGAATTTCAACTGGTAATGTTAGATGATTTCACTAGTTCATCATAATTGAAACTACTTTCCTAAGATATGAATATTTTTTCTGTCATTCAGTGAAAAGTCTGTACAGAGACATTAAGAGTATAATGAGAAGTTTTGGAAGATTTTTGAAAAGGTTTTTCCTCATCAACAGTTTACCTTGTAAAGTGTTTTATTTCAAAAGTATTTAATATTGATGTATGAAAATGAACAAAGCATAAGTATTCTCTGCATATGGGCATATTATCTACATAGTTGAAATCAATTGACAGGAAGCCAATAAACTAGATTTTATCCAACTTAGCATTCCTCAGGAAGTCGTGTCAACAATCTTTGTTATTTGATAAGATATTGGCTGATTTTCAGTAACCTATTTCTATGAACATGCCAGTTTTATCAAATCTTTAGCTCCAGAGTCTTATATTTCTTTATATATTTCCTCCCTTCTGAAAACCATTGAGGGATTCTCAGAGTATCCTAACATACACATATGACCGTGTGGCCATTTCTCGACTTACTTTATAAAACCTAGTGTCAAATATGGTCAGTTTTTATAAACATTACGTTGTAAAATTCAAGTAACACTGATGGTTAGCATAGCATGATGATATTATGTTATTGACTGCCCATTGTGCAACCAATGCATTTCATCTGACCTTAACAGTTAAGACGTGAATATCTCACTTTCAAAGTATATGCCCGGTGTGTTTAACTGGAAGGATAACAGACAAAACACCAAACTTTCAAAACAATTAGTGACAAGCTTCACCCTTTTTCCATGTATTCCAAAAATGCACAACAGATTCTACACTTAAGTTGAATTACTAGAGGTTTGAATTTACACGTGTATCTAAACCTAATAAGAAATATGTGATGGTCTCTAGTCAAATGGATTTGATCACCATCACAAAGGATTGAATGACATTAAAATATTGCTTATAACTAGTTTACAAATTATCAGTCTACATACAAGACTATAGCTTGCCAACTAAATTATCTTTGAAATAATATAATTAATCATTCAAAAAGTAATTTTTATGGTGAAATCTTGTATAAACGTGAATAGTTACACAGGTAAAGAAACAAATCTCATCATATCATTAACATAAAGAAAAAAACGATGGTAAAATCATCATACAGAATCAACCAAATCCAAAAACTTTCAGCGCTCATTTTTAAACGTCAAATTAGCTTTAAATTATTTTTCTCTACTCATTGTGTTTTCATTTTCACCCCTCCCCTCTCTCTCTCTCTTATATAGTTTTGTCTATTGTAGGTGACTAAAAAGAAAACTGACTGACTGACTGACTGACTGGAGATACTTCTCTTTTTTTCTCTTAAGTACAACAGAGATTGTAATCTGTCACTCAAAGCACCACTATTATTATTATTATACACCATATTTGAAACAGAAAGATGGTTACCTAGTAATAAATAAAAAGAAAAACACACATATCAATCAGTCACATGGGTAACCATTAGAACCTGTTAATATTGTGTACTTTTATCATTGGTTCATTATTATATTGAATAGACTGCTGAATTACTGATAGCACCATTGAAATATATCACGGCTAATAATAACATTTATTGTTATTATTATTATTATAGTACATTATGTATATAAATATAGTTGTATACATATATGTAATTAAATAAGCAAGTGTACAGTTCAAAATAGCACTACTATTGACTAGTGCCAAGAGTAGTATATTACGATTCAGTTCACCACCTTCATGCTTTGAGATAATTTATACATTTGAGTAAAAAACACATATTCCTAGATATATGTATAGTAATTTAAATGATTAAATGGCTCAGTGGTCTATCGATTAATTGCTCGCGCGCGAGACTGGTAGGTCCTGGGTTCGAATCTCGTGGGGCGATGTCGTGGATGCGCATTGGCGAGGAATCCCACAATAGGACGAAACGGTCGTCCAGTGCTTCGAGGTTTTCCATGGTAGTCTAGCTTTAATTGACTCATGATTTCAACTATGAAAAATACTGAAATCTCCACAAAACCCCTTCTGATTAATTATTACTCATATTGTATAGGTACTAATATAAATTACTCCTGTAGGCAGTAATTATTTCTTATAAAAAATGTCAAACCGATGACAAATCTCTAAGAATAAATCAATGTTTAATTTGTATAAATTGGACTGATTCCAAAATATACACTCACAGCACAACTCTGATTATCTGATATCAGTTTAGTTAATATTAAGACTTTTGTATTAAAAATAAAAGAGAGTAAATAATATTTATTAGAAGATGATAGATGTATACGATGGTTAGTGTACTAAAATTTTATGGGTGTGGTCAGTAAAGTACATGAAACAGTTGATGTTGAAATTTGACTAAACACTAAATCCATTGTATTTCTTCTTATTGTATTTATTTATTATTATTTGAACACAGAAATATTGGTACAAAGGGGTACCAGATATACATACGCCACGCAAATATCATTTTATTTGTGTGAGGGCTGTAATACTAACCGGGTGCCCAAACCGAGACAGGTGGTTTTCTCATGCAGCCACACCCGAAGCCTCTGACCTAATGATCTCATCCATAAGGCAACAAAGCATCGTGAGGAGATGTAGTCACATGGTAGCTGGTGATCAACGATTGATTCATACGCCATTTGTTCCCTCAGAATACTGGAACCCATATGCATCATTGGTTTGGAATCAGAGTTTTCCAACTACCCTAAATGGACGTTCTGTGTCCACCAACCCGGTTAAAGCACCGGACATTAGCTTATCGTCCTCTCAATTTCGTAAACAATAGTAATGCCACTGTGAGGAGGCATTGAGTAGGACTTCCCTGACAGAGGTTATATACGCATTGCCATGTGAGAGCATTTGCTGAGGGAGAGCGAACTCTCCTCACTCTCGGCCGTACCGCTACTAACACTACCATTATTACGATTATTATTAGTATCATTTACTTGAAACGTAAGCATCATTATTGTTATCATTAGTTTATTTTTATAATCATTATTAATAATATAATTTATCCAAGAAATTTGCATAAAACAAAAATGAAATTTAATATTAAAATTATCTAAAAAAAAATTAATTATTAAGTTACTTTCAATCGCTTCTAGTTAGGGTTTAGACAATATGTATTTTTTAAAAAGTCAAGTTTATAAAAGTCGATGTATAAACACACACAACATACAGATAGATAGATAGATAGATAGACACACATATAGATAGACACACACATAATTAGATAGACAGACAGACACTTTAAATTGTCACTAACTTAAATAATACATGTTTCGTTTTGTTCGTGTTAATCTCTTTTATATTACTTACTTATATACCCATGTATCATTTACACATAGCTAGATAGATAGATAGATAGATAGATATATGATTATCTCTTTAATTGTTTTAAAATGAAACTTTTTAATTATCATTTTATTCAATGGCAGTGTAAACACTATTAGCTACTAATTCATGCTTGACTTTTTTTTAATAATTTATATTCAAATCATGTGTATAAAGTCATTAGTTTATGCAAATGATATTGAAATATAGATAGTATGTATATGTATTCAGTCAAGTTTTCTTTTTGAATTAATTCAGATTATGATAACTTGAACGATATACTATGGCGTCATTTTAAAAAAAGAAAAAAGAAGAAAAGAAAAGAAAAAAGAAGAAAAAGAGAAAAAAGAAGTAAAGAAGAGAAAAGAAAAAAACAAAAAAAGGATGTTGAATAAAATAACGGTTAATATAAACTACATAGATTGTTCAAAACTTCATAACATATACGCACTGACTAGTCATGGTTTATTGTCATGTTAATTGTTGCTATTACTGAAGAGTTAAGAAAAAGGTGTTGAAAAGACTAATTAGATTAAATAAGGTTCCAAACTGTTATTTTGTTTTCTTTCTTTCTTTTTTTATCAATATAAGTAATTTCATAGATTAAGATGGTTAATTTTATCATAGTCGTTTTGTAAAGGTATTTGTTATTAGTTATTATGAAAGGGGTGAAGTATTAAGCTTGAAAACGGTCCTTTTTATAAAGTTCAATATGTTTTGGTATAGTGTTTGTTTAACTAAGATAATAAATAATGATAAATCTGTTTATTTAGTTCTATGCAAATTTTTATTCCAGTTAAGGTAATTAATAAAATTATATACTTGACAAACTAGTTATTTCATTGTTAGGTATATATATATATATACCTAACCGTACAATTCTAATCTCAATACAATACATTTGAGTTCTCTATGCTATCTTCATTTCTGATCCAGTAGTGATTATAAGAGTGTGTACTAGTTATTATTATTATTAATATTAGTAGTAGGAGTAGTTTTCATATTATACTTAATACTACTAATAGTTCGAAACATCCAAGAATAAATACTAGGATTTAAGCTGCCCCCAAAGGCCTTGGTACGGCTGAGAGTGGGGAGAGTTCGCTTTCCCTCTCCAAATGCTTTCACATGGCCATGCGTATATAGCTTCTGCGAGGAAAGTCCTACTCACTGCCTCCTCACAGTGGCATTACTGTTGTTTACGAGATTAAGAGAACGAAAAGCGAATGTCTGACGCTTTACCTGGGTTGGTGGACCCGGAAAGTCCACCTAGGGGAGTTGGAAAACCCTGATTCCAAACCAATGATGCATATGGGCTCCAATATCCTGATGGAACAAATGGCGTATGAATCAATTGCTGGTCATCGGCTACCATGTGACTGCATCTCCTCACGATGTTCCACTGCCTTGTGGATCAGATCTCTAGGTCAGAAGTTCCGTGTGTGGCCTCCTAAGAAAACCATCTGTTTCAGTTTGGGCACCTGGGTAGTATCACAGTCCTCACACAAATCAAATGAGATTTGTGTAGTGCATATATATCTGGTGCCCCTTTGCGCCAATGTTTATGTGTTCAAATAAAATAAAGGATTTAAGCTAACGGCTAAACACAATCAACTTCCTATAAAAACAATGGTTTTTATTGGTAAATTTAGATCGGTAGTTTTGATAAAGATGGACGTGATTTGGAAATGGTTCTCATTATGGACTAATTTCAATTAGAAGGTTCATCACTAGCTTCTTTTCGATGGATCTTATATTTAGGTTACACTTTTACTCTAGGAACTAGTCATACATTTAGGTTATACATTGTTTGTAATTAAACAGCCAATAGATCCACTAAAATCGATGATAATTTGATAGCATTAAATTCTTTCTTTAGGTATTCCCCTAATTTGGATCCATAATTAACTGCTAATTAACAGGCGATTATCAACAAGTACACTCAGCACTCTAAATACAACTCACTGAGTGCATGTTTTTCTACACTGGTTCGAGTTAGATTTTGTACGTATTTATATGTGTATGGGATGGTGGTGTAAATTTCTAATAAGTGGTAAAGTGACTGAAAGATAACTGCTGTAACTACTAAGCTGCTATACTCACAACACAACTGTGTACATTAAATTTTACTGACAATTACATAATAAATATTTGAAAATTTTGAAAAATCTTAAATAGTTTATCGGTAAATTAGTGACTATATTACATTTTAAAATGTCAAAATTAAGCTCACGAAAATAGCATGAAAAACAACGTTCATATATATATATGGCAACGGATACTACTGAATGTATAGATAAGTCAGTCCTAAAAAAGGTCAGCCAAAACCTGGATAATTTAGTGTTACCATCTTCGGTTGTGACAGTTATGATACAAGTTCGAATTCCAGGTGAAACATCAATTCACTCAGAATCATAAACAAACCTTGATGAGGAATACAAGTATCACGAAAAATCAGATGGTTCCAACCACCAAATATACATCATCCACGTTTCTCCTGGAATAGAGACCAGAACCTTCAAATATTGTGGCGAACGCTCAACCTTCTTATTTTACCCTCTTTCATATGCATATATCTAAGGATAGTTAAATCAACCAAATGACATCGATTTAATAAATAAAATATCAAACTCTTAATCAATTAACTAGCGAAATCATGGCTAATGAGGTTTCATTTGATAATAGAGTGAATTATTTATTACAGATATCGAATAATAGTTACATTATATGATGAAACGACGTTGTTTAAAAAATATGGTACACTTGATTCCAAGTCACTGGTCTTAATTTGTCTTAATATTTATCACGTGACATCCAAATTATGAGTCCGAATTCATATTGAATTCTTTAGCATACACTGTTGACAAATCTTATAATAGGGTGAAACAATCAGTTAGTATTTCGCGATTACCAAAGAAATCACTATCTGATACTGAAAATTACCTTGAAAACAAAGTATTCTCTACAAACAAGCAACTAAAATGATATTTATTAGTATGAGGAGTTTGTGGCGGTTGTTGAATTTTAAAGTCCATATCAAGAAATGACCTTAATAAAAAAAACTGATGAAAACTAGAAGACTACGATCAATGGGGTTAAACTAAGTTGAATGTCAGGCAGTTCCATACAAATATTATTAGAAGACAGTCGTGCAATATTACAAATTAAGTGAAGTTAGGAACATAAACTATTGGATGTCAACACATGGGTCTGAAATTTAAGCACTGGTTATAGGGTCTGAAGATCCTTGGTTCAGTCCTCAATAGAGTTCATGTTGCGAACTGCTAAGAACTTTCATACTAAAATGAAATAATTGTCGAGTGTTAAGTAGTTTTCAATGGTTGTCTAACTAAGCTCAATCCGTCATGTAAGTTGCAAACGATTTTACTTTATTTATTTATTTGAACACATAAATATTGATACAAGGGGGCACCAGATATATATGCGATACACAATGGTGTGAGGGTGTGATACTGACCAGGTGCCCAGACCGAAGCAGGTGGTTTTCTTAAGGGGTCACACCCAGAGCCTTCGACCTAAAGGTTTGATCCATAAGGTAGTGGAGCATCGTAAGGAGATGCAGTCACATGGTAGCCGATGGCCAACGATTGATTTATACGTCATTTGTTCCTTCACGATATTGGAGTCCATGTTCACCACTGGTTTGGAATCAGAGTTTTCCAACTCCCCTGGGTGGACTCTCCGTGTCCACCAACCTGGTGAAAGCGCCGTACATTGGCTTTTCGTCCTCTCAATTTCATAAGCAACAGTAATGCCAATGTGAGAAGGCATTGAGTAGGACTTCCTTGACAGAGGCCATATACGCGTGGCCATGTGAGAGCATTTCGAACGAATATCTTACTGAATTCGTTCTCTTTTGAATCAGTAACAAAATTACAAAAAGGGGTTATAAGATTTGTAGTTAGTATGATTCATTATAAGATATATACATAGTTTCAATGTTAAGACTTTTATGGAAACTTGATAGTTTTAATTGGTATTTTCTCTATCACATATACAATAATGATGGTATCTTCATGTATTTGAATAATTCTCAATCTGTTAGCTAGAATCATTAATCATTTGTACTTTTCTATTATTCAGTCTATAATAAGGAGAAATAATATTTCCAATTAAATTTGATTCTAATTCCCATTTAGCTTTAAATTAATAAACTTTTCATTTCTTTCATATTTTTTTAATAATATACTACTGTTAGTAGTATAATATACTTACCAATTAGATACTAGTTATTCATTATTATTTTTTTGATGTGCATCATGAATACATCAGAATGACTAATCAATTTTCAATTATCAATCTTATTTACATAACCTGGATAAATACTCTAATTAATATGTGTCGAAAGAAAAATGTACCAATATCAAAGACAAAGATAACTATAAATATTTTCATTACTACTATCATCACAATTATTACTACTTAAATAAATATATAAAGTTAAAATGTTATATGGTTGAAATCATGAGTCAATTGAAGCTAGACAACAATGGAAAACTTCGAAGTACTGGACGGCCCTCTCGTCCAATTGTGGGACTCCTCGGTAGTGCACATCCAAGATCCTACCTCACGAGATTCGAACCAAGGACCTATCAGTCTCGCGCGCGAGCGTTTAACCATTAGACCCCCAAGCAGGCATCTAGCGGTGTTAACCTCTAACTTCAACCAATCCATGAAGTTGAACAACAATTCACCATTGTCTTAAGTCAGTTGATATCTCACAACAGATGTGGTCGAACTTCACTGGTCACTGCCTATCACTAGAACTCCAGGAGTCCCACAATAGGATGAAACGGCCGTCAAGTACTTCCAGGTTTTCCATGGTTGTCTAGCTTCAATTGACTCATGATTTCAACTATATAATTACCAAAATCTCCACAAAAGCCCCTTCTGATATATGTATATATATTGAAAGTCATTTGTCAGTAGTTAATTTCTTTTACATATTTATTTATTTATTTATTTAAACACATAAATATTGGTACAAGGAAGCACCAGATAAATATGCGCCTCACAAATCTCATTCGATTTGTGTGAGGGCTGTGATACTGCTCAGGTGCCCAAACCGAAACACGTGGTTTTCTTAGGGGTCCACACCCGAAGCCTTTGACCTAATGATCTCATCCACAAGGCAGTGGGGCATCGTAAGGAGATGCAGTCACATGGTAGCCGATGACCAACAGTTGGTTCATACGCCATTCGTTCCTTCAGGATACTGGAGCCCATGTGCACCATTGGTTTGGAATCAGGGTTTTCCAACTCCCCTAGGTGGACTCGCCTTGTCCACCAACCCGGTTAAAGCGCCGGACATTCGCTTTTCGTCCTCTCACTTTTGTGAACAACACCCCCGCCACGAGAAGGCAGTGAGTAGGACTTCCCTGGCATATAAAAAATCTAATCATGTTTACATGCATAAATGTTAATTTTGATTACCTGAATGATGAATAATAATTGAAATCTCTTTAAATATTCAAATTAATAGGTGTACCAATTTTTAACACTTACACACACACACACACAAGGATGTACATATTATTTAAATATATATTCAGTAGTTTTTCAAATATTTAACAAAAACTTCACAAAATGTCTATTAGAAACTTATTTAAATATAATACATGATATTAACTAAATGAGAAAATAAAACACTCACCCTACTACCATCACTAAATATACACCCAGAGCATAGTTGATAACATGTATATAATTAAGTATTCATTTCTTGTTATAATGTAATTCAATATGGTAAATGAATATTTATTCCTCTAAAGTTAATTTGTCACTGTACTACTCATTTATTCAGTAATATCTCAATTCCGAATTTTAAAAAAATATTGTTTTATTTTAAAGAGTTTGAAAAATGAGTACAATGTTTCTCGATATAATGTACAGTGAAGATTGTTAAATTCTGTATTCATACATTATGGACTTAGTTCGATTAGGCAAACAATGAAAACCAAAAAGCAATTAATAGTTGTTTTATTCTAGTATAGGTCTCCTCATCCATGCGAATTCATGATCCTAATGGGTATTGAACCCAAAAACTTTAGGTCACTTGACAAGAGCTTAGCCTTCAGACAATGCGTTAACGTCGAGTAGTTAATATTTTCAGCCTTAACCAAACCACTATCGCTTACTGGTGACTGACTTCATGAATTGATTCCTAGAGTTCTAGTTGGAGGCAGTGACCAGTAGAGTTCAGCCCTATTGACAATCAGACAATTATTATCAATGGCAATTAGTGATGGTTACACAATATTACGAATTAAATGAACTTGGGAATGTAAACCACTAAATCCTAACTTAGTGATCTGAATTTTAAGTACTAGTCCTAAGGCCTGAAGGTTCTCCTTTCTATCCTTGGTGAGGAAGACGATATAGAATACTGGTAAGTCGTGTACTGCAATGAAATATATATTCGTTGGGTCGTAGTTTTTCCTGATTGTCTAATAAAAATCAGCTTGTGATTTAAAACTATCGAAAAAACAAACAAATAGGACGAAACGACCGTTCAGTGCTTCCATGTTTTCCTTGATGGTCTAACTTCAATCGGCTCATGCTTTCAACTATGAAAATGCTGAAATTTTAAATAAACCCCATCTAAATATGACAGACTCAAATTTATATATAAATATTCATTTGATACAGTTAATGCTATACATTCATAGTTTCATACTGAATTGCTCTAACTTAGAAATGTATCTATTAATGTATAATATACATACAAATGAAAAACATTTTGTACATTACTGCTCAAATAAACATACATACATTCATTCACACCCCACATAAACAAATACAATCTTGTTCTATAGTATCTTTCTAGTAAGTTGAGTTGATTTTTAATTTTAATGTTTGCTATTTTCGCACCCATATTCATTCATCTTTTTAAATTATTTGAGAAATAATAATAATAATAGGTAGGAAACAATACATATTTACTTTTATAGTACCCATTACAAGCTGCACTAGGATACTTACCATCAGTTGATACTAAGATGAATAAAAAAAAATACTGGCGATGATATGTAAGATAGATGGAGTATTATTATTTGGCATATATATGTATATGACAATACTAATTATAGGATGCGGGATATCATAGCTATTATCTAGCTATCAACAATATACATTTAAAATGTAGGCTACTTGAATTATTAATATAAAATAAACAACTGTACCCAGAACTATTTGTGTTTATTTTCCCTTTTCTATGTAATCAATATCCTATTTATTATTCTTAAATGGTTATCTATGAATCAACTTTCGGTATAATAATATAACAATTAAAAATGACTTAGAAACAGGTACCTATAATATATATATAACAATTGAAGCAACTTTCCATTTCAAACCAAAGTGTTCTTTTAAATATAATTTACAATATGTATGCAAATAATTAAGTACATATAGATGGATAGATTCAGAATTCGTGACGTTAGAAAAAGCGTTCGTAAGTCATATCTTCAATCATGAGAGCATCGATATTAAGCATAGGATTTATACCTGCATAACTTACTATTACAGTCAAGAATGTAACTACAAAGCTATGAAAGTATAAAGTGGTCTTGTGTAAAACTAAAATGTTTATACTAATCGGTCACTGGGGATTTATTTATAAGTAATTTTCAAATAATATATGTGTTAAGGTTTATCAAATATATAAAGATTTTATATAGTTGAGATCATGAATCAATTGAATCTAGACCACCATAGAAAATCTGGAAGCACTGGACGGCCATTTCGTCTTATTGTGGTGAATGGTTGCTCAATTTCGTGGATTGGTTGAAATAAGACATTAACACCATCGGATGCCGGCCGGCTCAGTGGTCTATCTGTTAAGTGCTGTAGCGCGAGACTGATAGGTCCTGGGTTGGAGTCTCGCTCGCGTGTGGGATGGTGGATACGCACTGCTGAAGAGTGTCACAATAGGACGAAAGGGCCGTCCATTCAAGCCCTATTGTGAATATTTGTCTAGCTTCAATTGACTCAGCTTACAAAACGCTCATAAAATTACTTTTAAAATTCTCCACAAAACCCCCTTCTGATATAAAGATTTATAAACATACTTGAATTATGATTATTGTTTAAATCAATTGAATAATTATGATCGGTTTCTTTATTTTGATTATATTGTTGATAATAATGATTAGCTGCATATAATAATGATAATGGATCATTCAATGTTTCAATTGTTTTCAAATTATTTATCCCATTTGATGAATTAGATTGAAGATTATTAAGTATAGATTGAAAATCAAGCATAGAATCATATTTCATATTCATTAAATTATCTTTATCATTATTATTATTATTGGTGCCATCATCATTCCTAATATGTTCACTATGACTATCATTTTGATTGTCAATTCGTTGACCATTTGAAAAATAAGATATTGTATGCTTTGATGTTTTATGTATTGTACCATTCATATTGTTCTTATTCATACAATTAGTCGTAATCATATCATTAGAAGGGATATTTTTATTAGGATGACTTTTAGTAAAGGATAAAAGAGATGTATTATTATTATTATTACTAACAGTTGCTATGGGAAAATGTTTAGAATTTACTGTATCTATACTTTGTAGTTGATGTTGAAAGTTATCAGGTGAAAAGTTTTTTATTGATGATAACTTTGGTTTATTGGGATTGAATGAAATTTGGTCACAGTCATAATTTGAATGTACTTTGCCATTATTATTATTATTATTATTATTATTGATGTTAGGGTGATTATGTGTGTATAAATGATCTGCGGATAATGGTGATGATAAATTTGGTAAAGATGAAAGGATACAAGTCGTAGGAGGATTTAAAAGATTATCTCTAGTTATTTCTGTAGATTTGTATGAACATTGGTGATTCGGGGAAATACATGAGCATAAATATTGATGTGATGAATTTGGTGTGTTAGAAGATAATGGAATTCGAGAAGTGGATACAGAATGAAAAGGAAATTTTGACTGAAGTGATAAAGGAGTTGAAATAACCGATGTTGATGAGATAGGAAGTTGTGGTGATACTGGAACAGTATGAAATGATGTCATATCATGAGTTATCATATCCATAGGTCCTGTATAATTTTTATCACTATTATTATTATTACTACTACTACTTGTAGTATCTAATTGTGATGCTTGATTTGCTGATGACATGGCTGCAATTAAAGCTGTTTCTAAATTTTCATTTGGTGATAGATGATATTTGCCAGTTTCAACCTCTTGTAAACGTTTAGCTTTTGCTCGACGATTTTGAAACCATATTTTCACTTGTGTTTCAGTCAATGTTAGTTTATTTGAAAATTCTGCCCTCTCTAAAAATAGTTAAGGAATTTTTAAACAACACACACAGTTTAATCAGTTTTATAAATTAATGAAGCATATCAAATCAACACTTATTATTGGAAAGTTGAACTAAATGCAGACGATTGGAGTATAATGAATGAAATGTGGTAAACAATTTTATCCATTCACAATAAATAATGTATGATAATAAGCAATAATTATATTTCAAGATTACTACTGCTCATTCTGAAATCAGTTAGTTATATCGCTGTCGAATAGAGTGAATAAGATGAGGTGAAAACCTTAGAACCTTATGGTAAGGTTAGTTTAGAAACTAACGAAGAAGTAACTTATTCTATATTGTCAAGCATAGGATAAGGCACTAAAACGAACCACTGATAAATTGATCTGATACAGAGAAATTGTGTTTTTTTTATTTAAACACATAAATATTGGTACAAGGAAGCACCAGATACATATGTGCCACAAAAATCTCATTTGATTTGTGTCAGGGCTGTGATACTGCCCGGGTGCCCAAACTGAAGCAGATGGTTTACTTAGGGGACCACACACGGAGCCTTTGACCTGAAGATCTGATCCACAGGGCAGTGGAGCATCGTGAGGAGATGCAGTCTCATGGTAGACGGTGACCAGCAATTGATTCATACGCCATTTGTTCCCTCAGGATACTGGAGCCCATGTTCACCATTGGTTTGGACTTCCCTGATAGAGGCTATATACGCGTGGCCATGTGAGAGCATTTGGAGAGGGAGAGCGAACTCTCCCCACTGTCGGTCGTACCAGGGCATTTGAGGGCGTACCAGGGAATTTGAAGGCTAGTATTTATGTTCATTTATTATAAACCACTACATGGTTGCTTAATTTATGTCCTATTACTCAGATATTATCGCCTGTCTGTTATTTCATATTTAAACATGGAAATTGTAAGAACTTTTACCTTCAACATTTAATAAACCAAAGAATCACTGAGATTATAATACGTGTAAGATTGAAAACACCATGAACATGGTCGAAATATAAACACCATTTTCTTAGATTTCGTGATCAGTATATCTCATCAATGACATCAAATAGAGAACTAGCAAAAAATAGGGATTACATGACAGCTATTTAGTCCTAACTAAAAATTTATTTCCCGTCCTCATAAACAACTTCACATGAAATCGAACGATATAACCTTCAGTTCTCAGGACTACTGAGTTGAAATTTAATCGTTCACAGTTACAAACTCAGTTAATCTGAAAGGTTGAGCAGTCATCATAATGAAAATAGCCTAATGGAATTCATGCATCTCATCTAACCAGAATGTTGACTTCTTCTCAAAGATGGGTTATTACACTTTATTCAGCCCCACAACAGTCTTCAAACACCTTTAATCCGTATACAATAGTGTCTGTCACTGAAAATATAGATCATTACTAATAAATTATGAAATGGAATGTTTTTCCAAGTTTACAGCTATATGATGATTGTATTTATCAAAATATATTGAAATGATCAAAAATTATTAACATGTCCAATTGTAATCTTCTTGTGTAATTTACAATTGATTGATTACTGATTAGTGACCAAAGTTATGTTTATTTAGTCTTTCAGGTTAAAGTGAATGCAATTGACCAAGTTAAAACTTGGTCATTTGTGTGAGTGATTTGACATAATGCGCTCTATGTTTTGGTGTTACATGATTGAAAATAGTCTGAAAGAAACTATGAATCTAGGTTTCGTGTTAGATACCACTCAACCTCAAGACATGCCTGCACTTTTAACGGAAACGATAAACTTTGAGGGATTTACATCAGTGTTAGTTGTCTCTAGAAGGTTAGAGAAATCTCCTTTTGTATTTAACCTTCAGATATAATCGGGAAGGTTGTGTATTTAATCAGTTATGGTTGTATCAAATACAAGATAAATTAGTTTAAATAAGTTAGGACTACTTATACTACTGAAGACCGTTTACAATACAGTTTCGACGTTAGTCTAACTATTGGCTAGATGATGTAATGTGATCGTAGATAGTTGGCAGGAAAACTTATTACATTCTTGAAAGAACTGTTGCATCCTGTGTTATCTCAATCCAAGTCACTGATATCACATTATAATTTAGTTTTTACGTGGTTGAAGGAGACGGACAGAAAATCTTAAATCTAGGTCTCATATTAGTTGGTATCAGTAAGTACGAGGTATATGGACTTTAAAAAATTCTTGCGTGATTTCAACCTGTCACAATCGGAGAGAGTGGAGAGATCAATCAATGTAAACTTTTCAAATCTTATTTAAAACATGATTAAATGGTCAGTTTTATAATTCATTTAAGTCATTATTAAATAACTCTTATGAATGTATAATGTTTATTTTGAAGTTGTATATATTTAATTACATGTAGATTAGTTACTATGACTTAGATTAAAACGAAATAAATGTCAATCACTTTCACAATATGAACACTCATCATCATCATCATCATCATGGTTGTCGTTCACATTATAGAAAGTCATACAAAAAATGAAACAGTAAACTAGAGTAACTAACGAAATAAATTTATCATGGATAAATTTAATAGAGAGACCAGTTAATTATTTCATCAATATGAATGGATAATAATTAACATATAAATGGTAAGAATAATATGATATAAAACATGCCCCGTAATTACACCCCCTCCCAGTCAAATAACCCTTCAATCCATCTTATTATAGTATACAGATTCATACGTGCACATATGCACATAGTTTCATTATTAATTCTGCAATTATTACATATTACATATTATGTACACACAAGCAACCAAAAAGCCATTATGATATGATAATGATAGTATTAAGAGATTAGTTTGACATCAGTGAACAATGTTTGGTATTGTGATATATACATATATATATTACCGGTATGCAAAGGGATGGATGACGGAAGGAGAGCAACATCTAGAAAGTTACCTTCCATTACATATGTGCATAAAGATTAGTTTAATTAATGAAATGAATGGACAACATAGTAACCAGATTCTATACTACTTGACTTTATTTATGAATTATGACGTAATAAACTAAACATTTCCTTATTAATGGTAAATAGAATTGAATAAATAAATGAATAAATGATTCATCTGATTGACTATTACATTCAGACATGACAGGTTTATTATGATGACATGTATTCAAGTAACGATGGTTCTAAAATTTCACTCAAGTATTTAAAACTGCATTACTTGTAAGGATTTTTATTTTACTGTAGTTGGTGTTAAGACTTGCAAACTCTGTTAGAAAGTATTCATCAGGTTTTAATTAAAGTTAGATATTGATTATCGGACCTTAACATCAACAACTGGAAAATACGGATACTTAAAATTAAAGTAAAATTCATATGTTACACCATCTTGTAGCTTACTGAACTAAGTAGTCAAGTGGATAGCATGCTGAATGTTTGAAATGAAAGGTACTGTGTCCAAGTATCAATAGGAATATCAATATTGAGATCTATGTAGATTCGGCTGGCGAGTTTTAAATAAGATGAGGGGACTTTAATGAAACTTGTGTTTACAACTTAGTTTACATTTTTAGCCAATTATTATTTATCTCTGAAAAATATTGAACAAATCTGGAACAGATTAGTTAGTCATTCAGTCAAAATCAAGACACGCCTTGTCCACCAACCCGGTTATAGCGCCGTACATTGGATTTTCGTCCTCTCAATTTCGTAAACAACAGTAATGCCACGAGAAGGCAATGAGTAGAACTTCCCTGATAGAGGCTATATGCACGTGGCCATGTGAAAGCATTTGGAGAGGGAGAGCGGACTCTCCTCACTATCGGCCGTACCAGGGCATTTGGGGGCCCCAAATATTTCAATTAATTCATTATAAATCGCTTTTAATTCAATTAGTTGATTCAAACACAAATTAAACTGTAATGAGGGAACTTTGACAAAAATCATTAGACTTGTAATTCATTTATCTTCATTAACGTAAACAAATGAGTTATCCCTATTCGATGTTAGAATTATTTGGAAAAATGTTCTTTTATTTGAAAGAACAAAATATTTCATCAAGTGACTTTGACCTTATACACATGTTTGTTTTTATAACAGTGAACAAAACAATTCATATATACATATATATATATATATATATATATATATATATATAATCATCAACATCATTTCGTCATGTTTGTGTTAAGTCATCGATGTATTTATCTCCATACAGCCGAGAGTGTTTTTCTTCTGTATAACTTTTTCTACAATAAAGAAAGAACTGACTACATCCATCCCACTATTCCGTTACTGATTGTTTACCTCAAATGACAAATTTCTTATCTGACAGTTTATATCATCAGTTTATTTTGTCCATGTGAATGAATGAATTCATTTTAGTATCTATTTCCATATGTATATATTTATACATGTACAGATATATCTTTATTTGTGTTTAATATGCATGTGTGTGTGTGTGTTAAAATGAATGAAAATAAACTACACTACTATATTCATATGTATATATCCACAGATATTTCTTTTTATCAAGTTTTCTTGAATAGTTCAATACCATGATGGATCAAGAAGAAGGAGAAGACAATGAATGTCATTAGACATTTTTCTCTAATTCTCATTAACATTCACTTGAACTGTAACTGCCTTCAAATTATGTATTGGAAAATAACGACAATAGTAAATATATATCTTCTGTTAAATGGTAGTTATCATAGAAAACATCAATCAATATTCAATAAAGTTTTTGTTGTTGTGTGTTCTCACCCTTCTCATTTTTACTTTAAAAGTAAATAAAAGGAAAACGTTCATTCTATTTTAACTCAATGAAGTTAATTACACATTGTATGCTACAATTTCAAGAAAGAAAGAAAGAAAAAAAAACATTGAAAATTCTTTCAACTTACTATTTTACCGATTGTCTTCAATTTAAAAAAAAAATGGAAACATGGAGGTGGGGAAAAATGATGAGGAGGAGGAATAATATCAATAAGAAGTAAGAGTGACAATTAATGGTTTAGGTGGTGGTGGTGGGAAGAAAAAAATTTACATGAAAAGAAAATCGCCAAAACACAAATTAACCAAAAAAAAATTATGAAGGTAGAATATGGAAAATTTACCTTCAATCAATTGTATATCACTTGTATATACACATACCTACACATACATAGATATGTTAATAACAAGCTGCCTACCGGTGTACTAACATAATCAATCACATGAACAATAATGGAACAATGATAGTGATAAATATGTATACATACAAACATAAACATGGATGTACATAATGAATGGAAAAGATTCAAAGTGATAACGGTAATGAATGATGATCAATTGAAATATTTTTTTCTTAAATATAAGTCAATTTCCTCAAATATATATATATATATATATATAATTTTAAATATAAAGGGTTAATTATACCCGTCTTTCCATAGGGTATGGTTTAAACATGTAAGATAAAAGGTATACCTTACACATGTAAACGTATACAGACATACATAGAGAGAACACTAAGAAATCATATTTATAACTTAAAGAGTGTAGTATGTTCAGTGTCAAATTATGTTCATACTATTGATGTAGATGGTTGTTTCGTCATTTTTTCATGTGCACTATGATAAAGAACAGGTTTCTCCTCTTCTTTTTTTTTAAAGAAATCACCTTGTAATGATGATGTAGTGTAAAAAATGATGAAACGAAAAAAAAAACTTCACTTTATTTGTTAACAGATTGAAAGATAAAAAACACAGATCAGTAAAACATGAACCATTTGTGAGTAAAGATTGTATGTTGATCATAATGATAAAGTTGTAATTGTCAAAAAAGTAGAGAATCGAATAGTCAGAAGTAAAATGATAAACTGTTTATGTTCACATTTATGATTGAGTTTTTCACACACACTAGTGTACACAGATAAAAAATTTTTTGCAATAATTTACATGTATATATAGAAATGTTAAATCTGAACAATAGAATCTTAATACTATCAATTACATTTTCTAAAATATTGAAATAATCTGTGGATGCGCACTGCTGAGGAGTCCCACAATAGAACGAATTGGCCGTCCAGTGCTTCCAGGTTTTCCATGGTGGTCTAGCTTCAATTGACTCATGATTTCAACTATATATAAAAAATTACTAAAAATCTCCACAAAAAACCTTATCATATGCTTACTAGTGACTGGCTCCATGAGATATTTACTGGAGTTCTAGTGAGAATCAGTAACCAGTGGAGTTCAACCAGGTCTGTTGTGAGATATCAACTCACTGAAGACAATGGTGAATGGTTGCTCAACTTCGTGGATTGGTTGAAGTTAAGCATTAACATCAATGGATGTTAACTCAGTGGTCTATCGGTTAAGTGCTCTGACGCGAGACTGTTAGTTCCTGGGTTGGAATATCGCTCGCGTGTGGGATCGTGGATGCGCCCTGCTGAGGAGTCCCACAATAGGACGAGTTGGCCGTCCAGTGATTCGAGGTTTTCCCTGGTTGTCTAGTTTCAATTGACTCATGATCTCAACTATATAAAATTACTAACAACATGTTAAAAGCCTAAGTACAAACCTGTAATCATAGCTAAACATTATATTAGTCCGTATAATAAGATAATAGACCAAAAGTCATGGATTCAAATCCTTGTGCAGAATCGTGGATGCATACTGTCGAGGAGTCTTATCCTAGGACGGAACAACCATCCAGTACTTCCAGGTTTTCAATGGTGATCTAGCTTAGATTGATTCATGAATTCAACTTTGAAAATAAAAATAGTTGGATGAGTTGTGAATTTTAAATTCATTTAGTATTGTTTGTTTGAATCTTCTCATCGATGGGCGAGTGGATAAAGCGATGGCGTTTGAAGCGAATAGTAGTAGGTTCGAGTCACAGAGTGAACATCAACTCTGAGATTCAGGCACATCCAGCTGACGAGTCCCAAATAGGACGGAACACTTGTCAAACTGGATTCCACTGCTAGCTATTATCCATCTTTGCTTACAGTTATGAATTTACTTAATAATTTAAAAAATATATCAGAAGGGGTTTTGTGGAGATTTAGTATTTTTCATGGTAGAAAGCATGAGTCAATTGAAGCTAGACCATCATGGAAAACCTGGAAACACTGGACGGCCGTTTCGTCCTATTATGGGACTCATCAGTAGCGCGCTGCCACGATCCCGCCCCGCGAGATTCAAATCCACGACCTACCAGTCTCGCGCGCGAGTGCTTAACCTCCAGACTACTGAGCCGGTGGATGCCGGGATCATGGATGAGCACTGCTGAGGAGTCCCACAATACGACGAAACGGCCATCCAATGCTTCCAGGTTTTCCATGGTAGTCTAGCTTCAATTGACTCATGCTTTCTACTATAAAAAATATATATCTAATGGGATATATAGATGTCATTTGTTTAATTTATTCTGCCTATTGTTTAGTACAACGCAACATAAAAACAAACAAACAAATAAGTAATGGTTAAAAGTGTAATTAATTGCTTTGACCTAATTTCTTTTTTTTTTGTTAAATTACACAAAAACTATTTCCAATTAAATAATGATCATCATCTTGGATAACACAACAATATTATTGAAAGAATATATATATTTGAATAGGAGAAATTAATCAAATGATTAGTTTGTTTATTAATGAATTAGTTAGCTTCAATTGACTCATGATTTCAATTGTGAAAATACTAAATTCTCCACAAAACCCCCTCTGATCTATTAATGAATAGTTAAATAAATTGAGTGCTGTTCTAAGTAACAAGTAACACAGGGGAACACAATTTATTATTAATAATAATCATAGTCATAGTAGATAATCATAAGTGGTAATCATGTAGTATTATTACCATTACCATTCTGATGTCCCTTTCCCATTTGTAGGTTTCAATATAATTGAGTGATATGCTTAGATGAGATGTATATTTTTTTTATTATAAAAGATGATGGATTTATTAAAGGGTGAACATAAATCACATAAGTAAAAATCTCCCTATATGTATATACGTTAATAGTGTCCCCTTTTTAAAAAAAATAAAATACTTTAAATGGATATATGAAATGAACACTATTCAATAGTTAATCTATTTTTTTTTTAAGTATTGAAAGAGATTTTACTGTTAGTGATATGAATGTAGAAAGTAATATACATGATGAAGAAATTAACCTTAGTTTATTAATGTATATTATCATAGTTGAAAGCGTGAGTCAGTTGAAGCTAGACCACCATGAAAAACCTTGAAGCACTGCCTGACGGCCGTTTCGTCCTATTGTGGGACTCCTCAGAAGTGCGCGTCCATGATTCCGCACGCGAGCGAGATTCCAACCCAGGACCCACCAGTCTCGCTCCAGAGCACTTAACCGATGGATCACTGAGCCGGACGGCATCCGATGGTGTTAATGTCTAACTTCAACCAATCCACGAAATTGAGCAACCGTTCACCAATTGTCTTCAGTGAGTTAATATCTCACAACAGACGTGGTTTGAACTCCACTGGTCACTGCTTCTCACTAGAACTCCTTGATATACTTCTCGAAGTCAGTCACTAGTGAGCATATGATTATATTAATTATCAGAAGGGGTTTTGTGGAGATTTTTAGTAATTTTTTATATATAGTTGAAATCATGAGTCAATTGAAGCTAGACCACCATGGAAAACCTGGAAGCACTGGACTGCCAATTCGTTCTATTGTGGAAATCCTCAGTAGTGTGCATCCACGATCCCGCCCCGCGAGATTCGAATCCGTGACCTACCAGTCTCGCACACGAGCGCTTAACCTCTAGCTTTTCCATGGTGGTGAAGCTTCAATTAACTTATGATTTCAACTATATATAAAAATTACTAAAAGTCTCCACAAACAACCCCCTATTAGATCACTAGTTTGATGTCTATTGGTATGCACTTTCAGCTTTACGTGTTAATTTTAAAACAATCAGACAATTTCTTCAGTATTCACGGTATATCTTGATGTGTAAAAATAGTGTTAGATGTTATATTTTTAAAAGAACTGAATGTAAATCTATTTACGTGAAGCATTATTACACATTAATTGAGAACTCATGCATTTTAAATTAATCTGTAAGAGAAACGTTAACATATATATAATAACATCCAACACACGCATATTGGAATTGTTTTCAGTAAAAGTCATATGGGAAAAAGTAGGAGAATTGAAAAGAATTATTTATATAACTGCACTAACTTTAGCATATATTGTAATGATGCGTTCACTTCAATATACATAACATTCATTATTTTTTAGATCTAACCAGTTTTAATTATCGAAGGATAAAGGCTTAACTATAGAAAGACACTTTCTAAATCGTGGTCCTGTTGACCACCTCCAACCACCATGTTAACTTAACATTCATTTAGTATTGTTTGTTTGAATCTTCCCATTGATGTTTAGGACTGCAACTGGTCAGTCTCTAATTGGCATATGTGCATACTGTGCGTATTGCCTCGATATAGCCTTATTTCACAAGCATTGTAAGCAAAGATGTATAGTGGCTAGCAGTGGAATCCAGGACGTGCGTTTCGTACTATTTGGGACTTGTCAGCTGGATGTACCTGCATCTCAGAGTTGATGTTCACTCTGCTAGCCACTATCCATTTTTGCATACTAAATAGAGTTTCTAGTAATAATGATTTCTGCACACGTATTTATCGCTACAATAACATGAAACTAACTTTTTTGTATTGAACAAGCAGTAAACGTGGTAGACATTTCTTATACATAAAGACAGCATTCAAAACAATATTAATAATAAAAATAATAATAACAATCAATTTCTCATTGTCAGAGTACAGTTTGATACAAATGCACGTTAGAGAAGTTACCGTATAACAGTATCACAAGAAGATGAATAGAAAAGGAGTGGAAATAATTGTAGTGATAATGATAATAAGGAAAATCAAACTTTGCGAGCATGCTTCAAAAAGATAATGAAATTTATGCGGGAATGATAACTGATAATAACAGTAATAATGAACTAACCAACCTGCAATAGATAAATATTGTTTTTGACGAAATTTCCTTTCTAATGCTAATAACTGTTGAGTTGTAAATGGAGTTCTTGGTCGACGATTTGGTTTATGCTTACGTAATGTACACTTTTGTGGGATAGATCGAGCTAAGGACAGAAATTTAAGGAAAAACAACTTGTTTTATTTAGTAAATAAGTATATGAGTAAAGAACTAATTTGTAAAGATATATTCAATGTAAAAATAAGCGGTAATCATTTATCAGTTATCAATGGTGTGTTAATCAAATTCCAATGTCGCTAGTGGTCTCTGAGACACTAAATATCGTGATACACTTCATTTGATATTATCAATGGTAATCAAGAAAAAATTTTTTATCTCAAGCTAGTTGGAACATTTTGATGGAAAATGTTCCTCATGAAATTTAACCAACCAAAGATATTATCGTTGAACAATATGAGGGTTAAGTGATCAATTTATAGTACAAACAACTTGACATTACAACACAAAACTATTTAATGATCAATTAGCGTCCTAGTCTTTTTGGAGGTCACTTTACTTTTATAGTGTTAGTCAATATGGGATTTATGAGTAGTTATCGAGTTGATATTCATGTCGTATGTCCAAGAAATTTGTGATAATATACTATCAACCTATGAATTATATAAGCTAATGGATAGGGAATTTACATTTTGCATGTGCCTATTAAATGCTTCATTTATCCGCTCTTTTATAAATAATAGGATGGAAAGAAATATTATATAAAATCTCAAATATTTTCTTTATAATATGCAAAAATGTGATTGAAATACTGTGAAAAATCACAATTGAATGCCTTTCATTCATTTGGTTTAATTTATTCATCAATCTACCTCCCGGTACTATTTCCGTCTGTTTCCGGAGAAGTTAACAAACTGGATATGAGGTCAGATGATTAAATGGCCAATACTTGAATAACATATTGATAAGAACTGTCGTAACCTTGAATCTCTCCTTAATATAACAGATATATTCATTAAAGCGTACTAAACATCATGAAATTTAAGTTGGTAATAACCTGTCTAGTGTTTTTACCCCTATATTATTAGGAAAATGAACTGTAGTGTCAAATCAATTAGCTCAGTAGTTACATCTTTGAAAAAATCGACTAATGCTGGGAGTTAAACGACAGAACTTTAGTTATTACCTAATGAATAAAGCTTGCATGTAAGTTGTATTTATGTTCAAATTATAATTAATATGAGACTTATATTAATATTTATTAATTATGTGAACACATAAATATTGGCACAGAGGGGCACCGAATACACATGCGCCACACAAGTCACTTGATTTGTGTGTGGACTATGATACTGCCCGGGTCACACCTGAAGCCTTTGACCTAAAGGTCTGATCCACAAGGCAGTGGAGACTTATACATGACTTTAAGTTTTGTGTACTTAAATACAATCTATAAGAGCTGTATGGAAGCTTATAACACTACTTAACTTACAGTGGATAAGATAAATCTGAATTCACTATGTATTAATAACAAACCGATTAAGATGTAATTTATTAATTAACTATCAGTTTTTGCACTTAGCTTTGAACCAAACGTTAACTATGACAATTAGTTGTATGATCCGTTTGCTTAAAACAGGACTAATTAAAGCTAGGGTTGAGCTCACAATCAAACGATTGAAATTTGAGTGCGCTGAACACTAAACAATCAATCCATAATATTAAAATCAACTAACAATTACTTCACAAATTATGTTAATAAAAACATCATCTTCACAATATTCATTTAGATGTTATTACTATTTTCTAAATAAGTAGTAAATAGAGAATAGTTTACTGTTCCAATAACTAATTTCTTCTAAGGAAAAATTACAAATTTAAACGTTTCTTTCTTATGTATACTTATGCAGTAAAAACCAAATCTACTAAGTTAACTAAACATAAATCTAAATGGAATATTGAGTATGTAAAATCAACTGATAATAATTAAAATGTAAAACCTCCCTCGATTTGTCTGACACAAAGTAGAGTAAATCTCAACACAAAGGAACAAACAGAACTATGTTTCAAGATATTTCTCACTATAATGAGATGTCATGTGAAAAGGAAAACAAATGGAACATAACTATTTGATTTTTAATTGAAGAAAAATTTTGCTGTATTTATAAACAGTTGTTTACGCAAAATACTCAACATTCACTGGCCGGATACTATCAGCAACAGCGTTTTATAGGAGAGGACAGACCAGCTTTCAGCTGAAGAGGAAATTAGGAAAAGACGTTGGAAGTGGATAGGACATACATTGAGGAAATCACCAAACTGCATCACGAGGCAAGCCCTAACTTGGAATGGTGAAGGGAAGCGGAAAAGAGGAAGGCCAAAGAACACATTACGTCGGGAAATACAAGCAGATATGAAAAGGATGAATGTTAACTGGAAAGAAGTGGAAAGGAAGGCTCAGGACAGAGTTGGATGGGGTAAGTAAGTAAGTAAGTAAGTTTGCAGAGACCATTTTAATATGTGGGTGTTATTCATCACGGATTGAATCAATGAAAACTAGAGAGCACACTAGACAGCTGTTTCGTTTTAATATTGGTGTGAATCTTTATTTTCCTCAATGATCTCCTTCCATATGTTGTCATGAAGAACTGAAATTTTAAAATTTTAAAATTCTGATAACAAGTACATTAGAAATTGACTTCTCTCTTCAAAAATGAATCAATTCTCTATACAAACTGAACTGAATTCAAATTCACTTAGTATTGTTTGTTTGAATCTTCCCATTGATGTTTTAGGACTGCAACTGGTCAGTCTCTAATTCGCATATGTGCATACTGTGCGTATTGCATCGATATAGCCTAAATTCACAAGCATGGTAAGCAAAGATGGATAGTGGCTAGCAGTAATCACCCCATTGCACAAGCAAGTGGCTATCAGGATTCAGTGGCCGAGTGGATAACGCGATGGCGTTTGAAGCGAACAGTAGTGGGTTCGAGTCACAGAGTGAACATCAACTCTGAGATGCAGGCACATCCAGCTGACAAGTTCGGAATAGGACGAAACGCGCTTCCTGGATTCCACTGCTAGCCACTATTCATCTTTGAACTGAATTCAGTTCATATTGTTTATTTGTATGAAACATCAATTCAATGAAAATCATCAATCATAAACGAATATGAAACTATGCGGAATAACTTACAATAATCAAAGAGATTATATATACATATACATATATACCGGAAAGTAGAATGTTTAATTACACAGTTAATCAACACATAAACTCCTTATTACTATTCACAGTAATTAGTTTATTAAGCATATTCAGTAAAGTTTTATTTCTTATATAACAATAGGATTGTTATAATGTGAACTCATTCACAGGTCAGTAATTATTTTAATCAGGCCAGTAATATATTTACTAATTAATAATTACAATAAACAATGTGTCAGGAATGATAAATGTATTTCATAAAATGAATATATATGATTTTCTAAGGATATAACTGCCGTCTAAGCTGTCCAAATCATTTTTTCTTACAAAACATCTACATAAACTACAACGAAGTACTAATAAATAACAAGATGGATGTGGCGGGGTGAGTGGGTAAAGAGGAGTTCTTCATAAGTATGATTGTGAAATCATAATTTCTAGAGTTATTCGAATTGGGAATAAATCATCAAATCTATCCATAAATTTAGCTTAATAACCAATTAGCTGAGGTTAAGGTTAGAAACTAATACATTGTGATCATGTATTTGAAAGATGATGGTAATAGTAGAAGTCAACAAAAGACTTTTAAAAGTTATGGGTCATATGATCATATGTATGTGAGGTTGCAGAGGTTCGGCATCGTGTGTTCGGGCGCAGAGACGATAATTCAATTGGTGTCACCATCTTAAAACACCGACTTCGGTGGCTTGGACATGTTCTACAAATGACATTCCAGAGAACTCCACGTCGTGCATTATTTGCCGACTCTGGGACTGGTTGGAAAAAGCGGAGAGGAGGTCAGTGTATGACATGGTGTCGTGGTATGAAAGAAAGCTGCAAAGGGCTAGCTTCTGTTAGCCCTTCATGACTCCCTGGCTGGGGTCCGAGAAATGGTGCAACACAGTGGCTAGAGACGTTATCAGATATGGCTCAGAATAGAAGCCAGTGGCGAGCCTGCTGTAACCTTCTTTTACTTTCTTCATAAAGAGTGGATATAACTTTCTTAACTGAGAGAGTTCTTCTGGTTGTACATTTCAGTTCCCCCATCATTTCTCTTCTCTCCTTTTTTTCTTCTTTTATATGTACGCATCTTCCCCATTTCCCCTCCCATTCTCATTATTTTGTGTGGCGCATATGTATCTGGTGCCCTTTTGTACTAACATGTATGTGTTTAAATAAATAAATAAATAAATGTGAGGTTGTAGATTAGCATTGTTGAGATGCCTTAATTTACAATAAAAACAGATATCTAGTGTTCTTTGTTTTTTTACGGATACTTGATCTGTTATTATTTTGTAGCAGAAACCATCTTCAAACTACCATATACTCAGTAAAGTCTAATCATCATAAGACATGTTACGAATGTGTACCAGTTCAAACTAATATAAACCATTTCAGGACAGAGTAATAAGAAATCAAAATATGCTAAACACAAGCAAAAATATCAGCTAAATAAGTATATATTTATTCCATACTGATAGTAGGCGAATCCAAGATAATTCAACCATATAGAGAGCTGCAAGTTCAAGGTGAACTACAATAAATCGAGCCGACAATTAACCATGTACTCTCAGCTATGTTAATTCATTAAAATTAGTATGATCAAAGCCATATGTTGAATACATATTCATCTATTCATTTGGGGACTAGATTTACAATGCGATGGAAAGAATATTTTAACATCATGGTTACATAACATCACGCATGGAATTACTTTAAAAGATCTACATTACTGTATTAGATTAAACAATGTTTAGGACCATTCACAACCAAGCAATGGATTATATCAGTAATTAAAATTATTTTGTTGGTTTAGTTTTTGTGGCAGTTAGTTTAATTTGTAAATTGTATTCATCGCAGATTGATTTGATTTAGGTGACTTTTGAGGTGGATAGGACACACATTGCCAAAATAATCAAACTTCACCACAAAGCAAGCTCTAACTCAAAATCCTCAAGACAAAAAGAAAAGAAGCAGACCAAAGAACACATTGGTCTGGGAATTGGAGGCAGATACTAAAAGAATAAATAGCACTTGGCAACAACTGGAAAAGAGAGTCTTAGTGTGGACACCTCGGAATTTTCATGAACAAATCCAACAAGGATTGAACCTACGACCTGAAATCTCGCGGCTAATACTTGTTTATTAGAACCTCGGGGTCCGTGTCCAATAGTATGATCTCAACTCTAATCAATTGATGACATAGATGGTCGACCGTCCAATGCAATTGATAATATCATTAGTTCATAATGAAAAATCGTTTATTGTTTTGATGTTCAATGCTTTTTGATTTAAACTGATTATTCAACTAAGTTGAGTCTGTGATATATGCTGCAAAACACAACAGTCTCCACAAATCCCTCATGCTAATAAGATACATTAAATCAACATGTGGAAAATAAATTTAGACTGTTGCATAACATTCCTCTTCTGTCAAGTTCAGGCACCATATAAAAATCATCCATTCAAACAAGCAGTGGTCTAGTGAATATACTGCTTTATTAGCAACAATTTGAGTTACAGGTTTCAATCTCAAAAAATCTATTATGACTTCAGTAGTGAAAATCTCATTCAAAGAGAGTATAACTACATCACACAGACAAATGTACAGTTGATTGACTACTGAACAGTAAACAGTGTCATATTTGCATAGTCATTGGTGCTAATAGAATGTTATGTTACAATCTGGCCACTATTTTAAAGAATTCTATATCCCCTGCACTGTATTGAGATTTTAGGCGGTTGGAGACAGTAGAAAATACTAAACATATGTACCGTGTTAGTTGGTACTCGTTGGCAAGGTATATTTGCAGTACTATGTGAACTAATGCTTCTTTCAAGATTCAAACCCAAGTCATTTAGTTTCATAGTTTTAGATGTTTATACTGAGTTATTCGATCAGTGGATGAAGTAACAAATGTGTTCCTGATCGCTGAGTCATAATCATAATCTCAAAAGTTAGGAAAATAGGTTTCAATGAAGAAGAAGAAGAAGCAGGAGGATAAAACATTTTGCATATTAAAATGTCTACATTTACACATCAATTGTAGAGATATAATAACATTGTAAACACTTTATATTTTAAGTTTAACAAAATAAACAATAAATGTATCTAAAGAATGGATCTGTTGAGAATTTCGGGAGATTTGTTTCGTCCTATTTATAACTCAAAAGATGGATGTGACTACTGACGTTCGAACTCAGTACCTTTCACTTCGAATGACGAGTTATATATTCACTGAGCTGAAAATTGAAAACGGCACAGTTCAAACCCATACTAATAACGATATGAAAAAGATCCACAATGAAAATAGGATCGATGTAAACTAAGACACTATAGTCCATAGAGTGACTCGTTCTGATGATCTTATAAGACTGAGTGTGTGTTGTATGCCAAACAATTTTTGTAATATATAAACTACATTAAGTTCCGAAACATTTTTAATATCACTAATATAAATAATTAGGAGTTAGTTCGTTTACTAATTACACATGATTATTTATTCAATTGGTTGTTCGAACTAGAAGACGAGTGGGCAAGATTCTAGCCTTAAAAGTTGACTAATTAAAAACTATACACTATTGAAATTATGGTCACCATTTACGTCCACGAGTGAATGCTATCGGAGGTGCTGTATTCTCTGATTTATACGGTTTAATTTGAGAGCTTTAATTGTCGTTCTGGACACATTTTCGAAGCTTACTTAATGTAGAAGAGCACTTTCCAGCTATTCCACAATGGTTACATCAGCTCGTTCCGATGGCTTTCTTTGTGGTTGGTTGTCTTAATGGATTTTGTCGTCTTCGTTTATCTTTGTATTCATGCTGACTGTCTTTGCCAATTAACCTCTACTTTTTTGGTGGTGTGGTGTTCTCTGAGCTACGTCGTTTAATTGTTGAGGTCAGCCAGTAATGACGGTCGGCATGAATGCAAAGACAAGGGAAGACAACAAAATCCACTAAGACGGCCAATTACAAGCAAGACCATTGGAATGAACTGATGTAACTATTGTAGAATAGCTGGAAGGTTCACTTTTTGATAAAGTAAGCTTTGAAAATGTGTATCTAAAATGACAAAGAAAGCTCTCAAATTAAACCGTGTAACTCAGAAAATTCAACACCACCGAAAACCGTATATTGTATGTCGAGAAGTGACTTAGTGGTTAAGGTGTTCAACTTTTAGTCATTAGGTCACAGAGCTAAACCTCGATCGATCTACTTCCGGTATGCTGTGATCACCAAACTATCACTGATAAAATTATTAAATTATCAACTACCTTTATGTCCGAAACAATCAAATGATATTCACATTTCAATCAATTGCATATATACAATTTAACATTCAGAAAACATACATAAATTATATTCTAACAGAGAAGCTATACGATTTTTCTCATGACTATTTCTATCTATTTTTATTAAGACTAAATTTATTGAATCAAATCAACTTTACATAAGTTATTTACTAAGCATAGATTAATATACTTGGCTTGAAGTTACATTATCTGTGAGGGTGGTTTAACGACACTAACCCATTGTTCAAGCTGGATTAAATGAAGCTAAGTCGTAAGACATGATTTAATTGTTAAGAATCAATTACTTTGACCGTTAATAAACCACCTGTTACATTTTGCTGAGCAGCTAAGGATTTAATAATGGATCAATCAGAACTAAACTTGATCACAGTGAATTTCATACTAGAAGTTTTCATTAAACCAATTAAAAAGAAAATGATTGATTAATTTTTTTACATGAAATGTGATAGTGACTAACAGTGGAATCAGCATCATGTTTTGTCCTAGTTGGGACTCGTCATCTGGATCTATCTACACTCCAGTGTTACCGTTCACATGTATACTCAAACCCAGTACCTTCCATTTCAAATATCCAAACACATTGTCCACAAACCTATTGAATCCCAATCGATGCATGCTCGTACGGTGAAATAAATAGTTACTCTTTTGACCGAAAAAGTAGTATACCATGTAGTGTTAAATGAATATTTGGTAATGTATTCTAAGATCGTTAGTCTGAATATCACTCCGTAAAGCGTGTCAAGATGAAACTAAATTCTGAAAAAGTTATGGTTAGATTACTACAATAAAATATTTCTAGTGTACTGTATAACTCCGCCTGTAGCTCCTCCGGGGGTTACTGCCGGTCCCAAGCCCGGGTAAAGGAGGAGGGTTGGGCATGGGGTTAGCGACCCCATCCCGTAGAAAAACAAACTCGCTAAAAAAACGCTAACCAGAAAAATGTGCTGGTCGGCGGCATATGCTCCATTGGGAGTAACAGGCGTAAGTAAGTAAGTGTACTGTGTACATTATGATTAAAATTGGGGAAAAACAAAAATAGAAAGGGTAAATTTCATTGACTTACATCCAATTGCACTATTACTAAATGTTAAATAATCATTAAATGATAATTCATGTAATGAATTAAAAAAGTTATTCTTCTTAAAATAAGACATTTGATTATGATTTATTTCATTATCAATATGATTACTACTATTTATATGATTGCTAGTAGTATCTTTACTTGAATAATTATAGGATGATAAACTTGTAGGCATTTTATTATTTTGATTTATTTTTGATGATTTAACATCATGATGCTTTTTAAGTTTATTAGTAAACTTTTCTTCACTTCCATTATCATGATTAGATTTCCCATGTGATTTTTTACCATTAACTTTAGTTTCATTGAATAACGAGGTGGTTCTGTTGAAATGATGGTTGTTATTATTATTATTATCACTGTTACTATTGTTACAATTATTATCATCATCAATTTCTGGATGAATAGAATTTTTGGGCCCTGAGTTACTTTCGTCAGAATTATCCAGATGGCAACAATGATTACAACTGTCATTGTCGATATTTTCGTTATCCCCATCATCGTCGTCATCATCAGCAGCAGCATCGTCGTCTTCGTCTTCGTCATCATCATCATTATCATTGTCACCATCTTCATTATTAGCACTACCATCAATATCGTCATCATCTAACAAGGCATCTATTGAAAAATGTAATTGTTTTGATACTTTTGTCATGACTGTATTCTCATTGTCTGTGTGAATATTTCTCAATGTACTATCATGAGTTTTTATTTCCGTACGTTGGTTACAATGTGGAAAATAATTGGATGTATTTGACAAGTTATCTTCCATATTCTCATAATCCAATGAGTTATTCAACATTTTGTTGAAAAACAATAATGATTACTACTGTTATTGTTATTCAACTAGTAATTATTAACAATAACAATTTAATAATTTTCATTTTCTAATTCATTCAATATAAGAACGCTAATTGTTGATTTACTGACCAATCAAAATAAAATAATATTATGTAAATGAAAAATTAAGCGCTTCCTGTTAACCAATCATAATTGAGTAAATTTTTTATCCATCTAATAAATGTAGCCAATGAAATTTCTTACAGTAAGTTAGGTACAGAATGTATTTAGAGTGAAATTTAAAATATAAAAAGAAACTATTTGTTGACATCATAAGCAAAGATGGATAGTGACTAGTAGTGGAATACAGTTTGACGCGCGTTTCGTCCTATTTGGGACTCGTCAGCTGGATGTACCTACATCTCAGAGAGTTGATGTCCACTCTGGGACTCGAACCTAATAGGTTTCGCTTCAAATGCCATCGCGTTATCCACTCAGCTACTGAGTCCCGATAGCCATTTGCTTGTGCGATGGGGTGAAGTTTAAATTCACTTAGTATTGTTTGTTTGAATGGCACATATGGCCAATGAGAGACTGACCAGCTGCAGTCCTAAACATCATTAATGGAAAGATTCAAACAAACAATACTAAGTGAATTTATTTGTTGACAGTTTTCACAGATGCTACCATAATGAAAGAGTTGAGCAGTGAATATTTGGTATATGATTTATCACATCATAAAATCAGAAATTATACTTACTAAAATCTACTCATTAATTTCAAGTCTTATAGATTTAAATTATAAGTAAATGAATTTATTTAGCTAGTAATAAATCTTTTCGGCATCCCTGAGAAGTTAGTCAATATCATACGGAACTCCTATGATGGATTGAACTGCCAAATCGTCCACGGAGGACAACTCACCGACTCATTCGAGGTAAAGACCAGTGTTAGGCAAGGTTGTTTACTCTCACCCCTTCTCTTTCTCCTGGTGATCGACTGGATCATGAAGACGCCAACATCTGGAGGGAAGCACGGGATACAATGGGCAGCTAGGATGAAGCTGAAAGATTTAGACTTCGCAGGTGATCTGGCTCTTCTATCACACACGGAACAACAAATGTAGGAGAAGACGGACAGTGTAGCAGCAGCCTCAGCAGCAGTAGGTCTCAATATACACAAAGGGAAAAGCAAGATTCTCAAATACAACACAGCATGCACCAATCGAATTACTCTTGGCGGAGAAGCTTTGGAAGATGTGAAAACCTTTACATATCTGGGCAGAATCATTGATGAACACGGTGGATCTGATGCAGATGTGGGGACGCGGATCGGCAAAGCAAGAGCAGCATATCTACAATTGAAGAAAATCTGGGACTCAAAACAACTGTCTCTCAACCAACACCAAAGTTAGAATTTTCAATACAAATGTTAAGACAGTTCTACTGTATGGGGCGGAAACTTGGAGAACAACAAAGGCCAACATCCAAAAGATACTGTTGTTTATCAACAGTTGTTTACGCAAAATACTTCGGATCCGCTGGTCAGACACTATCAGCAACAAGTTACTGTGGGAGACAACAAACCATATTCCAGCGGAAGAAACCAGGAAGAAACGCTGAAAGTGGATAGGGCACACATTGAGGAAATCACCCAATTGCGTCATAAGGTAAGCCCTCACATGGAATCCTCAAGGCCAAAGGAGAAGAGGAAGACCAAAAACACATTACGCCGAGAAGTGGAGACAGACATGAGAAGAATGAACAAAAATTGGATAGAACTAGAAAAGAAGGCGCAGCCAGGACAGAGTAGGTTGGACAATGCTGGTCGGCGGCCTATGCTCCATTGGGTACAACAGGTGTAAGTAAGTAAGTAAGTAAGTAAGTAATAAATCTCTTACCTGTTACTTAATAAATATTTAAAACTTCATTTACCCGGTTAACTACTACTGAGATTTAGTATACAGAATAGATGAAAATAATTTAGATTAATAAATGGTTCCCAGTAGTTACTAAGGTTATCTAAAGACAGTGAGTGATGTCAACTGAAATTGTTTTTAAAATAATTACAAATCATTAACGACATGAGATGAACAAAATCATGTGAGTGTAAACAGCCTAGTTTTATGTGAAATTAATCTTTTCCAAAATAGCGACATTGCTTAATTACGCTCGTTGCCCCCGTGGAAGAGCATAGGCCATCCACCAACATTCTTCATCCAACTCCGTCCTGAACATTGCTTTCCACTGGTTTCCAGTTGCTATTCATCCTTTTCATGTCTTTTTCCGATTCCCGACACAGTGAATTATTTGTCCTTCCTCTTTTCCGTTTCCCTTCAGCATTTCAAGTTTATGCTTACCTCGTGATGAAGTTTGATGATTTCCTCAATGTATGTCCTGTTCATTTCTAACGTCTTTTCCTAATTTCCTTCTCAACTGGAAGTTGGTTTGTTCTCTCCCAAAGTAGACTGTTGCTGATGGTATCCAGTCCACTAACATTAAGTATTATATGTGGATAACTGTTTATAAATACTGATATTTTTTAGTCCTAATTATAAGCTCTCACTTACTTTGATAGATGTTTGTGTATGTTTTACTATTCCTAAACTATCGGCAATCAATTATCCACCTATTGTTAAATTCAGTATTAATTACAACTCAGTTGTGCACAACTTATAGTTTTTTTCTTGTTTATAATGAATTGTAGTCAGGTAGGTGTTGTATATAACATTATAAGTTCCTGGTTCTTAATCGTATATTAGCTTGCTGCCTTCGTTTTCTGACTGCGTATTAGGGATAAATGGAATTTGAACTGAATATATTAGAATTAGGGTTCTCTGGTCAATTCACACGATTACCGTAAATGAGCCAGTTTAAATGAATTCTTGATAAACGGAGTCTCTAATTTCATGAACCGATCAACTGAGCATATAAGTAGTTGAAGGTTATGACAATCAACATTGTACCAAAAATATAATATTGAATAAACCCACTAATCATTATGATAATATATAATAATCATTACAGTGAAAATAATTATTTAAAGTGTATATATTTGAAATTAAGCTGAAATTACTAAGTGCTTTGGTACAATACGGTTTAGCATAGAACAACGGAACGAAAGTGATAGATTTCGTCATTAACCAATATCTAAATTACTATCAACTTGACAACCTGGGTAATGTCATACATTCAAGTAATTCATATACCAATAGAGACTTACCAGTTTAGTCCTGAGTAATGACAAACGAAATGTATAAAGCTTTACAATGAATAATGAATACTATACATGTTAAAAATGTTGACGGCTATAGTGAGATACTAACCAGCTGACTTTTAGCTAGGAAATCTATCACCAATGGATAACAGATATAATTGCTTGGACAGTAAATTATCCTGAATGATTAAAACGTTTCATCAATTGCTGTGCATCACTTGTTTAGATTCCAAGCTAAAAAAACATCACGATTAGTGATAATGCTCATTTTACTAATGAAATATTTCACATAATTTTGGACATTTAAAAGGAATGCACTAGGAGTGGTAGAGCTATATTTTGTCTTAGTCGAGACTCGTCAATGAGATATGTTTGTATTATTGAAAGAACTTTTAGTCTTGGAAAAATTTAGTTCAGTTAAAGTCAATATCATTGTCAGAGACTTTAACATTCAGTTATTCAGGTGGATTACCGTCAATAGTCTAAAATGCATACAAAGTACATGGCAATATCAAATCACCTGACCTAATAGTCATATTCCAGCCATTATCGAAGTTTTTCACTTGTTATTAGAGATTAGACACTATAATCTTTATTCACTGAGTGATGATCAGTAGTATATTTAGCTAGTCCTTAGTCTTAATCGAATTATGTTGACCAAGTTGTATTGTGGTTACTAATCTATGTAATTTAGCACCAATTGAACTCAGATTTTAAGACTGGGTGGTTGGATTTAATCAAACCCACATTTATTTCTGGTAGACAGTGGTCAATAAGATGAACCTGCAATATTGAGGACACTGAGAGTCCATTGCATGAGTCACTTCTTGTCGATAAGCCTATGTAAATACCTCAATACTACAAGAAGTTATTTGAAGCTAGAGTTATACAGTGATGGTATCGTAGACTGTAAGGCTTGGAAAGGTGAGTTGGATTCACTGCAAGCACCCTTTCAAGATTAAAGGTATAAGGAACGAAGACTTGGTTGAAATGAACCAATTTATTGTACTGAGCAAAACTACACACTACATATGAAAAAATTTGGAAACAGTATATTTAGTACATCACTTGTGTGTCTTCCTTAAGCTGTCTCTTACAAGCTTCATTGTTCTTTAAATCCTGTTGTCACTCAGACTGCTTCTTTCATTCTTTCTCTTCATGTTCTCCTTCTGTCAGTAAGAGTCCTACTTCCAGTTTTGACACACACTACTTATATCTGTCCGTATAAGTAGCATACACCACACAAGCGCTAACTAGGACAAAACCTAGGCTCAGAGTATCCTGGCAACTATTCTTAACAGCCTAACACTAAATACCAGATATTATTTTTTTATTCAGGGATTGATTAGTGTATTCATTTAATATCTATGAGCTATTTACAAAGACCAAATGACTATTTTTCATGTAAAATGATTAAGATTTTTCTCATAAATCTAACATTGTTTTAATAACTCTTCACTTCATTCTCAAATTTTCATGGTAAAGTTTTGATTATCTTTTAGTAAAATTACTAATGTAGTATCTATTTTTACATATTTTAGAGCCCATTTTGATCTATTACAGTTTAAGTACATCTTAATTTTCAAGCAGTCACCACAAGTGTTGCCACATTTGAATTTTCCATAAACTAACAGATGAAACGAATACCTAGTGAAATGAATACTAATAGGATATAAATCTTCATTCGTAAATATTTATCATCACAATTAGAAAAGTTTTGTGGAAATTAGTTTAATTTGTAGTTTGTATTCATCATCGATCACTTACGTTTATAGGACCAGAGAGAATCAGAAAACAATCATCCTAGAATGAGATTGCTCAGTAATATGCTCCCACAAACCCACCAACAATCGAACCCAGGATGTTCAAGTCTTGTTGGGAACATTAGACGAATTTTGTTTCTGATATTGATTGGATAATTAATACTGTCACGATGAATACACAGTGATAAGTAAAAGATCTTATAACAATTATCATCATGGGCTTAAATACCATCAATTAGTAAATATAATGAACTTATGACGTTATAGAATGTTTCAATTTAATACACTTAGTATTGTTTGTTTGAATCTTCCCATTGATGTTTAGGACTGCAACTGGTCAGTCTCTAATTGG
>NC_031497.1:20684284-20727683 GCF_000237925.1 Schistosoma mansoni
AAGATTCAAACAAACAATACTAAGTGAATTTAAACTTCACCCCATCACACAAGCAAATGGTTATCAGGACTCATTGGCCGAGTGGATAACGCGATGGCATTTGAAGCGAAACCTATTGGGCTCGAGTCGCAGAGTGAACATCAACTCTCTGAGATGTAGGTACATCCAGCTGATGAGTCCCAAATAGGACGAAACACGCTTCAAACTGTATTCCACCACTAGTCACTATCCATCTTTGCAATTTATCCAATTTCAATTTAATGTTTAAACTATGTATAAATGTTTGTGAGTGTGAATAATTTTTGCATAGAAAAACTGACCAATTCAAATTCGAGTTGAATACATATGTTGATATCGAAAACTAGTAAACTTTCAAGTGTCTTACAGTATACCAATTGACATTATTATACACATACACTTATTATAAAGTTTCCTGTTCGAACCAGACAACAACAATATTAGGTTGGGTTTTTTTTTCTTTGCTTTTTTGCTAACTATCGTTGTCATCAGATTCATGTAATATGTACTGCTTACTGTTTTTTTTTGAAGAGAAAAACATCTAATTAAAACTACATAAAATAGCCTAATTACTTGTTGTAATTGCATTAATATGTAAATTTGTGAAAGCATTAATTTCGTGTCAAAAATTTAGTAAAATTTCGTTTTGCTGACAACATATATGTATATACATGTATGTATGTGTGTGTGTGTGAAATGAAAGTACACAACCATACAGGACAAGGTATAACATGTAAGAAAAATGGAATAACTCATCGTTTCAACTAACTTTGATTTCTTCTTTTTTTTTACAGACCTCATCAGAAGCATCGAATATGTGCATAAATACTTGATATCTCATTCAATACATTCAATAATTTGATCATAAATATCATGATTAATAATTTTGCTTATCTTTTTGCAACACTATAACCAAATTCATTCATTTAAACAAAATATATACGTATATGTACATACACCATTGTATGTATATACATATAGCATAAGCATATAATTCATGTTAATAATTAACAATTTTCAAAAATTATTTATATTAATGGAATAGTTTGTTAACAAGATCATCATCATCTGGTTAGCGAAAGTGATTAAAAAGAAGAAGAAGAGAAAGAAACAAATAATAACATCAACACCAGCGCTAACAACAAGGAATACTTATTAGAATAACGGTAACAACGGAATAAGTAAGAATAAAGTACGAATATTGGGAAATGGATTAGTATACACCATCACCAGTGTTATTATCTCGTAAAACCTTAAGCAAGGTATTATATGTATACATATATAATATCATTAATTTATTCTTTTACATAAGGAAGAATCTGTCTAGACCAAAACATTCGGGATAGATACACCTATATATATATATATCTATACCTTTCTATTGTGATATTATATTAGTTTAGTTAAATAATTTGATGTGTATACCTTTAACTTTACTAAATAGTGAATATACTATTGTCAATACAAAAAAATATTAGTAATGCTAGTTGTTAACGATGAAATTGTATGATAATCATAGTATGTATCTATGTGTGTTTGTGCATATATAGATATGTTTGTCTGTATGTGTGTCTGTCTGTCTATCAGTTTGTCTATCTATCTATCTCTTTACATGCGCGTATCTAATGTTTGTATGTATTATAGTGTACAATACAAAAAAATTTACAGATAGATACCTTTTCTTTTTTAGAATAAGCGAAATTTATGGTAAAATCTCGTCACACCTATAAATTTGTGTTATTAATAATAATAATAATAATAATAATAATAATGGGTATATTAATCTATATAATTATACAGTGAGAGGGGAATAGAACACTAATAATAATAATAATAGTAGTAATAACAGTAATAATAATAATAATGATAATGAAGTGAATAGTAATAATTATGATTGTTATCCTTGTTGTTATAATTATATAAATTAAGTAGCTTGTTTTTCCCTTTTTTTTCCCTTTTTTCTCCCTTTCAATAAAAGAATATCCAATAATGACTTGATTGACTTTAGTTAGAAAGAAAGAAAAACGAAACATATTTGTTCAATATAAAATGTTCACCTGTTAAAAGATTGTTAATTTACATGTTCACTCTCTGTTTGTTTTTGTTTGTTTACTGTTTGTTTTTTTTATTTTTTATTTAAATTCCGTTAAAAGATTCATCTTAATTAGAAAGTATTAAACATTTGAAATTAGTTAATGTAATTCCTTGAAAAAGCTTGAACCAGATTACCAGGCGAAATGTTGGATTTACTTCAAATTCACTTCGCTGAGATTTTACAAATATATTCTTTTAATAGTTGAAAGCATGAGTTAATTGAAGCTAGACCACCATCGAAAACCTGGAAGCACTGCTTGACGGCCGTTTCGTCCCATTGTGGAACTCCTCACCAGTGCGCATTCACAACACCGCCTCGTGAGATTCGAACCCAGGACCTGCCAGTCTCGCGTCAGAGCACTTAATCGATAGACTACTGAGCCGATATCCAATGTTGTTAATGTTTAACTTCAATCAATCCACGAAGTTGAGCAACCGTTCACCAATTGTCTTCAGTGAGTTGATATTTCATAACAGACGTGGTTGAACTCCACTGGTCACTGTTTCTCACTAGAACTCCAGGAATTATCTTTTGAAGTCAGTCACTAGTGAGCATATGATATGCTGAGGAGTCCCGCAATAGGACGAAACGGCCTTCCAGTGCTTCCAGGTTTTCCCTGGTGGTCTAGGTCCAGTTGACTCATGATCTCAACTATGAAAATACTGAAATCTCCACAAAACTCCTAAATACATTCTTCTTATTTAATAACCATCTTTTGTTTTTCTATATTCAAGCATTCTTTATATAAGAGTATAATTTTCATTGAAGATTTCATTTGGCTCATCTTATACTATCTAAATATGTCTCTAATGAATAGAATACTGTAGCACATCTCAAAATTGCTGGATAAGAAAAAAATTGGTTTGATCGAAGAATTCATTTTCAAAGCTGTACATTTCACTCTATGCTCTAAATTATCTTCAGTTTAAACAATCTCTAAAAATCTCTTATCTTAATTTAATATCTAAACAAGTGAATTTATTCTTTGAAAATAAAAATATAACTCATGTTGAAATTTACTTAGTGTTGTTTGTTTGGATCTTCCAATTGATGTTTTTAGGACTGCAACTGGTCAGTCTCTAATTGGCATATGTGCATACTGTGCGTATTGCCTCGATGTAGCCTTAATTCACAAGCATTGTAGGGAAAGATGGATAGTGGCTAACAGTGGAATCCAGGACACGCGTTTCGTCCCATTTGGGACTCGTCAACTGGATGTACCTGCACAAGCAAGTGGCTAAGTGGATAATGCGATGGCGTTTGAAGCGAAACCTATTGGGTTTGAGTCCCAGAGTGAACATCAACTCTCTGAGGTTCGGGTACGTCCAGCTGACGAGTCCCAATTAGGACGAAACGCGCTTCAGACTGTATTCCACTACTAGTCACTATCCATCTTTGCTTACCATAACTGATATTGTTTTAATTACAAAGGCAATTTATCTAATGAGTAGTAAACCTTTGCTACTGAACCCAATCTTACTATTCGTTTTTTTTGTTTTAAAGATGTGATACTATTGAAAATGAAAACAAAGTAGTTTAATAAAGACATCTGTTAACCATTTGTAATTGAATCCAACTTTTTCTCATAATTATACTACTTAAGGGTAGATATTATATATTTAAAAATAAAATTTAGAAAATCATACCGACATTCTATAATGGGGTGTCGGTGGACAGGGCTATAAGAAAGGAATGACTGATAGGAACGATCTTTTCTTCTAGAACACATTAATTGACATATTCATTGAAACAAGCTAGACAGTTTTTCATATTTAATAAAGTTATTCATTATAATACGACATTGTTTACAACTTTTAAATAAAGCATTCACTGTGTCATTTGTATTTGAATAGTCTTAGTGGTTTTATTGTTGTTATCATCATTACTAGATAAGGGAATCAATACAATACAGTTTTTTGCTTTAAAAAGAATGTAAAAAATACCCTGTTAGTTGAGCATTATGTTATTGAGGTAATCTTCTTCGAGAACAATAGTTAGGGGATTTCTGAAAACTCCAAAACACTCAATAAATCTTCGTTGATAGCTCGTCGTCAGTATGCATACCACACATACTTTGGTTCGAGCCAATAACCTCTAGGTTGCATAGAGAAGATTACACTAATTTTATTGGGCTAAGTTGTTGAATAGTGAAGCTTTTATTATATTTCTAGATAGTTTCATTAGCACAAACTCTTGATAGAAGTGAACGATAAGACTTTCTATCCAAGTAAATAGCAGCTTGTTCTATTATCGTTGAACATGGTAAATTGCTGTTGACATTTATTCTCTCATTGTCGCCACATTCATTTCAATTTTTGTTCTCTATGAATATTCAGCCAATGACTTGAAATATAACGGTTTATACATCATTCAATTTTTAGTCAGTTTCCTCAATAAGTTATTCCTTTATTCCCAACTTTGTTGGCTCAGAAAAGTCAAATTCTTCTACCAGAACTATGGAATATCCATTTTGAAATCATATCACCAATTAGTAGAACAAGACGATTATTATTCAAGATTGTTTTTTTGTGAAAACTGCGGATAATTCGAAGACGGTCTAAATCAGCGATCAGATAGGAGTCGAATCAGTGTATTAACTTCAATCAGTTAGTTTATATGATCACCTTTTGTAAGGCAAGAATAATATACACTTGTGAATAATTTAAATTTGTTTCATTTATCTTTTTCTAAAGTCTTAACGAACAGTTAATTCTAGATATTCTTTATTACTCGGTAAAACAGCACTATTTCCTTAGGAATTACTTCTAGAGAGTGGTAGAAAACTAAAAACAGTTATTCAACAAAGGAATAGAATATAGACTGTTATATGAAGGTAAAGACATAGTCATCAACCAATGCTAACTCACAGTCCCACTAGAAGATGAAAACAGGATCTTCAATTCTCTCGTAGAACACCTGAACTTTAAAATCATTGAAATAGTGTCCAGTAGTATTTCAATAATATGAGATTTCGATGGAATATTAGCTAATACCGTCTTGAATTACTTACCAAAGTAAAACTAACTTATTTTCAAAATATCTATACATATTACTAATTATATTAGAAAGTATGAAATGTATGCTTAAGATTTCTTATCTACTCACACACTTGATAAAGTTACCAAAATGGTGAATATGTTAAAAATAGATAATATGCCTAAACAACAAAAAAAAGAAGAAAAAATCAATCTCTTTTTAACTAAACAGATTTTAAAAATCACAGAACTATTTTGTTAACTTCTGGTCCTGGGTTCGAACCTCGCGAGGCGAGGTCGTGCGTACGCACTGCTTAGGAGTCCCACAATAGGACGAAACGGCCGTCTAGTGCTTCCAGGTTTTCCCTGGTGGTATAGCTTCAATTGACTCATGATTTCAACTATGAAAATACTGAAATCTCCACAAGACCCCTTTCGATAACTTCTTTATTGTCTAATTAGAAGAAAATTAAAATTGTTATTCTCCATTTCAAATATTCTAACAAAATTGTTACTAATTAGATATATATAGTTGAAATCATGAGTCAATTGAAGCTAGACCATCATGGAAAACCTGGACTCATAGATCCTAGGTTCAAGTCTTGTAGGGCAGGAACGTGGACGTACACTGCTGAGGAGTCCCGCAATAGGACGAAATGACCGTCCAGTGCTTCGAGGTTTTCCATGGTGGTCTAACTTCAATTCACTCACGATCTGAACTATTGAAATCATTTACTTACTTACTTACTTACTCCCAATGGAGCATAGGCCGCCGACCAGCATTCTACAACCCACTCTGTCCTCCACCTTTCATTCTAGTTCTATCCAATTTTTGTTCATTCTTCTCATGTCTGTCTCCATTTCTCAAAGTAATGTGTTCTTTGGTCTTCCTCTTCTCCTTTAGCCTTCATGATTCCATGTGAGGGCTTGCCTTGTGACGTAGTTAGGTGCTTTCCTCAATGTGTATCCTATCCACTTCCAGCGCTTCTTCTTGATTTCTTCTTCCGCTGGAATGTGGTTTATTCTCTCTCACAGTATTGAAATCATTAATATTATTTATTTATTATGAATAATTTATATTGATGTTAACAATATATGAAATTTACTACTTGTAAGATTCCATTTATACATAGTTATATTTAACTATAACAGAATAACTATTTTCTATGAAAATTTTCTAATTTATATATTTACCCATTGAAATGTATAGAAACTTATGTTCGCAAAAAGAGGAAACTGTCGATAAACAATCATGATAAAGCTTATTCTGATTTATATATATTGAACATTGAAACATAAATAAGTGTTAATTTGAGCTAAATAAATAGATCTCATATAGAATAGGAGGATAATAAAATAGTTTCTAACAGTATTGAATCATTTAAGATTAGTTACTGAATTAGTTATAACTTTCTTTTTATGCCTGCATTTATGTTGTATATGAATATACATTAAGAATATAAGAATGATATATTCATCAATTGGGAAACAAAACAAAACGTTATAGATATATTCATGTGTTGATAACTTTTAACACTCATTTCCGCTTAATTAATGTTATCACTAACCATTATAATGAAATAGAAACAAAATTCAAAAAGGGTATTCATCTATTGTTTTTCAAATGATATACGATTACTAAATAGTTTTGTTCTTTGAAACTAAGGAGAAAAAAAAAGAGTGTTTAAATGAATCCCATAGATAAACTATGGTTAGAAAGTATGTCCATTTAAATAGGTATAAATTACTATATTATATATATAGATGAATGTACAGCATATCATAGTTAATTATAAAGAATACAACTAATAATTCATATGAATAGGTATGTATTCATTTCTGGTCAAGAATTTTTACGTTTCTTTTTTTCTATTTTACATTGATAGTTTTAAAATGTAAGCAAATTGGCGCCAGTATTAAAAGTGACTATAACGAATAGTAGTACAATGACATTCAAAAAAAGAGTTGTTCATTTTTAATAGGTTTCAAAATTTTTGTATATTTTTTTGCAAAGGTAATTCTTCTTTCAAATTGATAAAACACTTGAAGTTACAGAAATAGATTGTTAGACTGATTACAAGAGTATATGTATATACAGAGAGAGAGAGAGAGAGAGAAAGAGGCGGAATGAGGTGAAGTGGGAAAAATGAAATTGCAAGAAAAATTAAGATATAGATATAACATTTATTTAACTAAGAAGACACCGGAAAACGCCAGAAACTCTTCGAAATGTCGGCAAGTAGAGCAAAAAAAATAGATTAGCACACACAATTCCTAATGGAATCACAGTGTATATCCTATAGAACTACTGCAAATTTTTAGTGATTATCGTAAAATGTTACTAGTAACTAAAAAGAATTGAGATTAGAATAGTAGTTGAGTTGACAGAAATTTTACATTCAATTTATGTACTTAAAATTAATAACATAACATAGATTATATAGCATGGAATAGATTTTAATATTTCGCCTTCCTTTTCGCTAGTGAATAAAAAGAAGACGATTTATTTCAGAGGTAATTTTAAATACTCAATGCTTAAAAGTACTGTCATACCAGAGTGAAGTGAACAATAATCACATAGAATAAAAGTGATTGAAAGGGTTGGTCGGGAATCCACGAAAGATGAACGAGTTGAAAGATACATTAATTTGTGTGTATATATGTGCGTATGTACATATACACCAGAGAGAGAGAGAGAGAATGCATGGAAGTACCGTTTGGAACCTACAAGATTTGGCGCCATAATATACTTGTTATTAAGTTTTTCAACAAACTGTCTTTCTTTACTTTGTATACATTTTCTTTTTTTTTTGATTTACCAAATTGAATGCTTAAAGTCCTTTCTTTTCTTAAACACAATCAGTATTTTTATGGACAATTGGTTAAAAAAAAGAAGGTTGGCAGGCGCCAGTTAGTCCAAAAAAAGAAAATATCTTAAATTATTCGTTCTTTGTGATGGTTAGTTCTTTTTTTGTAAAATAAATGAAACATGATTTCAAAAAGAAGAGAAGTTGGCATATCTATGTATTTACTTATCTTTTTTTTACAAAGTGTGGTAGATCACAAAAACAAGGTAAGAACTTAATTATTCCCTGAATTTCACTTTTAAAATCTTATTTTTCCCTCCATTTAAAAAAAAAAACTAATCAGAACAATTGTGTTAATTATCATCAAACAGAATAGACATGTACCATTCTTGTTGAAGAATATACATATATGTCACTATATTTCCATTAAAAGAAGAAATATTATCATTATTATTTGCTCGTTATACTACATATAAGTTACAATACTATATGTTATTACAACACGTAGTATTTGTCAGATGGAAGAAGAAGAAGTAGAGGAAGAAGAAGTAGAAGAAGGAGGAGAAGATGATAATGGCGGTGACGATGATGATGATGATGATGATGACGATGATGATGATGAAAGTACAAGTGAATCAAGACAAAAAACAAACAACAATTCATTTTATTCTTATTTGTCTAATAGATTTGTTAATAATATTTGTAAATGTTACAGAAATGACAAATTAAACTGGAAAGTTTACTGATGATAATGTCAACAAATATTAAGTTTATTTTATTGTGTTGGATTATGAGATAAATAGTCAAATCTAGAAAGAGCCAGTCAGTCACAACGTAGAACTTCGTACATACGTACATCAGTTCGAGTTGCCATACCACATAAGCACAGAGATGCAGTTGTCGATTCAAATCCCATAGTGGTAGAAGTAGTAAGAGTATAAGCAGTAATCCGAAAAATTAGGGTTCGAAGATGTTATTGAAGGAGTATAATCCAAATAAATAAATTTAGAAAGAGAAAAAAGATAGAGACATGAAGAATTCAGAAGATTAGAATTTGGTAGAACACAAAGAGTGGATGCACCTTTGCCATTGCAAACGATTTTGAGCCATGTCATTCAAGGTCTCTAATCATCGATTGCGATCATCTCGCGAATCCCAACCAGTTAGTCTACACCTACCAACATGGCTCAGTCCACTTGTCAGTGATTACGTGGATTTGTGCCACGTTTTGGTCTGGTCGCCCCCGACCGTTGCTGCTACCTTGACGTGGTGGTCGGGCTTGCCTATCGTGATGAACCGATCGAGCTATACTGGCTGGAACAATCGTTCCTCAAGGTTCTACCAAGTCATACAGGCCGGTTGAAAAGGCGGTAAGAGCATATCGTGATTACACTTACATGTGACTTTGCTAAGCAGATCGACTCGAAAGGTGGGACAAAAACTGGTTCCTAAATTCAAAGAACCTTTACATGGTTTGCAGTAAACTACAGATATTCGGATTCCCATTTAGCTTGTGTTGGGTATAGTAAATGATAACGAAAAATTATTTTGTACGCATCTTTACTAGGTTTATTCTAATGTACATTATCTCCGTTTGCGTCTACGGCCTTTAATTGTCAAGCAACGGCCGGTTTATAGTTGCTAAAGTAAGTTTTGGATAGCTCTGGGAATTTCTGTATTTTACAGTACATTTGATAACTCCGCCTGTAGTTCTTCTAGAGTTACTGCCGGTCCCAAGCCCACACAAAGGAGGAGGGTTGAGCATGGGGTTAGCGACCCCATCCCGTAGAAAAGCTAACTCACTAAAAAAACGCTAACCAGAAAAAACCATTCAAACCATTTAAACTCTGTCCTGGGAGTTGAAGGAATAATTATGACGTCTCATGATGAAAGCCGAAATTCTTCGGAAGTCACGAGACCGATACACCTTCTAACAACCAGAGCAACACTCTTTATAGGTACATGGAACGTCCGGACAATGTGGGAGACAGGAAAGACCAGCCAAATAGCAATGGAAATGAGGAGATACAACTTGGCAGTACTCAGAATCAGCGAAACTCATTGGACACAAACTGGACAACAAAGGCTAGGTACAGGAGAGATGCTGCTGTACTCCGGTCACGAAGGGGAAAATGCTCCACACACTCAGGGAGTTGCTCTAATTCTGTCCAAAGAAGCACGAAATGCACTTGTGGGATGGGAATCTCATGGACCCAGGATAATCAAAGCATCATTCAGAACAAAGAAGCAAGGGATCACAATGAACGTTATCCAATGTTATGCACCCACCAATGATAGCAACGACGATGATAAAGATCAGTTCTATGAAAGGTTGCAATCAATTATAGAGAAGTGCTCACGAAAGGACCTCACCATCCTGATGGGAGATCTAAATGCTAAAGTTGGAGTGGACAACACAGGATATCAAGATGTAATTGGACGACATGGATTAGGAGAGAGAAATGAAAATGGGGAGAGACTTGCAAACCTATGTGCATTCAACAAATTGGTTATAGGCGGCACAATATTCCCACACAAGCGCATACACAAAGCTACATGGATCTCACCGGACCAAACCACAGAGAACCAGATAGATCACATCTGTATCAACAAAAAATTCCGAAGATCAATGGAAAATGTGAGAACCCGGAGAGGAGCTGACATAGCTTCAGATCACCACTAGCTGGTTGTGGCCAAGATGAGACTGAAGCTAAAGGAACACTGGACAAATGGACAAACAGCACTACAAAGGTTCAATACAGCCTTCCTTCGAGATACTGACAAGCTCCATGAATTCAAGATAACTCTCAACAACAGGTTCCAAGCTCTACAGGATCTACTGAATGAACAAGAAACTACTTTGGAGGACAACTGGAAAGGGGTAAAAGAAGCACTAACTTCAACATGTCAAGAGGTTCTTGGTCCTAAGAAGCATCATCACAAGGAATGGATCTCTATGGGAACCCTGGACAAAATTCAAGAAAGGAAGAACAAGAAACTAGCAATTAACAACAGCCGAACACAAGCAGAGAAAGTCAAAGCACAAGCAGACTACGCAGAAGCAAACAGGGAAGTGAAGAAAAGCATTAAAGCCGACAAGCAGAAATACATGGGAGAACTAGTTAGGACGGCGGAAAAAGTTGCAAGAGAAGGGAACATGAAACAACTATATGATACAACGAAGAAATTGGCAGGGAGATATAACAAACCAGAGAGACCAGTCAAGGACAAAGAAGGAAAGACAATCACTGAGATTCAAGAACAGAGGAAAAGATGGGCAGAATACTTCGAGGAACTGCTGAACAGACCAGCCCCATTGACCCCACCGAACATCGAAGCAGCCCACACTGACCTTCCTATAGATGTCACTCCACCAACGATCGAAGAAGTCAAGATGGCCATCAGACAAATCAAAAGTGGGAAGGCGGCAGGACCTGACAATATACCAGCTGAAGCACTGAAGTCAGACATTGAAATAACTGCAAACATGCTTCATCTTCTATTCAAGAAGATTTGGGAAGAGGAACAAGTGCCAACGGACTGGAAAGAAGGGTATTTCATCAAGATACCAAAGAAAGGAGATCTCAGCAAATGTGAAAACTACAGAGGCATCAGTTTGTTATCAGTACCAGGAAAAGTTTTCAACAGAGTGCTGCTGAATCGGATGAAAGACGCAGTAGACGCCCAACTTAGGGATCATCAGGCTGGATTCCGTAAGGATAGGTCGTGCACAGACCAGATTGCGACACTACGGATCATCGTTGAACAATCAGTTGAGTGGAACTTATCACTATACGTCAACTTCATTGACTATGAGGAGGCGTTTGACAGCGTGGATAGGAGAACATTATGGAAACTTTTTCGACACTATGGAGTTCCTGAAAAGATTGTCAACATTATCCAAAACTCATACGATGGACTACAGTGCAAAATCATGCATGGAGGACAGTTGACAGATGCATTTCCAGTAAGGACCGGAGTCAGACAAGGCTGTCTACTCTCCCCATTCCTCTTCCTTCTAGTGATTGACTGGATTATGAAGACTTCGACATCTGAAGGGAAACACGAAATACAATGGACTTCTCAGAATAAATTAGATGATTTGGACTTCGCAGATGACCTAGCCCTCCTCTCTCATACACACGAACAAATGCAGATGAAGACAGCAAATGTAGCAGCAGCCTCTGCATCGATAGGCCTCCACATTCACAAAGGAAAAAGCAAGATTCTCAAATGCAACACGGAGAACACCAATCCAATCACACTCGATGGCGAAACTTTGGAAGAGGTGGAAACATTCACGTACCTGGGAAGCATCGTTGATAAACAAGGAGGATCGGATGCAGATGTAAATGCGAGGATTGGCAAAGCAAGGGCAGCATTCTTACAATTGAAGAACATATGGAACTCAAAACAACTCTCAACTAATTTCAAGGTCAGAATCTTTAATACGAACGTCAAGACAGCCCTACTGTATGGAGCTGAAACGTGGAGAACTACTACGACCATCATCAGGAAGGTACAAGTATTTATAAACAGTTGTCTACGCAAAATACTCAACATCCATTGGCCGGATACTATCAGCAACAGCGTTTTATGGGAGAGGACAAACCAGCTTGGAGCTGAAGAGGAAATTAGGAAAAGACGTTGGAAGTGGATCGGACATACATTAAGGAAATCACCAATAAGCATCACGACTCAATCCATAACTTGGAATGGTGAAGGGAAGCGGAAAAGAGGAAGGCCAAAGAACACATTACGTCGGGAAATAGAAGCCGATATGAAAAGGATGAATGTTAACTGGAAAGAACTGGAAAGGAAGGCTCAGGACAGAGTTGGATGGAGAATGCTGGTGAGCGGCCTATGCTCCTCGACGAGGGGTAACAGGCGTAAGTAAGTAACAGTACATTTGATACTGTTACTTATCTTATGATAATACTTTGAGTTATCGTAACATATAGTTTGTTAGAGCTATTAGTCTTCATTCATCTGAAAATTTATTGATGCCCTGCTCTGGTTTGAACGACTAAAATAGATGTTTTCCTTGTATCCACGTTACATTTCATAACTCAAAGTTAGGTACTTCAACCTAGTTCCACTAAAGAAGCAGCCTAATGGGTCCTCGAATTTTTAATAAAGTCAGGTGAAACTACTCCATGATTTCCTTTAATAGATGATAGGCAAAGTAGTTTCCTTGTCTGATCAGCAGACAATTGGTCGTCTCAGAGAAGTGAGGACTTGTGACAAAACATTGCAACAATCGAAAGTCCTACTAAAAACTTTGATGTGTAATCACATTCTTGACAGTAGAGTTCCTAGCCAACTATGGCCTCATTGGTTACTGGAGAACAGCTTCAGAAACTGGCATTCGGGAAATAGCAGAATAACTGTCGATAAAATAGCGGAGATAGCTGATTACATAGACGAGCGCCTAAAGTACCGCACACAACCAACTCATGAGCCCAGGGCTTTGGATAATAAGTGAGACGAGCTATTGGTACTCAGTGTGAGCAAAAATAACCTAGGCAACAGAAATTAACATTTGTCTGTTAAATATAATGCTCCCACTACCAATCGGTGCCACAGGGCGTGTAGCAATCGAGCTGTACACTATCTGTTGATGTAAGATTTTGTGATAAACTGCTACCACCGGTGTAGATAACAATGGTGTCTCGAACAGAGGTACTATTCTCTTTAGATACTCAGGCGTGTAATGGTGTGGTTTTAGGAACACCAAGGAGAGACTACGTAACGGCAGAGTAGAAGTATCGGGTGCCAATGCATCCCAAATTAAAATGTATGGACTGTGATTTTAAGTGCTAAACTTCGTTCCAGTCAAAAATTGAAATACTTTAAGCGTGGCAGATAATTTGACAAAAATTCTGTGTTCTTAAACTGACTGTGACGACCAAAATACCAATATTCGGTTTGAACGCAGAACTAAAGAACGAAAGTTTAATTCGATTAGACCAGACTACGTTCTTCTGTATAGCGTACGAAGCGTTTTTGAGTGACTCGTATCAAGTTATATCAAAACACAAACTCTGTGTTTAATCTAAACGGTTTTAATTTGATAGAGAATAAATTATATCAAAGGTACAAAATACCTGTGCTATACATCCAAGGGTTTCTCTAAAACACGCTGATGTGTTGGGAACGAAAGGAATAATTCATAAAAAATTTCGATACCTGAGAATCAAATAAAACATTTTCAACAATATGGGATCAGATGTCTATTTACGAGGATTATGGCAACCTTTAAAAGCAAAATGTCAGAAGATAAGAGTAATGAACGGAACCACACAGTGATCTTGAGTTTAGTTCAACACAACCTCATTTTCAGCAGTCTGACAACATGCAGCAGTAAGATTAAGTAACAAAAGACAAGTATTTAACCAAGCCCACATGATAAAAGCTCAGACAAGGAAGACTTAAGAACATAAAGTGCTGTTAACTTAGAATTAAATGAGGGTTAAAATACTAGAAAGGGAGGAAAATCAAACAAATGACAATGATGTCCAATAAAATGCTGTGGGGTTCTTTTCAGAGTGTTCTTTCCGCTACACTGACCATATAATTGCACATTTACCTGGGATTTCAATGTTCAAGAGACTACTAGGCGTTTACCTCTCGAGAGTTTCTCACAGTCTATGAAACTTTACTCGTCGCTCTCTTGAAATATGCGGACTTCTAAATCAATAAAAACTCTAACAATCGGTTTCCGAGGTTATTATGAAACAAATGAAATATATTCTGCGTTGATGGTTTATTCTGCAACACTAGTCAACCTACATATCAAACTATTCTAAGTCATCTTTACTGTTAATTTTAAGTTATGTGAAAAATGCATCATATTACCTGTAGCAGAAAATAAATCCCCAAAATCAATGGCTCTGTAAGTGTTCGACATTGGATGCTAACCACATTAGTTTTAATAGACTCACCTACCTGAAGGTGCTCAGTCATGAGTCCGTACCAGATCACGAGTGGGAACACAGTGCTCAACTTCTCCTGCGATCACTAGCCAGTTTAGATCAGTCACTTCTCGATATATTGATAATCTATCAAATATATCCTCAAACCTCCTCTCTTCTGACTTTTGATTTCACTAGGTGGGCACAACTCAATTATAGAAAGTGATGCTGATTAAGGTCGTGTCAAACTACAACACCTGTGACATCTTCATTGGTGAGTCCAAAGTGATCTGGTACACCAACACATAAACTATTAGTCTGTTCCTTTTTGGAATTTCCTGACTCATCGCTTTACTTTATTCTTTATATATAGTGATATTATTTTCATATTTTTGAATATTTTCCTCCGTTCATCCCTATACTCTAAATTCGCCATGACAGGACAGAATCCTAAGCTACTAAAGGTCAAGAATCTTACACCACCCTCGTTTCAGCTAATGCCTTTTCGGCCGGAAATATCAAAGCTTGGCTTTGCTACACAGAGGCCGACTTCTATGGACACGGCATGACTTATCCACGAGCACGATTCCTCGCGGTTGTAAAGGCACTACCGCACAAACTCAACAGGTACGTCACGCCTATTATGTTTACTATTGATGTTTCGGAAACTTACGAAACTCTAAAACGGTCGATTCTAAAACGCAGAGATCTAACCAATCGACAAAGATTAGATCAACTTCTTAAAAGTATCGACCTGCAACATGGTTCTGCAACAGATATGTTGCTAAGAATGAGAGAGGTTATCGGCCAAAGAACTTTCGATGATGGGACTTTTTAGACAACTTCTGTCTGAACTTCCTCAATAGGTACAAGTAGTACTTGTCTCTTTTCAAACAACGCCATAGACGAGCTGGCTGCATCTGCTGACCGCATCCTAGAAATCACGAGATCTTCTCATGCCGAGGTTTCTTCAGTCAAAGGAAAACCTCCAGAATGATCCAGAATGAAATTACTGAATTATGTCATACATTTCCACGTTACCTTAGATTGCATAATGACCGTAAACGATCACATACCCCGCGAAGAAGCATTTCACGTGGACGATCTGTCTCCTAACCACGAGAGACAGATAACGCCGACTGAAGTTGGTATCATAACCAGTATGGAAAGTCTTCCAGAAATTGCAGGAAACCCTACAGTTATCCGAACTCAAAATCGACCGACACGAAAAAGAATTCGGGAAACTTTTCAGCCGGCACGCATTAACGGCAACCGTAGATTGCAAACATAGCGGTTTGCTATACGTCACAGATTTGATCACGAAGGTTCGCTGCCTCGTCGACACTGACGCAGAGGTCGGCATTCTTCCCGCAAATTCTAACGACCGGCTTCACGAATCTGTCTTAAGCTTACAGGCGACAAACGGAAAAGCGATCACCACATATGGGAAAATGTTCGTTTACCTTAACGTGAGTTTACGCAAACTTATCCGCTAGATTTTCGTGGTCGCAGATGTTTCTATACCGATCATTGGTATAGACCTGCTACAATACCACAATCTACTCATCGACACACGCAAACGAAGGTTAATAGACGGAAACACCAAGTTATCTGTTCGCGTAACTCCTCTTTCTGGTTGCAGATTATCTCCAGTCACAATTAAGCACACCATAGATCCTTATATCAACCATTACTCGATAAATACTCCGGGATATATCAACCACAACCGAAATTGCCGTGTGTAACCAGCAATGTTACACATCACATCTCGACTACGAGACCACTGTATTCACAAATGCACGACGTCTGGCTCCCGAAAAGCTGAGGTTGGCTAAATGCGAATTCGATCACATGATAGACTTAGGAATAATTCAACCGTCAAATAGCCCATGGTCATCTCCTTTGCACATGGTCCCTAAAAAGGACAGCAACGATTGGTGTACAACTGGTGGCTATCGGCGTTTGAATGCAAAAACCTTTCCCTATCGTTACCCGTTGTCTCACATTCACGATTTGGCAGCTACCTTGAAAGGTGCTACTGTCTTTTCAAAAATCGACTTGGTTCAAGCATGTAACCACGTCCCTATGGCTACTGGCGATATTCCAAAAACCACTATCATAACTGCCTTCGAACTTTACGAATTTTTTCGAATGCCTTTCAGCTTGAGAAATACTGCCCAGAATTACCAAATATACATAGGTGACGTTTACCGAGGTTTCAACTTCGAACATGCGTATGTTGATGACTGCTTGATAGCAAGTCCGAACAGAGAATCCCATCTCCAGCATCTAGACATTGTTTTCGAACGACTGCAGAAGTATGGTATTACTGTCAACATCCAGAAACGTCAAACTGACCCCTACTCTTTAGATTTCCTTGGGTACGCTATTGATACGCAAGGCATCCGACCTCTTGGAAGCAAAGTGGCGGCCATCCAGGGTTACCCAGAACCGGCCGCAATCAAGGAACTACGCATATTTAACGGCCTCGTAAGTTTCTACAAACGGTTCATACAAACTGCACGTCCCTTATGAAACCGCTAACCGACGAACTTCGTGTAAATGCGAAATCCATTAATCTGGACGACACCGCGCGGAAAGCATTCTCCTCAGTTGAGGAGCTTATCGCAAAAACAATCATGCTGGCACATAAGGACACTCAAGCCCCCATTAGTATCTCAGTGGACGCATCTGACTCAGCAATCGGATGAGTCTTACAACAATTGGTTAACCACTCCTGGCAACCCTTAGCATTTTTCTCAAGACTGTTGCTAGACACTGAATCGAGGTACAGCACTTTCGGTAGGGAACTCCTAGTTATGTACTGTGTTTTACGGCATCTTCAACACTCTATCGAAAGCAGAGAGTCCACCCTTCCACCGACTACAAACCTCTTACTTTCTCTTTGAACTCATCTTCAAACAAGTACTCACCTCATGAATCTCGACAACCGGACTACATTTCGCAGTAAACTTCAGATATACAACGCATTTCTGGAGCAAAAAATGTAGTTCAAGACGCCTTGTCCCGTACAACTTCCTTGAATAGTTTCTAAGGGATCGACCTTCTGAAACTCACCCAGCTTCAAAAAGAAGACAATGATCTTCAGCACGAGTTATCCCCAACAACTCCCAGACTGCGCATTAAGCAGATGGGAACAGGTAAGGAAACCTTACTATGTGACACATTTACAGGTATGTATCGCCCAATAGTGCTGAACCATTATCGACGCAACGTCTTCAATACGTTGCACAAACTTTCTCGTCCGGGTGTGCATGCATCTATCAAGCTTACAGTAGAACGGTTTTGCTGGCCTGGTATGAATAAAGACGTGAGGGAGTGGGCACGCTCCTGTGTACGCTGTCGGAGATCTAAGGTGATTAGGCACAACAGATGTCCCTTAGGATCATTCAAAACTCCTAATGCTCGTTTCGACCATGTTCATATGGATTTGGTAGCATCCCTACCAGATTCAAATAGATACTCTTATCTTTTAAATTGTGTGGACCGTTTCATTCAACGTCAAGAAGCAGTACGCGTCAGGGACATTACTGCTGAAACAGTGGCTCACGCCTTCGTCGAACGGCTGGCAGCGAACTTCGGCTAACCTTCAAATATCACTACAGACCGTAGATGTCAGTTTGAATCTGAACTTTGCCGTTGTCTAGTTACACTATTAGGAATCACTCGCTTCCGAACGACCGCCTACCACCCACAAGCAAACGGGTTGGTAGAACGCTTTTACCGACAACTAAAAGTTTCACTATCAGTTGCAAATGTTTCATAATAGACCGGCGCTCTTCCACTTGTGTGACTTGGTATTCGCAATGCAGTGAAAGCTGACATTATGTACACTGCAGCTCAACTCGTTTATGGAACGGCACTTCGACTTCCAGGAGAATTCGTGGATCCTTCATCTTCTTCAACGAGTATGGATCTAAGCTCCATGGAGATAGATAAAGAAAATTCCCATACCAAAGAAAGTTTCTGGTGATAAAAATGTGAAACTTAGACCCATAGCAATAACCTCACCTTTCCTTAAAATAATGGAAAAATTACTGATACAACCACTTCAACCTGCAATAAAAGAGCACTGTGATCCATATCAGTTTGCTTACAAATGCAAAAGAAGCACATTAGATGCCGTTGCTGTTCTGCATCACAATATAGTGTTCGGGTAGGAAAAGGGTAAGAAGTATGTGAGATGCGCTTTCCTGGACTTTACCTCTGCTTTTGATTCTATTCCAAGACACCTCTTACTTAACAAGCTGATCAGCATCGACATCGACAGCTGAATAACCAACTGGCTACGTTCCTACCCTTATGGAAGAGAACAGTACACTGTATTTGAAGGAAAGTGTTCAACATCTCTACTGTCTACTGTAGGTGTGCCACAAGGAGCTGTTCTTTCACTTCTGCTCTTCTCTTTCTTTCTTCATGATCTGCCATCTTCCACAGAAAACACTTTTGTAAAATATGCGGACGACCTCACTGTATGTATGCCGATTTCTACCTCCTTACATCCTATAGAAGTGAATGAGTTTTTGTCTCGTATTGAAAGGTGGTCTGTTGGTAGTGGTCTCTTACTCAATCCATCTAAATGTCAAGCTGTTAACTTTAGCTTGAGACATGGACAGAACCTATACTCTATGTTGGGATCCCATAATGCTTGTGCCATTGGAGACTCCTTAATAAACACAGTGTTGAAGGTCAAATATCTTGGTGTCATTTTTTCCTCTGATCTTTCTTGGTCTTCTCATGTTTTACTGTTATCGAAAAAAGTTTACCGTTTGACATACTACATAAAGAGGCTGCATGCTTTTGGGATTACTCGCCATTTACTCTGACAATTTGTAAATTCTAGCATATTACCTATTATTCTATATTGTTCTCCATTATTATTTCCCGGGCTTTTGAGAAAAGACTTTGCCGTTTTGCGGAGAGTGCTGAAGGCGGTTCGCAAGGGATGTGGTGAATCTTTTGAAGTCATTGTTAATATGCTTGTGGATAGACATCTTAAGTCTTGCAAACTCTTGGCAGGTGTTATCATATCAGATACTAACCATCCGCTTCATTCATATCTTTCTCCTTGTATATCTTCTGGTAGAACGGGACGTAAATACACTAAAATCCATGCACGCAAGCAAATCTATAAAAGTTCTGTAATACCTTACCTAGCAAATTTACTTTGTGACGAACAAGCTGTTAGAGTTGACCTAGTAAATAACCTGTATTCTTAAGCATGTTTCAAATTCGATAATTTGTATAAACTCAGATTTTCTTAAACCTTTCTTTAATTTCTATTCTGTTTTTTTTATTTTGTCTTTTGTTTGTTTTTGTTTTTTTTTGGTAAAAAAACTTGTTGAAATAACTCGTGCTGAGAATTCTATATTGTAACAGATTATAATTTTGAATAAAGCCATTAATAACAATAATAATAATACTCAAGCAGGCCTACAAGTGCAATGCGTTCAGTTAAAGCTGTTTCCACTCGACCGCAATCAATTGATGTTTTTGCTCAGCCTGCCTTACGACGTAGTACACATGTCTTCGTACGTCAAGATTCACATCAACAACCTCTCGCATCAGCATACGAAGGACCCTTCAAAGATCTTCAGAGCGAACCTAAGTACTATATAGTCGATAAGAACGGCACTAACGATAGCATCAGTATCGATCGAATGGAAGCAGCGTTTTTAGAAGGACATTCTATCCACGTCAATTTTCCTTCTGTACAATCGAACGACACGGCTCCTACACCTAAAAAATCTCATCCGACAGCCAACCCGCACATTGGTACTTCGTCAGTATCCGAAAATATACTTAGACCAACGCGTTCTGGAAGAAGAGTAAGATTTCCAGAACATTTGAGTGACTATTATTATTATTATTATTATTGCACGTAAGACACCAGTTAACATTTTGATTAATCTTGATTTTCCTTTGTATTATATATAATAAAAAATGTTAATATACTTATACTCATATATTTATTCCAAAAATACATTTTCTTGCCAATATGTGCATATTTAACTTTTTTCTTAAAAAAACCCAAAATTTCTTTAAAAATCGCTTTTACCCTATCGCAGGTGTATGAGTTCATTTACCTTTTTCGCCCGCTTTATGTCTTTACACGCGTATGAGTGTAATTCAACATACAATTATATACTTTCTTTTCGTTTTTCAGGACGGATCGAAAAGATGGAAAAAAACGATGAGGTTTACGAGGGACCACATTTCGGGATTGTACTTCGTTTCCTTATTATAATATTGTACTTCATGGTTCCTTGTAGTAAGGAAAGATGACTAGACGCTGCTAAACATAGCAGGCTATCGGAGGAGTGTTTACCAACGACAAACTCGTTTGGTTTAAACTTCTGGCTGGCCACGTCTTAGGGTCTTCATTACCTTATTACGGGGGAGTGATCTGTAGCGGTAAATAAATCCCCAAAATCAATGGCTCTGTAAGTGTTCGACATTGGATGCTAACCACATTAATTTTAATAGACTCACCTACCTGAAGGTGCTCAGTCATGAGTCCGTACCAGATCACGAGTGGGAACACAGTGCTCAACTTCTCCTGCGATCACTAGCCAGTTTAGATCAGTCACTTCTCGATATATTGATAATCTATCAAATATATCCTCAAACCTCCTCTCTTCTGACTTTTGATTTCACTAGGTGGGCACAACTCAATCATAGAAAGTGATGCTGATTAAGGTCGTGTCAAACTACAATACCTGTGGCGTTTTCAGTAGTATCTCCCTATTGGAACGAGTTTAATGGAGACCTGCTAACAAAGAAGTTTAACTTAGAAGTAAACCAGACCTAGCCATTCTGGTGACTGTGATTTCTCAACTTTTGCGGTATGGAAGAACTAGGTAAGATATCGTTTCATCCAGAACCCTCTTTACTTGGATGAATCGCCCACATGTTTCATTACTGAGTAACACCTAAGAAGTTATCCATTTAAGATAGAAAGCGGTGGTGACCGCACGAAAATTCGAAAAAATATTTTCGATGTTAGGATGAGTACAAATTCCTGATCAAACCAATAATGACGACACCTTCCACCGAATCTATCATAAGAAGACCATATTTTGCGTCATTTAAGTAATTTTCGTGATGAATGATTCTTAGTCACTTCTACCGACGTATTCGGCCCTCATTTTCAACGGACAAGTAGGAAGAATCACAATGTTGTGTCTGAAACCGCTTTCCAATTATCCATATAAAGATCTTAAAGGAAAAATCGTTTTATACATCTGGCCAACAACGTTCAAAGTTTAAAGGGTGGACAGATCTATGAAAGATATAAAACACGTAATGAAAGGGTTTTAAAGCTGTACAAATCACACTAAGGTATGCTTCAAAAACTGAGCTTTATATCATCAAACAGTAAGGACGGTCTGATTCTGAATTAAAACCAACTAAGTAACCCAGACTAACCTAGTACATCTGTCTTACCTGAGATTTAACATGGCTATCTCAGCTCGACAAACCATCAAAGAGCTAGCTTTCAGATACTATCTCGGCTTCTAAACTAGAATGTTCTCCTAGCTTGTGTGTCTGTTAAATTATCAATTGTAGCATTCAAGTCCCCTCTCTTCTGTATCACTTCATTTTTACAGTGTCGACGTATCACATATATTCCAAGAAATAAAATAAAAAGTAAAATAGCATGTTATAGGACCATAGGCTACTGTTCAATATGTAAAATAAGGCAATTTGATTATTTCAGTTTGTACTGCTTTGAATTATTTGAATGTACACTAACCTTGAGTGTTACCATAGACGATTTCTCAAATATGTAAGCAGATGGGGAAAAAATCTGCAAAAGACAAATCTCCCAAAGTTGGGGATCTACATATTACTTCAGATCCAAGTAAACAATGGTTAACTGTCTTGTTTATTTTGTAGAGGATTATGTTGTAACGGGTAATTTGGAAAATGATTTTCATGGATTATGTAAACAAAGTGGTGTCACTCACTGTCCAGTTGTATCCACAAAACACTCCCAAGCAATAATTACACAGACAGTGTGTTCATGTTTTCAGTGTTTTGAACATTCTTCCACGTAGGTATCTTCTTTACCATCGTCGAAACGGTCAAAAGATGACAAGAAAAGTCCTCAGTCTCAAAATTCATCAGTTACTAAATATTCTGACGGTTAGTTTCATATTTCAACCCCTAATTTTTAAATATGGTGTTTGACTATTTATTGTTGAGTAAAAAACCTGTCACAATCGTCAAAGTAACTACACCTATCGGTTCGCATTTATGCATTTACAGAGCATTCGTTACATATTTCATTATTCAAGATGTTTTTTGACACAAAAAATCTTTCAAAGCTAGTTGTGAAGTGATAAAATCACCCCGAGCGACAGGAAATTAAGCGGCATTTAAATGGATAGTCCCGGTTATTAATCATAGAAATTAAGTAACTTAGTATTTGTCAATGTAATGAGGTCTTGCAATTGGCCAGTTGTCATTTTATGAAAGTCTACTGAACGACATATCATAGTGTCCTTGAAGCAAGCGTTCCAGGAACTGAAAATAGGTTATGGAGCCTGACAAATGGCAACAAACTTATTTTTAGCATATTCTTCCTTAATCTTTCGAAAGGATTTGTTCTACAAAAAAGTTCAAAAGTGAAAATACGTGAAACATTGTATTATTTTTATGAATTAACCAAAAGATTTCATTTAAACGGCTTTATAATATATTTCACATGATAAAAAGAATCAACTTGTTACGACTGTTTCCTTATCTGACATCAAATTAGACTTCGAAAACTGTTTCCTTCTTGCTTTTTAGCACGCATTTTTCATAGTAGCACCCCATTTTGTAGATTTGACTACTTCTCTGGATACAACCCAAAAACTCTGGACATACTTATACCATATGTAGTTTTATGAATGTTATGAATGCTTCTCACGGCTTTTTAAAATAATTTGCAGCCATTGCTGAGTAATATTCTGTGGTTTTTATGTCTTGGATCACCAGACCGCTGTGAACGGTTAACAATTCAACGTCATCAACCAACATTTTTCAACCCTGACAGTCACCATACGAATTAACAATGTTATTTTGCGAAATATTCTAGGTGGTGACTTAAGTTAAAATACAGATCACTGCTTGTGACCTAGTGATTATGTATGTAGAGAAACCTAAACGCCTTTGATTCGATCTCGTATGAGATCATGAATGCAGTCATTCATTCATACTCAACATAGAACCTGAAGTAAATGTACATCAGTCTGAGTCGCCTTGCCATACCAACTAAACAAGATGAAATTAGCGCAATAAAAAGTGAAGGGGCCAATATGATAGTAGCATAAATGACAGTAAGGATGAATAATCACTGAAGGATATATTTTTTAAGAAGTTGTTGGTTCGAGGAGTAAAAAATGGTGAATTGTAGTGAAGCTAAAGACTCGTTAGGATATAAATGGTTAACTTGTTTGAGGCATTGTGACAGATTCCATGTTACCCAACTTCTCCAACTACTGATCACTGATTATCTCGAGAACATCAACCACGTATTTCCCACCGACTATTATGGCTTGCTCAGAGGTCAACTGCTACATAGACAAATTCTATATCTTAGTTTTGCAACCAATAGTTTGCTTTCAACCTTTGTTGATGAAAAAAGCATTGAAGGTTGGGATAACTGGTAGGTAGGCATTAGTAACACATATCCAGGCGTCCTCAGTAAAATAAGATTCACAGTCCCACCAGTCAATTTTCGATATGTCCGCAATACTCTACTCATAACCCCTGTATTGCTCATGTCGATTTTTCACGATATACAAGAACTGGTTCCAGGACACCTTTAAGCATGCAATGATAGAGTCCTGATGTAGAGTGAATGACTTACTCGATGTCTTCCAGTTTCCAGCAAAATTGCCTTCACAGTTTCAGGATATGAACATCAGCTTTTTGGATTTCCCACCATAATAACCGATTTGTTGATAGAAGTTTTGTACTTACTGTCAAAAGTTAAATCTTTACAGAAAACTCAATCCCTATCAAAATATAAGCTTATGAAAATTCGAAATACCCTACCGCATAATAGTGTATTTATGTATCATGTTCACAAGTAGGATTAAAAATGTGTAACATACTTTCGGGTGTTATCCTCGGTACAGAAATAAGGCCTAATAGATCACTGTTTTTTCCTTTTCTGTCACAATTTAGAAATACAACCGCAATTAGGATTTAATCCTACAACATTCAAGTTATGTAAAACACTGGAATATTTGAAACCGAAAATAATTATTCAGCAGGAAAATCCTGATAAACCGGAAACAGTTAATGAAGTTTCTATAAAAGGTATGCTTGACAACGCAGAGATTCTATGGAGCGAAAATAAAAAAAATAGGTTGGAAAATAAGTAATAGTCAACTGGATGTATTAATCAAATGTTTTTCTGTTGCGAATAAGCTTTCCAAACTAGTGTGAGTACAATTATTTGTGATCATAATTATTTAATTTAGTATTTTGATATTTAATGAATAGTACGATATTTCCACTAACAATCTTAAACTGAGACACAATTTTCTGCATAAGTTGATACGGCATCAATATGTACCCTACCATTTCAGTAAAATTTCATGAAGTTCACTCTTATAATGAGTTGATCAGTCATTCCGACGTAAAACCTGGGACATATATGAGTTGGTTTAAGTTGTCGTACCACATTATTACAGAGAGATGTGGTTATAAAGACAAATCCCCGAGTAGCAGAAGCAGTAACAGTATCAGTGGTAGTTGTTGTAAGAAAGACTAGACATGAGTGATATGATTTGTGAGGGACCAATTTATGGAATAAAGTTCGTAAAAGATAATTTCGAAACTCGAGGTTTAAGCTAAGACTGAGAGTTAATGTAAATATGCCATTACGACTGATTCTAAATCATGTCATCTAACGTCTTCAATCACTAATTACGATAATCATGCAAGCCACAACGAAGTAGTCTAAACCTACCTGCATGGCTATGTTTGACTGTCATTGGCTTCATGGATTGATTCCAAGCTTTATTTTGACCGTCTCCTGTACTTTTATAATGCACTCCTGGTCAGACAGCAACATGGACTGAGGCAGTTTCATTAAATCAATAGAAAGATATCACGGTGCCTATCCGTCAACGAATCACGTTAAAAAACTCTCTATAGATCGACAGTGGAGTTTAGCTGTCATTCTATAAGATGCGATTAAATAATATAAAATTTCAAGCAATAAAAGAAAAATCTTGATCGACTGAAATTAATTCATTGTATTCCTTTCTCAAAAATGGGATCTTTGTCATTGGCGGAAGTTTATTTTAACTTACCAGAAATAAAAAAATATAGTGACATCACCAGACAATTTATCATATTTAAGTAGTCCGAAGTGTTTTAAATTGTATTTGTTTTAAGTTGATGGTATATAAACTTTCAACGTATCATAAAGATTACCAAGTAGAATCGTTTCTGTGGAAAAGAAATTCTATATAATCGCCCTCTGGTTAGTATTCCGTATCGTTTTTATCTGATTTTGAATTTTAATCAATCAAACTTGTAATGTCTACCATAAGTTTCACGGCTTAACACTAACATTCCGTAACTCTGACGTTGAATAAATGAAGAAAATGTAGATATTGTGCTCTAGAGGTGTCTACAGTTCTAATAGAACCGATAGTTATACAAAAATTTAAACTTATGTCTTCCGTGGCTACTTTAACAGCTCAAAGGTAACCTCTGATAGAGCCTACTAGCCGTTCTAAATTCGTCAGTCATAATATTTCAGCTAACATTTATTTGGTAATTTTTACACCTTATTGCAGAGTTTCTGTAACCTAAAAAATATGTAGGTGGATGCAAATGTAAGTATTGATGTACACAAGGCTGAACAGTATCCTGATAAAACCGAGGAAATGAAAACTCCTGAAACACACAACAAAAAAATAAGCGTTCATCTGGAGGTTCGTTGCTCATAATTATCAATTATGATGTAAAAGACAAACACAAGTAGTCTTGATAGACATTCTGTAGTGATTCGTGAAATAACAACATAAATTTCAGAGTAAGATTACTTAAGGAGTGTAATAGATTTATTATTATATGTGCACATGATTTAAGCCGGATGAGTTTTGAGTAACTTTAAATAAAAACATGACTGATTTTACAAAGAGTTCGCGTTAATCCATTATAATCTATTTTAGATGATTTCAGAAAAATCAATAAAACCAAATTGCCAGAATCCTTTTTAGATACACACAGTTTTTTAATCTAGTAGGGGGACTTAACATACAAAGATTGCAATCAGTTTGCTTCGAAACCAGTCCCCGTGAAACATGGTAGACACTAAATTTTTATGTTTGTTTTCATGTTTACCGAGAGTGAACTGTTGCCTTCCTGGTTTATCAGTAAACCTCTTGATAACTGTTAATCATGGCTCACGATCTTATCTATACTCTTACATAATTATCAGTCTTCGAATTATGGTTGCCTTAGCTTATTTATTGACCGATTTACCTTTTTATTTGTTCCGGTTCTATTGAGTTTGAAAGACAAGTTACAGATAAGTTGATAAGACGGTGTAGAGTATACCGTTACATGCATGTTATTCATATCATCATGACTTAAAATTCTATGGTAGATTTGACGTTCAAAACTGGTTAAAGGATTATCTTTATGATTCGACAAGTGAAATACAGTTTCCTTTCACTTAAATTATTGTATCTGAACTTAAACCAGCTAACCAATTACTATCGTAAATCATCTTAATCAAATATTATTCTGGAGTTATTATTATACTCAGTTATAAACATACTTAAGAATATTTATGGGCTAAGGATCCTATTCGAAAGTGATATAGCGTAGGCGTCATAACGTACACAAAATCCCCCTAGTTACTAACTAATTTTCAAAGAATATCAACCAAAAATGATTACAGTTTAGTAAAAAAACTGCTGTGACAAATTACAATAATTATAGAATTAAAGATTTTTAAGATTCAGTTTGAACTACTCACAAGTAACTTGAAATGATTCACACAAATAATCTAACCCCATTGTATGACGATTGTTCAAGATGCCTTGATTAATTTAATATTCTCTATCTGAATATAAATATTACCGTATGTTAGAGTAAAGCCTAGTGAGGATCTATATGAAACAATACTGTCTGTTTATGTGTTACTCTGATTTGGTTGGTCCACCACCAAATTATATTTATAGTTACGAAAAACCTTTTAATAGGGACATCATAGTAATACAGTAATGTTTTCATGTTCTTATTACCTTTTTCATACAAAAAAGATTTTGGAGAGTTGGATTCACAGCCGAACAAATAACTCAATTAGCTTCATTCTTATCTACAAATAATACTATAAAGTGAGTTGACGTTTTTCGTAGTTAACTTCAAAGCATGCTGAACTTGTTTCTAATTTCGCTTTTTAAAATAGTGTAATAGATCATTAAATCCGACGAAAACTATAAGAATATTTGGTTAGTATAAATCTGTTCATGTTGGCGCGGTAGGGCTTCAGCCTATACGACTCATCTTCCACATTATTCAGAAATTCATTGTCCCTATGTTTATTGTTATTCTGATAGTCAGGAGTGTGAAACTCCTAACTTTCGGTGACTCTTGACTTTCATCATATGGCATTGTAAATCTTCTATATGAAGATTCTTTTTCTCCCAGAGAAGAGCTTAATCAATTTTCTCCAGTCGTCAACTTTATAGTGAGGTTCGTTTATAAGATTCAGGTTTTCTAACCGATGTCCAATTCTCCTTAGTTAACCAGACTTGGGAACAACTGTAATCCTAGAAGGGATTCAGCCAGAGTCCTATGTGAATAATACAACCAGTAATTTATTTGACCAATACTTTAAATAAGATGAAACTCACCTAATTATTCCGATGTTCAATATCTTATGTAAGTCTAATATCACAGCTATTCAAAAATGGAAGCTCATCAAACTGCTTTTTAAACTTGCATATGCTAAAAAGTGATGTTATGCATAAAATATCTAACAATTAGAGATATTTGATTTTTCAGAGACAAATATGACATTAAACTAAATGAATAATCATAAATATATTTTTTACTTAAGTTTATAACTCAAATGATTACACAGGCAAACTGTAGACCGAATAGTATTAAAAACATTAAACTTCAATAGGACATTCTTGATACAAAGTCAGTCAGTCAGTCAGCGACAACGTAGGACCAGGCACATATATGCATCGGTCCAAGTTGCCATACCTCGTTAGCACAACAAGATGAACACCGGATTCATAGAAGTAATTAATTTAGTGGTGGTAGTATATAAAGAAAGGTTGTATATAAGGATATAGTATAGGAAGGAAAAAAGTTATGAAGCAATTTTAATCTCAAGGTTTAAGGAAAGATAAAGAGTGTATACACCTACGCCATTGTGATCGATTCTGAGCCATGTCACCCAGAGTCTCCAACCATTGGTTACGATAGTCACGCTGACCCCAACCAGGTAGTCTGCATCTACCAACATGGCTCAGACTAGAAGTTAGTGACTTCAAACACTGGTGCCATGTTTTGGTTTGGCCGCCCCTGAATCTCTTTCAACCATCCCCTACACTAGTCAACATTGCTCGTCGTGGTAATCGATGTTCAGGCATACGTAACACGTGGCCCAGCCATCTCAGTCGATGAAGATTCATGACCTCATCAACTGATTTACCATCATTCCCTAATACCCTGCGTCTAACCTCGCTATTACTTACCCGGTTATCCCAGCAGATGCGAGCAATATTTCTAAGACATCTGTGATCAAATACTAGTAACCTACGAGTATCTTCTACTCTTAATGGCCATGTTTCGCAGCCGTACAGTAGAACAGAGTGATCTGCTGCGCAGTATACTCGTCCCTTAATTGATAGATGGATATCTCGTCTTCGCCATAGGTGACGTAAGTTGGCAAAAGCCAAACGAGCTTTTTGAATCCGTGCTGAGATTTCGTCAGACACCAACCCATTAGGACTGATCAGACTTCCAAGATAAGTGAAGTTGTCGACGCGTTCGACTACTTCACTCCCTATCCTTAGTTCAGGTATTGACGCAGGCCAGTCCTGGAGTAACAATTTACATTTGGATGGGGAGAAACGCGTCCCAAACATCCTTGCATTATTACTCAGTTCCAACAGAAGACTCTGCATTTTGTCAGTGTCTTCACCAAACAGGACTATGTCATCTGCGTATTCTAAGTCGATAAGTGAACCTCCTGGTAGGAGATCAATTCCTGAAAATTCAGTCGACGAGAGTGTTATTTCCAGCAACCGGTCTATAATGAAGTTAAACAAAAATGGGGATAGTGGACAGCCTTGACGGACACCACTTGAGGTTGTAAAATCATATGACAGTTCTCCATAAGCTCTCACTCGACTGGTAGTGTTCGAGTAAAGAGCCTTCACAAGGTTTGATACAAAGTAGAATAGTAGATTTATATTCACTTGGTATTGTTTGCTTGTATCTCCCCATTGTTGTTTAGAACTGCGATCGACCACTCTCTTGTTGACATATGTGGATCTTGTGCGTACTGCCTCGATATTGCCTTTTCACGAGCATTCTAAGCAAATATATATGGTGGCTAGCAGTGGAATCCAGAACGTGCATTTCATCCTATCCAGGACTCGCCAGCTGGATGTACCTGCATCTGACAGAGTTGATGTTCACTTGCAGAATCGAACTCAGTCCCGTTCGCTTCAAACGCCATCGCGTTATCCATTTCGAGTCCCGGAGTGAACATTAACTCTAGGATGCAGATACATTCAGCTGACGAGTCCTGAATGAGACGAAACACACATCCTGGATTCCATTGCTAGCCACCATCCATCTTAATAGATTTATAGATAATTAATCATAATTTATAGAAGATAAAGGATATTGCAAAATTCAATGAATACAGAGATAGATTACATCTAGAACTGTATAAAAAACTTCATACAACAATTAAATGACAAATAATCATACTACTAACATATTGATCGATTCATGAGACAATATGTAATGGGATTTTATATTTCACTTTCTCTCATCTATTCTATCTAACATATACCATATTTAACTTTCAATGAAAAGTAACAAACTATTGTTTGATTGAAAGAAACACTCATCTTTATCAGATGCTCTTTTAAATTAATTTTTTCTAAATATGATCACTTCTTTATTTGTTTTAATTATCTTTAGGTCATTAACAATAGATGCTAATGAAGCATTAGAAATTGGTTCATATGCTCAATTAATTGATGAATCTAATAAGTTCGTAGTAATTTATGTACATATTTATGATTTCTACTTATTTCACCTACATATAGATTTAGTTTCAGTTAGTCCATTCTTATGAATAAAGAATTTTTTTTAAAAAAAAGTCAAAGAAATCAGTTTCCATTAATCTTATCCAAATTGATCCAGTGGAGTTCAACTAGGTCTGTTAGGAGATATCAACTCACTGAATACATTGGTGAAATGGTTGCTCAACTTCATGGATTGGTTGAAGTTAGACATTAACACCGTTGGATGCTGGCCGGCTCAGTGGTCTATCGGTTAAGTGCTCTGGCGCGAGACTGATAGGTCCTGGGTTGGAACCTCGCGAGGCAGGATCGTGGATGTGCACTGCTGAGAAGTCTCATAAAAGGACGAGTTGGCCGTCCAGTACCTCGAGGTTTTCCATAGTGGTCTAGCTTCAATTGACTCATGATTTCAACTATATATAAAAATGATCTAAATATAGTTGAGAATTCCGTAATGAAGGATATAAACTGAAAAGTAGTTGATTGAATGTAAAGGATAATGTAGAAGAGTTCATTTAGAAAATTTTCCAGGTTACTATTATATGTAAAACTAACGATGATACTTCATCAATGTCCTAGTCAATAATTTACCCAATTGTAATGAACACTGGTTTACTTAATACTTAAACTATTGACTATTTTGTAAGTCATCAAGAACAGAATTACTCGAAAGAGTGATAGCTGAAAAAAGAAAGTTATTTTTCAGAGCTGCCAGATGACTAACAAGATTCACTGATAAGCTTTAAGAAAGCTGTAGATGAATATTTACTGTCAGAGAGTTAATGTTTCAACATTTATGTTCGTTACTATTTTGTTTGACACGTTTTACTATAAAAAATGCTCATCTAATTCTTCTGGATTCCTGTGAACTGTTTTTATGTGTTCTGATTGAGGCTGATTTTATTTTTAGATCGTAGCTAGTATTAACATCCTAGACCTCGGTTTCATACTTTTCAAGACTCATCAGTTGGATATAACTGCATCTCATTGTTAGTGTTCACAGTAAACACAGAAGGCACCAATCCAGTCACACTTGACGGAGAAACTCTGGAAGAGTTAGAAACTTTCAGATATCCGGGAAGCATCATCGGCAAACGAGGAGGATCTGATACAGATGTAAAGGCGAGGATCGGCAAAGAAAGGGAAGCACTCCTACAGTTGAACGACATATGGAACTCAAAACAGCTATCAAAGTCAGAATCTTCAGTACGAACATTAAGACAGTTCTACTGTACGGAGCTGAAACTCAAACAACTACTACAACCATCACCAAAATAGCACAAGTATTTCTAAACAATTGTCTAGGCAAGATGCTCGATGTCTGTTGTCCGGATACCATCAGCAACAGCCTTCTGTGGAAGAGGACGAACCAGCTTCCAACTGAAAAGGAAATTAGGGAAAGACGTTGGAAGTGGATAGGAATACATTACGGGAATCATCAGACTGCATCACGAGGTAAGCCCTGACTTAGAACCCTGGAGGGAAAAAAAGAGGAAGACCAAGAAACACGTTGCGCCAGGAATCAGAAGCAGACATCAAAAGGATGGACAGAAATTGGAAACAATTAGAGAGAAATATGTATGACTGAGTTCGATGGAGAATACTGGTGGGTGGTCTACGCTCCTCCACTAGGTGTGACAGGTATTAGTAATTAAGTCTTGAACCCAGTATCTTTAATTCAAACTAAATCACCTTGTCTGCTAAGTTATTGTAACCAGTTTGCATCCAACTTGTTTAACGAGTATGATATTATTTCCAAGGGTTTATATCCCAAGTAGGAAAAAATATGCGTCCTGTATTCTACTGCTATCCATAACTTAAAAATATACTCAAACTTATAGCTATAGGTAATATCGAAGCAATCTACTCATGTGAACTTATACCTGTAGAGATTGATAAAGTCTGGCCCTGGAAGTTAACAACGGGAAATCAAAGTCCATTGCTAAGCTGATCATCGAGTAAAGTTCCCTTTTTGATTATAAAAGACATATGTGGGATGTAGAGTTTTGATTATGAGTTTCTCTGAAACATTGCTTGTGTTTGTTGGAACGACTGAGTGACTAGTGCTGGGGTTAGGCATACGTTTCTAGGGAAAAATGACAAGTGGTAAGGTGGTTAGTATATCTTTTAATCAACCATTGTCTACCTCGACGGGAGATATTTATTGTTTTAAGAGTAAGTTGGGAGAAAGTTAAGGAATACGCAAACCAGAACATAGAATCAGTCTATGAAGTCATTGATCAGTGATCTACCCCATGTTGGTTAATGAAGAACATTTAGTCGGTTTCTGAGTGATCATTGAGATTAGGGATAAAGGACATTTGATAATATGGCTTAGAATTGGTCCCAATGGCGAAAACCATGCACTCTTTTTCTTCGTCGAAGTCTTTAGTTACAGTATTTCTTCATATATACCTTTTCATCCTGCTATTTTGAACCACCTTCTCAATCTTGAATCTTTCATAATATCATTTTGACTCTTACCATTCTTTCTGTACATTTAATCTTACTGTTTTAGTGGGGTATTGTAACTTAGGCAAACTCATATTTGTGCCAGACTCTGAATTTATTATGACTGAGTAAAGTTGTTTCCATCTACACCATTACCAAGCTGGCACTAAGCCTTCTACATTTTATTACAACCCCTCCAAATTAAGAATGGAAAATATAAATCAATATATCATGTCATGAATAGGTAACAGTTAGATGCTTTTGATTTCCTCGCCATCTAAATATATACTTACTATTTGAGGTTTAAATAAATTTTACTAGAACATCGAACTGGTAATCTAAAGTAATCAATTCAATTCAGTTGCTTAGTACAGAATCAATGTAACAATCTATTCATGTTTAAATGGATTTACTTTTGTTTTACACTTTAAAGTTAATTTCTTCTTTAAACTTCCATTCTTATTCAAATTAGTTTAACAAAATTACGATTAAGATATTGTGAAATTGGACCAATGGAAGCAAAATCAATTAGTCAACGATTAGGAACAATGCAATATGTCAATAAAAAATTAATAAATCTTGATCTATCAGGCAATCAGTTAGGAGATGAAGGTACCATTTATTTGGCTGAGGTAACTTATATTGTATATAAAATATGAATTATTTGATATCTGGTTAAATAATCTTTTTATAGATGAGATCATAAGTCAATTGAAGCTAGACCACCTTGGAAAAACTGGAAGCACTGGACGGCCATTTCGTCCTATTATGGGACTCCTCAGCAGTGCGTATCCACGATCCGCCTCGTGAGATTCCAACCCAGGACCTATCAGTCTCACGTGCGAATACTTAACCGATAGACCACTAAGCCGACATCCAAAGGTGTTAATGTCTAACTTCAACCAGTCCATGAAGTTTGAGCAACCGTTCATCAATTGTCTTCAGCGAATTGTTATCTCACAACGGCCCTGGTTGAACTCGACTGGTCACTGCTTCCCACTAGAGCTCCAGGATATGTATCTTGAAGTCAGTCACTAGTGAACATATGATTATAATCAGAAGGGGTTTTGTGGAGAATAAAAATAAACAATATCAAAAACTAAAATCGGAGAAATACTACACGTGACTAGTAAAAAAACACGGAATAACCTTGGATCAATGCAAATAATTTGAGTAGACCAATCAAAATGTATTAAACTGATTTGTCAATTGAACATCAGATTCAGAACTCCTTTAGTTTAGAAATAATAATTCAATTACATTTGTTGCGTGTTTGCTTTTTAGTACAGTTAGCAAGTATGATCATTTTTTCTATGTCCAAGTTGTAATAGGATAATGTTGAACTTTAAATTTTTACCATCAAAATAAATCCATTTTGAATGCTTGTTTAATAGTTAACACTGGTTATCAGTCAGTCAGTCACAACGTAGAACTTTGTACATACGTACATCAGTTCGAGTTGCCATACCACATTAACACAGAGATGTAGTTGTCGATTCAAATCCCATGGTGGTAGAGGTAGTAAGAGTATAAGCAGTAATCGGAAAGATTAGGATTTCAAGATGTTATTCAAGGAGTATAATCCAGTGAAATACATAGCATGTGTCTCAGCCATCTCAACTGATCAAGTTTCACTACTTCATCAATTGATTTGCCATCCTTACCTAGTACCCGTTTCCTAACAACTGCATTACTTACTCGGTCGCCCCAGGATATACGAGCAATGCTTCGAAGACACCTATGATTGAATACTAGTAGCCTACGCATATCCTCTACTCTTACCGGCCATATTTCACTGCCATAAAGTAGGACGGAACGAACTGCTGCTCAGTAAACCCGTCCTTTGGTTGGTAGACGGATATCTTGCCTACGCTATAAATGACGCAAGTTGACGAAAGCTAAACGAGCCTTCTGTATCCATGCTGAGATTTCGTCACACACCAGACCACAAGGGCTGATGAGACTCCCAAGATAAGTGAAGCGGTCGACAAACTCAACTACTTCATTCCCCTATCACTAGTCCAGGTGTCGATGCAACTCAAGCCTGAAGTAACATTTTGCACTTCGAGGGGGAGAATCGCATCCCGAACATGCCTGCATAGTTGCTTATAGTAGTCAGAAGACTCTGCATTTTGTCAGCGTCTTCACCAAACACAACTATGTTATCAGCGTATTCTAAGTCAACAAGTTAGTCTCCCTGTAAAAGTTCAACTCCCAGAGATTTAGATGATGAGAGTGTTATCTCTAAAAGTATGTCAACGACAAAGTTAAACAAGAATGGAGAGAGTGGACAACCCTGACGAACACCACTTGAGGTAATCAAGTGTTGGTTATAGTATTCTATTATTATATAGAAGTGGTTCTTTGAAGAGTTCCATGAGTGTAAACATTATAATACCTTTTGTAAGGGGAATCAGAGTAATATTTTTTTGAAGAATATTAACGTTTATATTTCCTAAGGTATGGATATGCAAAAAAACTAAGTGCAACAAACAAAATGATTAAGTTTAACTGAAATCTTACTATTACTGACGGGACTGTGAAAAGGCAAAAAGTATGTGGTTTGTTAGTCAGAATATGATAAAAATATATTTCATAACAAATAGTTTATAATGTTGTATCACTTGTTAGATTGGTGATAAGCGTACTAAAAGATCTTTATGACACTATGTTCACATTATATCTTCAGATTCATTGCAAACTCTATCAACTGTTCTACTCTAGCTTGATACTAAATCTAGGAATCCTGTTGCTCCATTTATAACTGTCTATGCTGTAATAAGTTTTAAGTTGAACCATTTAATGAATGTGGAAACCGATATGCATAGCAATGCCTTGAGTGTTTGTAAAATTTACATACACAAGGACTTAACACTTTAAGACTGAAAGGTTGATTGCATCTAGTTTTTAAAAACTATTAAAATAACTACAATTCTGCCTAGTTTAGATCTCCCAATCTTTCACCTTCTTCAAACTAAACATATCTGTTCAATTTTCTTTCGATTAGATTTCAGTTATGCGAAATATACGATATGTATCAACTGAACAACGCATTTTTCGTATGGATTGGTACTACTTCTAATAACAATAGTAGCTTAGTAAACAAGTCCGAAGTCGAACTTTAGCCAGACTTAACGCTAAGAAGAACAAGTGCCCAAGGTTTCATCATGAAAATATGACGAAATATGTGTTTAGTACTCTTTATCTTCTCTGGTTATTTTTCCATTAACTAACTATCTTGTAATTTGGTTTCTTCTTGAATGTAAACTAAAAATCAACTATTAGTCATAGTATGATTTATGTACTGTCATAAATGTATACTGCAATTTTATTTACACTAACTACCATATTCTAAAAGTGAATTTTTATTTCTAAATTGATTGTTTATTTTTGTAATAAAGGCACTAAGAACAAATCGTACTCTACTTACATTATCAGTTAGCAACAATAAAATTACAGATATTGGTTGTATAGCACTAGCAAAGGTAAGTATTCAACTTTGTTTTTGATTATTTTTCTTATGTCATGTAATTCTTATAAAAATATTTGTCAACAATTAAATTCAAGTGGCTATCAGTAGCTGAGTGGATAACGCGATTGCGTTTGAGGCGAAAGGTACTGAGTTCGAGTCCCAGAGTGAACATCAACTCTGAGATACAGGCACATCTAGCTGACGAATCCCAAATAGGACGAAACGCACTTCAAACTGTATCCCACTGCTAGCCACCATACATCTTTGCTTATAATGCTTGTGAATTAAGGCTATATCGAGGCAATAAGCACAGTATGCACATATGGTCAATAAGAGACTGATCAGTTGCAGTCCTAAACATCAATGGGAAGATTCAAACAAACAATACTAAGTGAATTTAAACTTCACTCCATTGCACAAGCAAGTGGCTATCAGGACTCAGTAGCTGAGTGGATAATGCGATGGCGTTTGAAGCGAAAGATACTGGATTCGAGTCCTAGAGTGAACATCAACTCTGAGATGCTGATACACCCAGCTGACGAGTCCCAAGTAGGACGAAACACGCTTGCTGGATTCCACTGCTAGCCACTATCCATCTTTGCTTATAAAGATTTGAGTTGGTTGTTAAATTGGTCTTGTTCTATTTTTATATCAGTATTGACATTTGTTCAATGAATATTGGTAAAATATGTTTTATGAAAGTAAAGAATAAATCAAACAGGAAGATGTTTAACTTAAAAGAATCGTCTATTATTCACTTGTTAATATTCAAGTAAATTATATAAAACAGTTCTTGTATCCACAATTTCTTAATGAATTTCTCAAAGGCATTTTCAAAAAACCAAAGATATTCAGTTAAGTAACTCTTCATTCCGTTTATATCATTTACTGAAGTTTAACAGTAGTAATTATACTAACGTGTATGGTCTGTTAGGGTGTAGTGCCGTGACTCAATAATAGTTCACTTCGATAACCGTTATTATACCAATCTTAACGGTGTATAAAATCAGAAGGCAAAAGGAAGCGGCAACTACATTTTTATTGATGAATGATGAAGGCCAGAAGCTGTGAGCACATGAGCAAGTGTAAACGAGCGAAGCATACATGACACGTATTGGAGATGGCTGAAAAACCAACTCAGTTTAAGCAAGCGTTAATCAATATTTATAGTCCGACAAAAATGAATGACAGACATATGATGAATAAGATACAAAGTGTGCATACACATGCGCTCATATAAAAAAGTAGTCAAGGTTAATAAGCGAATAATTGACATGATCAAAATATGACCCATAACATATAGGTGAATTAGCTTGGCCAGTAGCTAGAATAAAGTATATGGGCTTAACATATAAACTGATACTATAAGGGAACAAATTGAGATTGTGTCATAAATTATCCAGACATATCGAATATCGAATAGAAGTCGCGTATTGATTTAAAGGCTAGTGACAAATGACAAAATGATGACAATTTATAGATGAGAGATAATTAATACATTGATCAACATAAAGTATTGAATTATTTTTTTATGGTTAGCGTTTTTTTAGCGCGTTAGTTTTCTACAGGATGGGGTCGCTAACCTCATGCCCGACCCTCCTCGTTTACCCGGTCTTGGGAACGGTAGTAACTCAAGAAGAGCTACAGGCGGAGTTAATATAAAGCATAGTATAATTAAATGTTAAATTCATAGCGAGTTAATCATTATCAGAAGAATTAAAAAGGGGTAACAACAACTGATCAATAATTAGAGAAAGTAGCGATAAACTTAATTGATGTGCACATAATTAGTTTCTATGCATTCATTCCAAAAAAAAATCACTTTCAAAACTTTCTTCTTAATTATTAGGTTATATCACAATTTTTCTTAACCCATGAAGAAATTGTTTATAGACGATTATGTCAGTCAGAGAAAAGTAAATCTGAATCTATTCCACTAACTTCTGTAAGTCTATGTTTTGTTATATATTTGTAAAGTAGAAATATATTCAGAATTAATATATTATAATTTATTTTTAAACTAAATACATAAGTAAGAAATGAAGTGGGTGAATATAAATAATTCATTTCAATCAACTTCTCATTGTGATATTATGGTGTTCCAGCCAGATTGGAAGCACTGGACGGCCGTTTCGTCCTATTATGGGACTCCTCAGCAGTGCGCATCCACGATCCGCCTCGCGAGATTCAAACCCAGGACCTACCAGTCTCACGCCAGAGCACTTAATCGATAGACCACTGGGCGGGCCGGCATCAAACGGTGTTAATGTCTAACTTCAACAAATCCACGAAGTTTGAGTAACCGTTCACCAATTGTCTTCAGTGAATTGTTATCTCACAACAGACGTGGTTGAACTCGACTGGTCACTGCTTCTCACTAGAACTCCAGGAAATATCTCTTGAAGTCAGTCACTAGTGAGCATATGGTGGTCTAACTTCAATTGACTGATGATTTCAACTATGAAAATACTGAAATCTCCATCAAAACCCCTTCTACTTTTAAATCGTTGATTAATGATTCGTATCAAATGTTGTCAGGTTTATTTCTCAAATTAAATAAAGAATATGATTTTTCATAGCTAAAACATTTAGATTTTCTTTAAAAAAACTATTCACTATCTACAAATTAAATAATGTGTTGAATCAACAGCGATTATTATTATTACTACTTAAATGAGATATGTATATAAAAGTACTTTTCCTAAGGGAATAGTGTACTTGCATTTGCGTGTATATTTTAATACGTACGCATCATGTAAAATAGACTCAAGAGATTAATCTATGTATTGTACCCTCAGAAATGATAGTACATAATACTAGTTGTTTACTCAAGGCTTAACAACAAATCTAATCATGAATAATATGCTTGTATATAGAAACAAAATACACATCTGTATGAATAACTCCAAAAATGTCATACTATATGTGAAAAGGTGAAAAGTCCGGAAGAAGCGACTATTCTTTTTTATTCTTGTCAATAAATTTAACTAGCAGAAAATCAATGCAAACTGTATAGACAAAAATACTGGTTTCTGCCGCATAAACAGTTTTTTTTGTTGTTTCCGAAATAAACGATTTTTCCTATTAAAAATGAACAGTTCTGTTGTATTCTGATGAATATGGAAGGGAAGTTCGTTAGAAATGAAATAAATAATTTCATAGATGAGCAAGAAAGGGTGAAAGAGAAGAATGAAAACAGGAAGTCATGAAATTGATTAAAGCTTATACCAAAGGAAATTGAATAAATAGCTCATTAATTTAATTTTATATTTTATATTTTGTTATGAATTTAAATGTTGTTAAATTCAATGAACAACCAAATATTTTATAAGCAAAGATAGAGAGTAGCAAACAGTGGAATCCAGTTTGACGCGCGTTTCGTCCTATTTGGGACTCGTCAGCTGTATATACCTGCATCTCAGAGTTGATGTTTATTCTGGGACTCAAACCCAGTACCTTTCGGTTCAAACGCCATCGCGTTATCCACTCAGCAATACACACAGTATGCACATATGGCCAATAAAAGACTGACCAATTGCAGTCCTAAACATCAATGGGAAGATACAAACAAACAATACTAAGTGAATTTAAACTTCATCCCATTGCACAAGCAACTGGCTATCAGGACTCAGTGGTCGAGTGGATAACGCGATTGCGTTTGAAGCGAAAGATACTGGATTCGAGTCCTAGAGTGAACATCAACTCTCTGAGATGTAGGTACATCCAGTTGACGAGTCCCAAATAGGACGAAACGCGCTTCAAACTGTACTCCACTGCTAGCCACTCTCCATCTTTGCTTATAGTGCTTGTGATTTAAGGCTATATCGAGACAATACGCACAGTATGCACATATGGCCAATTAGAGACTGACCAGTTGTAGTCCTAAACATCAATGGGAAGATTTAAACAAACAATACCAAGTGAATATAATCAAATAGTTTACAAGTATTTTCAGTAGTCTAGTTGATTTAATGTTTTCTTATCATTTATGTTAATTTAAATTACTTTAATCAAATTGTGATTGGCAATGAACTGTTGTTTTTATTCATTGTACCAAATTGGAATCTGATTACATTTTTCCTAAATTAAATAGATATGCTAACATTTTGTAACATTAAATTAGTAATCAATTTTTAATTATATCTATGGCCTGGTTATCACGCAGTTAATAGACACTTTGACAGTATAATTATGAATGTAAATAAAAAAGTGGGAAATTCGACAATTTTCACAAAGACATGTACTGTATATGTATTTATTTCCACATTTGACAAATAAGTAAGAATATGATCATTATCAGAAGATGGTTTTGTGGAGATTTTAGTAATTTTATATAGTTGAGATCATGAGTCAATTGAAGCTAGACCAACAAGGGAAACCTGGAAGCACTGCTGAGGTCAGTCAGTCAGCTACAACGTAGGACCAGGCACATATATGCATCGGTCCAAGTTGCCATACCTCGTTAGCACAACAAGATCAACACCGGATTAATAGTAGTTAATTTAGTGTTGGTAGTAGTATATAAATTATAGGTTGTATATAAGGATATAGTATAGGAAGGAAGAGAGATATGAAGCAATTTTAGTCTCAAGGTTTAAGGAAAGATAAAGAGTGTATACACCTACGCCATTGTGATCGATTCTGAGCCATGTCACCCAGAGTCTCCAACCATTGGTTACGATAGTCACGCTGACCCCAACCAGGTAGTCTGCATCTACCAACATGGCTCAGACTAGAAGTTAGTGACTTCAAGCACTGATGCCATGTTTTGGTTTGGCCGCCCCTAACTCTCTTCCAACCGTCCCCAATACTAGTCATCATAGCGCGTCGTGGTAATCGGTGTTCAGGCATACGTAACACGTGGCCCAACCATCTCAGTCGATGAAGATTCATGACCTCATCAACTGATTTACCATCATTCCCTAATACCCTGCGTCTAACCTCGCTATTACTTACCCAGTTATCCCAGCAGATGCGAGCAATATTTCTAAGACATCTGTGGTCAAATACTAGTAACCTACGAGTATCTTCTACTCTTAATGGCCATGTTTCGCAGCCGTAAAGTAGAACAGAACGAACTGATGCTCAGTATACTCGTCCCTTAATTGATAGATGGATATCTCGTCTTCGCCATAGGTGACGTAAGTTGGCAAAAGCCAAACGAGCTTTTTGAATCCGTGCTGAGGAGTCCCACAATAGGACGAAACGGCCGTCCAGCGCTTCCAGGTTTTCCATAGTGATCTAGCTTCAAATGACTCATGATCTCAACTATATAAAATTATTGAAATCTCCACAAAACCCCCTCCTGAAAATAAGTAAGAAGTATTTGTCCAGCTAAGAAGTTATTTTTGGTTGAGTTTTCCTCTGAACCGATATAGCTTTTTTTTAATCTTTATATCTCAATGCTCGTAATCTATTCATTCATTCATTCAAAAATAAGCATTAGAACTAAGATAATTTATGTGATCGACCTAATGTAAATTATTAAGGCATTGAATGCGTACTTTAAAGTTTGTATCTGAATCAAATTTTGACAACAGGAAGTAGGTCAAATACATGGAAAAAGCAGACATTTATGATGCGGTTTGACTTGCTATTAATATAAACTGCGTATGTTTGAAATATTTGGTTCATATAGCATAGTCTGATATTGGTGTTCTGGACTGAACTGTCTGGAGTTAAGCGAGATGCTACTATCTCGGAGGTCTAGTAAGAACTCAGAGTTGACTCTAGGCTGCTCATACTGTTTTATGCGTCATTGGTTTGCTCAATAAGTCTGTGTTCTAATTGGCAATCTTATCATGTGATAATTAGCAGGTCCATAAGGACATAATAAAAGTAGGTCAAATACATGGAAAAAAATAGGCATTGTTTAAATAGTCATTCATTAAAAATCATTGAGATTGTATGATAAGAAGTGAAGGGTATATTCAGAAAAAGGATGAAGAATCATAATAAACTCATATAGGGGTTACGAAACAATGATGAATAAGATCGTTAGCTATACCTAATTCGACCATGAAAGATAATGAGTGTTACAAATTTCTTATGAACACAAAGACTTGGGTTGTTAACTCGATTCTCCATAACTTTTAGTATATGTGGGAGACGAGATTGAACTCCATGGAGAAAAGTAGTTGGTATGCAATAAATTATTCTAAATGATTTGTTTTTATCAACTACATGATCCCTACCAACCAAATATTGTAGAACGGAGCTAGTTATTGGTTTACTCATATACTTTTCCAACCGCGAACGGGAGGTCTTATTAAGTTATTAGCTTCATTATCTGGTTATACTCTCATCACAGATTTTTTCTTACAGAAGTAGCTGACGTTGTAGATACAC
>NC_031497.1:20727883-20750549 GCF_000237925.1 Schistosoma mansoni
AGAATTTGCATCGTGGACTTTCCAACAATATCCTCCCCCACGAAATAATGTTGGGTCCTTACTTCGCAATGTTTTAGCCAATATGACGTTCCCAATTTGCATTATCTTCTCAAATCTTACGCATCGACTACTGTATGTGAGTATTTGGGGATAAACACTGATATATGATTTGAGGTATTCCATCATGTGACTTTGACTTGAATAAAAATCATGATACATATTCTTTTTGTTATTCATATTAGAATACACAGATGGATATGCATTGATATATGTAATTAACACATGTGATTCAATTAGGCTTGATTTACCTGCGAAACAATCGAATAGAAAACATTCATCTGCCTCATATTCATTAGGATAATCTTGGACTTGATTTGGATTCTCTGTCTGTGCAAACTTCACTTCTGGACAAGCTGGTTCTCTGATTATTTCGGTAAATTTTGTTATCCCCTCTGATTCATTATACCCCTGACTAGGGATTCTATTCAACATGCATTGTTCGTGAGAGTATCCAACATATGACACAATAACATCAGAAATATGACTAGAATTCAACTCATAAGAAACATATTTGTCACATTCATGAGGAATATCATTAGAGATAAATTCATTGTGAGGACCACTGACACTTGATATGATATCAGAATTCGATTCTTCTGAAATATTTTCCTCAAATTGATTAAGAGTTTCATTAGGTAATGGATCATCAGGGAATTCAACATCTACCATGACTGAATTTGGTTTTTGATCGTGATTTGACTCATTTAACATTCTATTCTCAGAGTTGTAAGAAATTCCATCAGAAGTATGTGAATTATTACGACAAACCATATCTGGTACAGTAGCATGAGAAATCCGATAAGTTTGTCGACTAAAAAATTTTGTCTCACAATGATTCTGAGTTTCATTTAACTCTGGACTGCTATGTGACGTTATACCACTTCTGAATAAAGATAACTGATCATTAGAAGCATCCATCTTAGCATTACTTTCAGCGAAATGAACCATGGTATTACAAACTGACTGAATGTGTCCAGTTATACCACATTTAAAGCATTTAGAATTACGAAATATACATGAATTACATGGGTGAAACTTGCCGCAGAACAAGCATTTACTAAACTCGTGCTCATCATCATGGACTGTTTCACAGCTCAATGAAGTATTATCTGAATAACTTTGATTACGCATCGAACTGCGACGACTTATTAAAGTGGAATTCCTGAAGTTCTGGAGAGTCATTTTATCGGATTTTTCTCTCTTACCGCATCCGGAATTTGTACATGATCCCTACCAACCAAATATTGTAGAACGGAGCTAGTTATTGGTTTACTCATATACTTTTCCAACCGCGAACGGGAGGTCTTATTAAGTTATTAGCTTCATTATCTGGTTATACTCTCATCACAGATTTTTTCTTACAGAAGTAGCTGACGTTGTAGATACACATCAATATGGCAAAAAGTATTATATGTAGTTACGTAGTATAGTTTGTTGTTATCATTGACTTATGAATTGCTTTGATTAGATTAATATTTTCATACATACATTAAATTATTACTGTATATTAGAGTGAGGCCTGATTGAAAACCAAATTGTTGTCCTGCTTACTTTTTCAAAGCAGTCTATGTGACCCATTCCTTAGAAGTTTCTATGTTTTCCCCATTTTACTCATAGGTAGCAACGTCATATCAGTATTTTCGTTTAAATTATCATTCTACTCATTTCTAAGATAAGTAATCATATTTTAGAATCATCTCAAAGTTGAAGATGGAAATTTGGAAATAAAAAAATGATTTCAAAATATACATTGGACGGACTTGTTTTAACATCTGTCAGATTAGAATTCGAAAAATGTCTAGTGAACGACTAGTCTATACATATAGAATACAGTAATTTCAAAGAATTATCTGGTGATTCAATTTATTAGGTTGTATAAGGAATCAATGTCTCATTAGCTTTCCTGTTCCATTATTTGTTTCGAAAATAATTACTGTTTATTCGGCTACATCTCTTTGCCTTATGGATATACTCTCAGAATCAATTTCTTCAAGTGAGTATAAAAAGCCGGATTAATTTTTTTGGGAAGAAGATGATACGCTAGGCCAACGAGGCATACTAGTTCAGGGTCAAATATTAAGTAACGGACATTGACGTTTGTTCTATATTAGTCACTACTTGGTTTATGTGTTTCCATCATATCTTTCATATTTTAGTGAACGAGAACACAAGTGGGGACAATTAAACGTATTTGAACACAAAATTACAGGATTTCTTAGTAAAATCTGAGAACCATACAGTTAATAATTTATTTGCAAAATATCAGTCAATCGTTTCAGATTTCATTGTTTCTTTGTTTCCACACCAATAACTCTGTTCTCGTTCGATTTTCTTTGATCTCAACCTTCTGCGTCCAGGCATTTCACTTTCGATTGATGATACATACAACTTATATCTATTGACATCAGTAGCACACACCACAATATCACATCTTGGCAATATTTTTCCTATCTATAATTTCATCTGATTGTTGTAAGTAGATGTAACAACTTAAACCGATGTACACATATCCGAGATTCTTCGTTGCGTATGATTGGCTGATGGCATATAAACAAACTAATTCGTTTCCTCAGAAGGGGCTTTGTGGAGATTTTAGTAATTTTATAGTTGAACTCATAAGTTAATTAAAGTTAGACCACCATGGAAAATCTCGAAGCACTTGACGGCCGTTTCGTCCTATTGTGAGACTTCTCAGCAGTGCACATCCACAATTTCGCCCCGCAGGATTCGTACCCAGGACCTATCAGTCTCGCAAGTGAACACTTAACCTCTAGACCAATTTTTACTAAAAAAAGTTCTGTCTTTATGTTTTATCGGTTCTCTCAACCTTGTTATTTTAATCATATCTAAGACTACTGATCAATTCTGTTCTTTTTTCCCTGTGAAAATGACCGTAAAATAATCTGAGTTTAAGTAAACACACTCAGAAGAAACAAAAGCGTAAATAAAAAAAACAAACTATCATATGACTACTTTTGACAACAATTTTAATGATTTGTGATTGTTTCTATCGCTTACTTTTAAGCTGATTGATTTTTGAAAATGAGATTTAAGTGAACTTTTTTTTCCCCATTTTTGATTTTCTTCAGTTAAAATTGAATTAACTAAACTATAGTTAAGTAATAATATTCTTTAAGTAAATTATCCTAGTGAATGAGAACACAGGTGAGGATAACCGACTATGTTACTTGATAAAATACAAAAACCATACTCTGATACTCTATTAACAAAATATTCATTAATTGTGTCAGGCTTCATTGTTCCTGGATTACCACACCAACTGCTTTCTATTTCTATTCTTCTCTTCTCGATCTTCTGCTGTCAGATATTCCATTCCTTACTCATGATAGATACTACTTATGTCGATATAAGTAGACCACATCACAATAATATTCTTTAAGTAAATTATCCTATTTTTTTTCAATTTTTTAACTGTATAAAATATAATGTACGTATGTATTTATTTTGGAATAAAATATAATTTAATTTTCTTTAATTAATTGTATATTATTTTTCTTACTATTTAAGTAATATTACAGTTGTTTTCTAAAATATAAAATTTTTAAAAAAGAAGATTTAATTAACTTTCTACAGTGGAAGAGGTTTTTGTGGATATTATAGTAATTTTTATAGTTGAGATCATGAGTCAATTGAAGCTAGATCATCCCTTCTGATATTATTCAACGTATGCTCACTAGTGACTGACTTCAAGATACATGTCCTGGAGTTCTAGTAAGAAGCAGTGACCAATGGAGTTCAATCAAGTCTGTTGTGAGTTATCGACTAATTGAAGACAACGGTGGATGTGTCACTCAATTTCGTGGATTAGTTGAAGTAAGATATTAACATCGTTGAATGCCAGCCGGATCAGTGGTCTAGACGTTAAGCGTTTGCGTGCGAGAGTGATAGGTCTTGAATTCGAATCTCGCGAGGTGGGATCGTGGATGCGCACTGCTGAGGAGTCTTACAATAGGACGAAACGACTGTCGAGTGTTCCGAGGTTTTTCATGGCGGTCTAGCTTCAATGGACTCACGATCTCAACTATTACAGTATATTTTTCAAATAATCTTATTTTGTTAATCAATTTTTTAGATAAATAACATGTTGATCAACATCCGATTATATATAAAAGTTTTTATAGATTCAAGGAAAATAATATTGAATTTTAATGATCTATGAGTATTTGTTTAAATTAAAAATGGTTTGTAATCAATAATTATAATCAAAATGGATAAAAGTGGGAGTCAATGAATTATTTGAAAACAGTTTAATCCCATTTCCTGACTATCGACACAATCCTACTGTGGTGTGGTCTACTTATATTCACATAAGTAGTATATGGTGATGGTCAGACATAGAATGTATTTTTGCAGAAGACCGATAAGGCACGAACAGGAATGAAGCGCAATCGGTATGAAAGTGCATGAACAATGCAATCAAAGAAGACGGACTGATATTTGCAGAAAGAACAGTGAAGATTGAGACAATTGATTGTTATTTTGCAAATTAATGTTTACTGTATGGTTATCAGAATTTAGTGAGATAGTGTTTTGTTCACTACACTACAAGAAATTAAAAAAAGTTAGGATATTCAGTTGACAATGAAAATGTCTGGGAATTTTGTCCCTATATTGGTTTGTAAGCTCGAATATTCAAAAATATTCTTAACATGTTATCCAATATTCATTTAATTGATCAAATGTATTTGGGTTAAAGTCTTCATCATATCGATTAAGAAAGTGTATTTTGGTAAACTAACTACAGCAGAGTCAGTATAGAAGTAGAGTTGATCATACATTATTGGTTATTATTAATTTAATGATCATTTATGTGATTACTGGTGAAATTTTATTCGTTTCATGAAGACTGTGAACAGTATGAGCTACTTTTGAACCATGAACTTACTAGCTTATTGTTATTTGTAAAATTACATAAATTCATGTCTAGGAGTCTAGTTTGAAACTCTACTGTTACTTACACATAAACTGAGATATACACATGGGTGTCCTAATTGTTAGGATGTACAACTAGTGTGTCATCTTGCTTAACTATATGGGAGAATCGTGTCGAACACAGACAGAAATATTCTGAAGTACAATTACTCCCAATTAAACGTTCGTACATAATACTAAATGATCATGACGTCTTTCACTTTCAGTCATAATCTTATTTAAAACACAACTATATGAACGAAGAATATTCTTTTCAATAATTTCTCATCAGGTTCTACAATTATAAATCCAAATTAATAATCCATGAAAAAATTGTCCAGATCTTTGAACTACACATTACTTGTGACCGCTTAACACTACTACTCAATTAACAAAACTTTGTAGGGGCTTGTATTATGTCAAGCCCACATAGGTTATTCTAGACTCTGGACAAACCAATTTATCCATTCTTCTCAAGCTACATTTTGATCTTGTTAAAAATTCGCTTATCAACCATGGTTGTTTTTATGTAAGTGTATGTGTGTACATTTCTCATCTTACTCATCACATGTCTGTAACTTATTTTTCTTTGACTATAAATACCGATTCACGTTTGAGTAGATCGGGTTGGCTCACTTGCCTTCTTCATTGCACTTCAATTCACTTCGCTCCCTTCCCTTCGCTTTCTTCGCTTCCTTTGTCCAATCACTTGCCTGGATCGACGATTGAATGAAATATACGTATTCGGAATTTATTCTCATATTTGACTTATTTAATTCCGTTATTCAATAACGAAAATTAAATCGATAATTGTATACGAGGATGGGCGACATGTATATTTCGATAACAAGTAGCAAACGATCTAACCAAAGTCAGATCTCGGACCACAAAAACCTGTTTCGATCAAATGTCATTTGAATTTATAACATATAAGTAGAAAGCCAAGTGTTATAATTGTTAATTCGTTTCACTCATTATACAATCCAACCTGATATCAAAAATTTTGTTGTGGCTAAATAAACTACCTTTACGCTGTATATGGTATGTTAATTTAAATACTTAGATCATTTAAAGTTCGTAGATTATTCCAGGAAGCTATTATCTGAAGTTCATTTGGTATTGTTTGTTTGAATCTTTCCATTGATGTTTAGGACTGCAATTGGTCAGTCTCTTATTGGCATATATGCATACTGTGCGTATTGTCTCGATATAGCCTTAAATAACTAGCATTATAAGCAAAGATGGATAGTGGCTAGAAGTTGATAACGCTGAGTGGATAACGCGATGGCGTTTGAAGTGAAAGGTACTGGGTTCGAGTCCTAGAGTGAACATCAACTCTGAGATGCAAGCACATCCAGCTGACGAGTCCCAAATAGGACGAAACGCGCGTCAAACTGGATTTCACTGCTAGCCACTATCTATCTTTGCTTATTATCTGAAATGATGTAAACATTACTTAATTTAAATAATTTATTCATTTAATAAGTTTCAACAGTTTGTTCAACCAAATAAATGAAAACTCCAACTTTTTTCATAAAATATAAATGAAAGTCTTTTATTTATCACGTGAGGAGAGTGTTTTTTAATTTGCCTCTTCACTTTTTTTCCCATACTCTTTCAAGGTTATCATCTATCGATTCTATTTTTCTTAATTGTAAATAAACAACAAAGTCACATTTATGAAACGATATGCATATACATATATCTATATCTACCAATTTGTTTTCCTCAGGATAGTTGTGTATTATATGAACAAAATCATTTAGTTGTTTCCCATTCCACTCTTTCCTTTTAATACAGTTATGTGTACTACAATTTCAGTTGACATTTTACATCAGATCAAGTGATATATATCACGATAGTGTAATAAAAAGACGAAGATTATCAGAACTATGTGATATATTAGCGCAATACATTTCGAACAATCTGATCACATATAAACTTATTAAGAATATTTGTATAACATAATAGAAGGTCAACTAGATTGGAAATGAGGGGTAAGAGGAGAAAAGGATAGTAATAATAATAGTTGAAAGCATGAGTCAATTGAAGTTAGACCACCATGAAAAACGTGGAAGCACTGGACGGCCGTTTTGTCCTATTGTGGGACTCCTCAGCAGTGCACATCCACGATCCCGCCTCGCCAGATTCCAACCGAGGACCTACCAGTCTTGCGCCAGAGCACTTAACCACTAGACACTGAGTCGGCCGGCATCCAACGGTGTTAGTGTCTAACTAAAACCAATCCACGAAGTTGAACAACCGTTCACCAATTGTCTAGCTTCAATTGACTCATGCTTTCAACTATGAAAACACTGAAATATTCACAAAACCACTTCTGATAATAATAATAAAAATAATGTGAAAACAATTTGACACCTAATCACTCTGGATAATAAGCTAATAGTACCCGGGGTAGATTTAAGGTGAGGACAAACTGTTTTTAAATACACAAAGGGGTTTTATTTTCGTATGGTTAAGGCTTCAATAAACCTTAGTATACGCCCTTAATCAACACCACATAACCCGAGTTAAGATCAATCTTATGGCCTGTTTCGATTATATGTTATATTAAATTACTTTCAATCTAGAGAATTTGATATTAATCTACGGAGATGTTATTTAGTTTTAATAAAAAAATTTCTGAAGGGGGTTTTGTGGAGATTTAAGTAACTTTATAAAGTTGAAATCATAAATCAATTGAAACTTAAGCACCATGGAAAACCTGGAAGCACTGCTGAGGAGTCTCACAATAGGACGAGTTGGCTGTCCAGTGCTTCCAGGTTTTCCATAGTGGTCTAGCTTCAATTGACTCATGATTTCAACTTTATGAAAACATTTTCTGTTTAGAAAGTTATTTCTTCTAATAATAAAGGATTAAAAAATCAACATAAGAGACAGAGGAAACGAAAGATCAGTTTTTGAAAATTTACATTTTATCAGTTTTATTTGCGGTGATCTAGAAGCTTAGTTAAACAGGAGATGAATTATTTGTATAAAAAACTAATTATTGTTTCTTGTTGTCATTAATGATCTTCTTCCGTTATTTCTTGATTCTTTTGGTTGTTCTTCAGAGTCCACTAGGACGTCGTAAATCTAAAGTATCCCCAAGTGCACGTGACGCATCGAAAGAGTCTACACAAGGTGTAAGTGGTGCAAAGAAACGCGACAAATCTGTTCGTGGTCGTAATGCTAAGGTAAACCAAAGTTATTTTCCTATTAGATGTTAATTATTTTATGATTTAACTAAGTTTTAAGACCTTACTTTTTGAGTCGATATATAATTCAATATTTAATAGTTGAATCCCAGGTTTTCCATAGTGGTCTAACTTTAACCGACTGATAGATGCAACCATTAAATTATTGCAGTTTTCACAAAACCCCCTTTCTGATAATAATTCAATATTTGTAAAGTCCTATTGAATCTAGCCACATTCTTGAAGTTCGGTTACTAAGTTTCGCAATCGAACTCCAAATTTAAAAAAGTTACAACCTAACCATTTAACAACAAATAACGAACTATGATCCACTACACTATTTCTTTCCACTAAAATTTTTTTTCACCCTCTTAGAAGTAAACTCTTACATACTTCCTTATTACTTAACCAGTAATAAACGAATAGAAAAATATTAGGAAAGTTTCAATTGTGTTTTGTTCTTTTTTTTACGCTTCGAAAATACTTCAAAACATTAATGAAATTATAGTTAATAGTTGAAACAAGCAAATGTAACATCTCGCGAGGCGGGATCGTGGATGCGCACTGCTGAGGAGTTCGATAATAGGAGGAAACGGCCGTCCAGTGCTTATAGGTTTTCCATAGTGGTCTAGCTTCAAATGACTCATGATTTATATATATATATATATCGGATATGATATCGACTGCATAATCGGTTGAGAAACTTGATGTAGGGTAGCTAAAGCAATACGTTATTGGTCATTGAGCGTGAACTGACAGACACTAACTACTTGATACATGATTCCCTTTACATTATCAATTTCTACTCTAGATTCACGGAGCATGGACTGCTTGTAATGGCTTTGAATACAATATTTCCTAGTCTGTACTCCAGTTTTCTAATGTTTGGTCATGAATCTTGTTTATGGTATAGGATGATGCAGTATAGGTGTAGTATACCGATCAAATATCCTGTCTTGTGGTAGTATAACCTCGGACACCAATCTTATTATTTTACCATAGTAGTATGGCGTGGATAAACAGAAAACAATTATGGTAAGCAAAGATGAATAGTCGCTAGCAGTGGAATCCAGGACGCGCGTTTCGTCCTATTTTGGACTCGTCAGCCGGATGTGCCTGCATCTCAGTGAATTGGAACTTCACCACATTGCACAAGCAAGTGACTATCAGGACTCAGTGGCCGAGTGGATAACGCGATGGCGTTTGAAGCAAAAGATACTGGGTTCGAGTCTCAGAGTGAACATCAACTCTGAGATGCAGGTACGTCCACCTGATGAGTCCCAAATAGAACGAAACGCGCATCGTGGATTCCACTGCTAGCCACTATCTATCTTTGCTTAAATGCTTGTGAATTAAGGTTATATCGAGGCAATACGCACAGTATGCATATATGCCAATTAGAGACTGACCAATTGCAGTCCTAAACATCAATGGGAAGATTCAAACAAGCAATACTAAGTGAAGAAAAAATTTCTATTTTGGTGTTATATCAGAAATAAACATCGAAAATTGTGGAATTCTGTATACGACATATTTCAGATTAAACAAACTTAAACACTGGGTATTTTGGTGTTCTTTTGAGAAGTCACTGTTTTTTGGTTAATTCATTCTAGTCAGTAACATTGAAATCGATTACCTTAAACTGAATTTCATTCCCTTAATGATTTTAATTTATATTCTGTTGACCGGAAATATATGCTGTTATTAAAATAAAAAATGGAAAAATTAAGCTTTGTAAAGTACAATCATCTGACCATAATACATTTATTTCAATATTCTTTTAATGCTACCATGAAGAATACAGGAGAATTTACTATGAATAAGGCAGAATTTAATATTTAGGTTGGCATGGTTTATAAATGATATGAAACCGTTTATAAATGGCATGAAAGAAAGCTGCAAAGGGCTAGCTTCTGTTGGTTCTTCACGACTCCCTGGCTGGGGTCCGAGAGATGGTGCAACACAGTGGCTAGAGACGTTATCAGATATGACTAAGAATAGAAGCCAGTGGCGAGCCTGCTGTAACCTTCTTTTACTTTCTTCATAAAGAGTGGTTCTAACTTTCTTAAGTGAGAGAGCTCTTCTGGTTGTACATTACAGTTCCCTTTTTTCATCCTCTCTCTTCCTATTTTCATTGTTTTGTGTGGTGCATATGTATCTGGTGTCCTTTTGTACCAATATATATGTGTTTAAATAAATAAATAGTGTATAAAAATCCATTATTATCCTTGCAGTGTTGCGTACTGTGAACTAAATTATTTGATTACAAAGCTTTAAATTGTAGTAATGGACTATATTATTAGCCCCTACTTCAGTTGTAAATGAGCTTATTAAATATTACTTATATACTAAATCAGTATGTTCTGATAGCTGTTGTTTGTAACTGGCTTTTTACTCTGGTCTCAATATCTCTATGAGTTCCAGGTGACTGGTATTTTAGATAGAATTTTAACCATGTAATTAATCTAACAAAATTTCAGAAAGCGTTTATCTTGAGATTTCTTAATGTGAAAGTTATAGAAAATTAGATTTATTTCCTTCCATTTACAAGCTGGCAGGTTTAGATTAAACTTCACATTGAAAGTGAACTTATAACTATTTTGCTTTCCACAACTTAAATCATAAAATGAACTTATCCAAGCTACCATTGGAAACTAAGAAGATCTAGGAAGCCGTTTTATACAAGTATGGTACTCTTCAGCAGTTCATATCGACAACCTCATCGAGTGTTAAACTTAGGACCTTCAGATTCCATGCAGTTTTTAGACTACTGAAGTGAGATCCAAACGTTTGCATATCAAACTTCAATTGTTATGCAATACTGTTAGATCATGACACCTGTCTCACGCTTGAAATGGTTGAATTCCACTGATTAGAGCTTCTTACTAGAACTGTGGGAATCACATCTCAAATTTAGTCACTAGTAGGCAAATGATTATCATTTATATATGGGTATGCAGAGATCATTGAATTCTACAATTTGCATCATGGGTTAAATTTAGTTAATTACAGTAAACTACTCATGGTTTACTTAACTGATTGTATCTTTTTTGACTACTTTCAATTCATAGCCAAAAATCTACAATCATTCACATTTGAATGAAGTATAATTTACCTATATTTTTTGTACAGTAATTTATATAATGACAAGTAGTAAAAATGAAAATTTATCCATCTGAATACATTATATTACTTATTTGTTACATATTTTGTCAACGGTTATGAATGCCTACTTTATCCGAACATTTTATCACATCCAGAATTATTGATCTTTCTTATCTTAATACTAAAGAGCAAAAGCGTTCTCATGAAATCGTCAAATCACATTCATCAATAATAATCTCATAAATTAAAACAAATTAGATAAGCGCACAATATTGTACTTAATTAGTTCTTCATCAGCCTTTTTATACATTTATACCACCATGGAAAACCTGGATGGATGCTGACTCAGTGGTCTAGTTGTTAAGCGTTCGCGCGCGAAATTGATAGGTCCTGGGTTGGAATCTCGTGAGGCGGGATCGTGGATGTGCACTGCTGAGGAGTCCCACAATAGGACGAAACGGCCGTCCAGTGCTTCCAGGTTTTCCGTGGTGGTCAAGCCTCAATTGGTTTATGATCTCAACTGTTAAAATTACTTTAGAACTAAATTAACCTTCAATTTAGAAATGAACTTAAATAATATTTATTATGAAACATCTTTTTATGATAAGATATTAGGGAATGAATAAAGAAAAGTTAATCATAAGTAGTAACACTATAATTTTTACAACGACATATTGATAAAAAAATGATTTAACTGACGAGGAGATGAAGACTTATTTTGATATTGATATTATTGTTATTGTGAGGATGGTCCACGGGTGAACTCAAAGAAACTTTAAGATGCTCAGAAAGAGCCGAAGATATTCCGTCTAATCATTTTTTGGAACAATATTTCAGAATCCTTACGTGTAGCTTCCCTATTGGAAAAATGCTAATAACCCCCTGTGTGCGTAATGGATAACTATAATGATGATTTTATTTTTACTAAAAACTATAAATACCTAACAGTTTTATACCATAATTGACACTGTTTTGGAATAGCATTCCTTTCACTTGTCTTCTTTTTCTTCATTTGAGACTTGGAGGGTTCTAGCGTTAGAGCGCTCAAGTTATATGCAGCATATAAAGAATCTAAGCTCTAGATATAACAGTTATCAGAATGAATAACAAGTTCAAATTCATCTTCGCTATATTTTCATTTGAATTTTCATGTTGTCTGTCAAGTGACGAGTAATTTAAGGTTGTTTTTTTCCGTGAATTCAATTGGTAAGATCCATGTATTGAACTATCTAATTGTGTGTGAGAAAATGACTTGTTATATTGTTTTTGTAAAGATTCATAATGATTCACATCGAAACAAGATTATTCATGTCGTTAAAACAGTAACTTAATTTCATATCAAAACATCTTGAACTGATAGATTGTGTGAAATATTGAAGATCATTTAGTTTAACCAAATCATTCATCAAAACTAAAACTAAAGTGAATGTTAATGAAACACAAACATTAAAATGTATAGATTATTAGGTGGATATTCTGTTAGAACGATTAACGCAGTCATGATCGGAATAGTGAAACTTAAAGGTTGTCTTGAAATTCCTTGATAAGTGAAAGCTGTGAAATAATTCGAAGTGTTATAGCTCAGAGTTAGACTATAATACCGGTGTATACTATTCTGTTGACTAACAGTTATATCAGAATCATTTTTATAAATCGATATTTTAAACTATAACGAATAATCACTATAATTATGTGCACCTTTAGTGCAGACATTCAAGTATTACAACGATGTATGATTCTTAACTCACTGAAGAACAATTTAGTTAATTGAAACTCCTTGACCAGTTGACCTACGCCGTGTCTAAGTGTTAGACAGTTACTCCCGGAAGAAAGTTGAAGATAGTTTTGTAATGCTGTAGATTGATTGGAGTTAGACATTAACATCATTAGATGCTGGTTTAGTGGTCTAGAGGACAGGCGTAGTCATGAAAGACCGAAGATCTTGTGTTAAATTCCTGCTCGCAGGATTGTGGACGCACACTGCTGAGGATTCCTCTACTAAGACTGAACGGCAGTGCAATGCTTCTAGGTTTTTAATGGTAGTCAAACTTAGATAGGTTTGTGGTTTTAATTAAATTCAACAATTTCCACAACTTCATACACATAGTTCCCTTTATCATTTTGAAAAGAGCAAGAACAAGGATTCTAGCAGAATATCATAAATTCCTTTTATTTCGTCGGTTCTTATCATCTGCTTACAACCTAAGATATTTAAAAGGTAATTACGATAAGGGTTTAAATTACTAACATAAAAGAGTTTGGTCGGAAGTTATGTTGAAGACACATTAGTATAGAATGGCAAGGGTGTAGATAAATTTAATAGACTGATTTGTGTAAATCTATATCTTATGTAAAAGAAAATTATACAACATTGATTGCGACTACAGTCCAAACGTCAAGAAACAAGTAATTGCGTAAAGGGTAAACACTGATAGGAATAAAATGAGTAAAGCTCAGATAATAAAATAAGATTACTAGTCTGGAAGGTAGTTGAAATAAAAACTCAGTGATGAAATATATGCAAGAAAGAGTTGAAAAATAATGTTTTAAAATACAACGAAAGAATATATGTCACTAAGGCAAGGAAAGATTAGTAACCTTCTCCTTTCGAGCACATAAATGCGGATCTTGACTCCTGATAGCAATGGCTTCATCAAACGTCAGAAGACTGGAGTTTGGCTGTTTATTAATCATTTTGAAAGATGATGTCCAGTATCCTAGAGATGTTTAATAGTTGCACCGTTTAGAGTCGTTCTTTCATACTGAAACTCTGTAGTCTGTCATTTTTAGATATAGTCCTTATATAGTCTGCTAGATGAGTAAATACAGCATTTTGTTTATAGAAAATTGTTTTAAGTAAGACGGAGTTATCATTTCCATTGATTTCAACCTATTTTAAAGTAAACATAAGCAAGCGAATTGGTTATGTAAATGAATTCAAACCGATATATACACTTGAGATTGCAAAGGAAGTAATCAAAAGATCTAATCAAAAAGTTTGTTTAATAATTTCGATCATTTAAAATTAATTAAACGTTACTTTAAATCGTTTACATCCAATATGTATTTCCTTTAAATTCTAAAAAAAGATTTGACTATTCCATTTATTAATACCAATGTTTATTGATTTCGATTGAGATCATGAATCGATCGATGTTAGACCACTATTGAAAACCTGGAGGCACTGGACGGCCGTTTCGTTCTAGAATGGGACTCCTCAGCAAAGTGCATCTACGATTTTTTTCGACCTTGTTACTTTTTTTCATCATTTAGCATTATTTGGAAAAAACGATATAATTGAGATATACACATATTATTATCAGAAGGGGTTTTGTGGAGATTTAGTATTTTCATAGTTGAAAGCGTCAGTCAATTGAAGCTAGACCACCATGGAAAACCTGGAAGCACTGGACGGATCTCGTGAGTGCGAGATCGTGGATGCGCACTGCCGAGGAGTCCCATAATAGGATGAAACGGCCGTCCAGAGCTTCCAGGTTTTCCCTGGTAGTCTAGCTTCAATTGACTCACGCTTTCAACTATGAAAATATATTCATATATTAGATAGTTTTCCAATTATATTTTACAATTACAGTTAAACATTTCTGCTTAAGATTTGATGAGGAAAGAAATATATTTGCCCAAATTACGTAACTTGAAGTGATGTATATTTGTATTCGTTATTTTATTATTTTATGTCTATCTGTTTTTCTGTAACTAACCATCATAAAATGTTGCATACCACCACAGAGATCTATTGTCAATTTTCATGAAGAGAAAAATTAGGTTTTTAAATTTTCTGACGTTCTATGACTTAGTGTAAGCCATTTCTTCAGAGGATAAATAAACAAATTAAACAGACCTACGTTTGTTCCTTTGTACTATTTAAACTTGGGTTGATTTAATTTGTTTATTTATTCTGTGAAGAGTCACAAAATGTCGGAAAATTTAAAATCTTAATTTTTTAACTCACCGACATATTACAAATATATCATTTTTATTGATAACAATCGACAACTACATCTCTGGGCTAATGTGGTATGGCAACTGGAACTGATGTACGTACGTACGAAGTTCTATGTTGTGACTGACTGACTGACTGACTGACTGAGTTAAAGCCCGCAAATGACACCTATTGTCAATACCGTTCTGAAGAAAGATGTAATAGTTACACTTTAAATTATGGATACTTCTGACCACTAATTTCTCTAAAGAAAATGTCATAAAAGCTATGGGATGAACATAATATGAATTGAAGTTATAATTCTAGCATTCAAAGTAACTAGTTTTGTGAATTTTAAACAACTCTTAAACCAAATGAACCACTGCAAAATATCGAAATTATGACATGGTGTTTTAGATAGATTTATAATTCCCATTATAGCACTGAATATATAAAATTCAGCGTTAAAATGTCTGTACATATATATAGAGAGAGACTCAATTCTTTATTCTTCGGCGAGACTATAATTTATGGATGAACCAATCAGATTTAAGATAACAGGTCTCGGATTTTGGCGCGAAATCTCATTCATTTGGCTAAATAGAATTTTGGCATTATAGCTGATGTCAGTTCGTGATGAAAACCCGAAATCTAATTTTTTAACCTTAACCATCAATTGTAAATCATAATTCTAATTCCTCACACTGCTTTATAACCCTCATTTGGTCCTGCTTATTAAAAGAACACCCTCAAGATCACTCTAGAGTCGCTCAAAGGTCGTCCATAAATTATAGTCTCACCCATAAGCTTAAAATGTAACAAAATAATTTTTGCAAGATTTTAATCGGTTATACATATTTATTTATTGTAAGTTTTTTTTAAATTTTATTTAAGGATATTGATAGTAGCAAGGACGATAAAAGTGGAGGTAAAGGAAAGAAAAGTGATAGTAGTAATTCACCTAAAAAAGGTAATTCAGTAATACTTTTTCCCTATTTTTTAATCTTACATTAAATCTATCAGATAACCAAGCCTTAGTCATTTTCAAAGATGGAGGAGAAGATTTACAGCTATGCTAGATGCTTTTTGGTGTTGTTTGTGCTCTCCAACCTAGTTGGTTTAGTTGATGTTGAAATATCTATGTCAGAGAACACGAACAACACTGAAAAGTCTAGTAACCGCCTGTTATCATTTTATTTCATTCATTGAAGTTCTTCAAAATGATTATCGTCAACCTATATCGCTTAGCATCATAATTCATTACATGCTTAAATTATATACAACCAAATGTCGCTGATGAAAAAGGTAATACTGATGTTTATGTTGTTTTAAGGTAAAGTCATTTTCATTCAATCTTCATATACATTTACATTAAAAGATTAACATATGGTTTGCCAATCAGTGAAAGTTAGTCAGTCAGTGAGTCACAACGTAGAACTTCGTACTTACGTACGAAGTGGGAAGGATTTGAATGTGACCAACTTGGTCTCGTGTGCTGTTAAGGGTATGAGGGCTAATATCACTTCCCGGCTTCCCACACCGTGGAAGGGTATTTCTTGAGGAACCTTAAAAGGAAGTTGGATTTATGTTGGTCTTAACGACCTGGTAGCGTGACCGCAGAGTCCAAGGGACAACTGCTAGCGACCGGTCACGCACGGCCATTTTGTGGGGGATTTTTGACGTGTTAGCTCCGTTCTTCGAAGGGCGATAGACAAGTCCGACCACCATGTCAAGGTAGCAGCTACGGTCGGGACAGATATTAGATTGTTCCAAGTCACCATATATTGTATCAGTGCAGCAAAAGAAAATTAAGTGGACAAAAATTAAGGAATTTGTATTATTAGCGATATCAGTGGTTATAAATGACGTTATTAATAGAGTGCTCAATTTGAAATAAATGAATAAAACGAGGGAAAAGTAGTAGGACATATTACTAAGTGTATTTATTAGCATACAAACGATAAAACTAATTTATTTCTTGACAATTGTCAATAAAAGTGTTATATTGCGAAGAGAATTATGAATGGTAACTTTGAGGACTATTTATGGACCAATGTGATATGTATATTCCTTATTGCATAATTGTTAAGTAACTAAACTATTCATATTCGTGTCCCTCTTATTATAAGCTTTATTTTGACCTATAGACTATTACTGTACGATTTACCATTCCTGAGTTATGCCTAGTCTATTAATTACTGTTTTCCCTATTCACAGCCACATTTGACCAAATCTTGTACAAATGTTACTTTCTGTTTTATGGTACGATGTGGTCTGTCTGTTTGGTATATAAACCCAGTATGTTTGTGAATAATGATTCATATTGCAGAGGCTGTTATTAGTGTTCTGGACTTAACTGACTGGGCTAGGCAGATAGCAGGACCGATAAGTGCCCTAGACTGCTTGCACAGGTTTCATGTGTCATTGGTCCGATCAATAAAATCACTGCTCCGATTGATAAGAATCACTGTATTCTAATTGGCGGGGTATTATCACGTTATGCATTAAGAGGGCATCCAGGCAGGCCACAAGTTATAATCAATTAGCGTACACGAGATATATCAGAAAGTCTCAAGTCATTAGAGAGGAGACCTTAATCACAAAGTTTTCACTGTAAAACACAACTGAAGCGAATAGTTCATGTCTTCATAAACTAACAAATACAAATGGATATATTGGGCCTATTTCTTTGTCAAGAAATATTACTAAATTTATAATTCGACTAATTACAGACTATCTCACAAAATTCTGATAACCATACAGTAAACAGTTAATTTGCAAAATAACAATCAGTTATCTCAATCTTAACTGTTCCTCCTGCAAATATCAGTCCGTCTTCTCTGATTTCATTGTTTATGCATTTTCATACCGATCGTACTTCATTCCTGTTCGTGCCATATCGGTCTTCTGCCAAAATACATTCTATATCTGACCATTACCATATACTACTTATATGGATATAAGTAGACCACACCACACTAACACCTTGATACTTTTAAAATAATATATCTTTCTATCAATATTCATTCTGAAACTACATATATAGATATAAATGATCATTAAAAATTTATAACTACCAAGTTTTATGAATAGAGAAACTTGTTTTATTTTTATTACTGCTAAATTCTTTAATTCTAATATCCATTTTTCTATAAATTATAAAAAAGGTCGTATAATTGTGTTGCCCTACCAACTGTACTATTTGCAATAAATTTATGTCTAGCATTTTTTTTTCTTCATCTCCTTTCACCTCTGTCCTTATCAAACATTTTATATCGTCAATATATACGTATATATATATGATGGGGATCTTTAAATGATATACATATATACAAAGGGAACTGGGACAGTCTAGAAAACACTAGGTCTTATATATAAAAGTCATTAAAGAAAAGGCATGAAATAAACTAATTCATCTCGACAAATACAATCAATACTGACATACAGATATATACTTTGAATATAATCCAACTGAAACGGTAGTTAGAATAATTTATTAAGTAGGCATATTATCAATTAGAATGGCAGTATTATATCAATTTAGATTTAAAAAAACGGACTGTTTACTATGGCGAGACTATAATATATGAACGAGCTAATCAGAGGCGTTTGAAGGATTTCAAGTTCACAGCGCCAATTTCAGTACCTGATGCTTATGTACAATCGGTTCATAGAGACAATTAAGCGGCTACAATAAATGAGACTACTAAGAAGTACCTTTATTTGTATTTGAGGTAATCATTTGACTTGTAGACCTTGTGCAGACTACCCTGATGATGTTATTTTTCGATGTAATATATGTTAGAGGAAGAAGTCTGCTAGAATAGGAACTTTTTTCTCTCGATCCAGATTAATTGCTGTGAACTGTATAATAAAAGCACCAGTATTATTAACTGCAATATTAGCAGATGATACTGAAGCTTCGGCTGTTCAGAGGTATGAGTATTTTAGGGATATATGCGTAATAAAAATGACAAACTCACACAACCGGAGTACATACAGACAATATTGAAGCTATGTGGACGAGGCTGAGAGAGTTTTTGTGACCTTATCATGGCTCCAGAGACCGAGTATTATAGAGCCATATGGATGAGTTCCTCTACCTTATGCATTACGATTTTAGAACCTTTAAACGTTTTTTCAACCTTGACAAGTTTTTGAACCATGTAAAAGAAGTATATCCACTATAGTTCTTTGGTGTTGTATAATATATTTTTACTCTATACTAACTGTTACCTGATTGGCTAATATTTCTCAAGGTCACTCGAGATTCGTTCATAGGTCGTTCATAAATTATAGTCTCGCCTTTACTATATATTTGATTATCAAACTCTGTTATTGAACAAAGTTGGGAGATTGCTAAACTAGTTTCATAATATCGGTTGATCGAATTTCGGCTTTGTGTAATACAACTGGCCAACACAATCGAAGACATAATTACATTTTAATCATAATTATAAGTAAATCCACTAAGTCCAATCATTTACTCCATTTGCCTAATTTTCCTTAGTAAGAATAAGAATAAGATATTTGGTGGTTAGTCTGACAAAGTTCAGATGAAGTAGAACTGACAAAAGCTCAGTGAAGTTAAATCTAAGGAATGTTTGGTAACAATTCGTATATATTTACATTTTTAGAAGAGGATTTTGTGGAGATTTTAGTAATTTTATATAATTGAAATCATGAGTCAATTGAAGCTAGACCATCAAGAAAAACCTGGAAGCACTGGATGGCCGTTTCGTCCTATTGTGAGACTCCTCAGCAATGCTAATTCACGATCCCGCCTCACACTGCTGAGGAGTCTCACAATAGGACGAAACAGCTGTCTAGTGCTTCCAGGTTTTCCTTGGTGGTCTAGCTTCAATTGATTCATGCTTTCAATTATGAAAATTCACTTTTCATCAAAAGTTCAAATCATAAAAAGCATGTACTTTAGATTCGTTTTCTTTGCCTTACCAACTACCTCTTTACCTTTTATCCAAATAACATATAATTGAACATATCCATTTTATTTGTAATAATAAAATTAAAATTTAATTTAGATGAAATGAATATAGAAGAAAATGAAACAGACGATGACATCCAAGAGGAAAGTGATATTATGTCATTAGTTGTAATAAGTGAGGAAAAAACAACCCCAGAATTTTTAATCACTTGCATGCAGTAACACTTAATGGAATACACTTATTGATTCCCTGTATTGTCATTATATTTGCATGAGATGACATTATTAAATTTATATGTATATCCATGTTGTAAATCATTTATTCCGAAAATATTATTGTACTTGACTACTACTACTTATTATTATTATTATTCTGTTTGCTGATCATAGGCAGGAATAGAAACGACTTTCATTCTAATTCTTATTTTGTCATCAGATATCTGAAAAATCCTTTTTCGTTAGACTATTTCATCTTCATATATTGGATATGATTAATATCTCGACATTATCAACGTCTCATTATATTTTGTTATTTGATAAGCATTAATAAACGTCAAAAGTGGTTGTACTGTTGTCTACTGAAAATTTACATATACCTACTTACCTACTTACTTATCTACCTACCTACCTACCTACTTACTTACTTACTTACTTACTTACTTACTTACTTACCTACCTACCTACCTACATACGTACATACATATAAATACACATATATACAGACAGCGTTCTTAGTATTTTGTATCTATAAATTATTGTTCTTGTAGAGGATGTCTATAATTTTTTTTAAAAATTCTACAAATGTGAAATAAGTTGTCATAATTTCAAGAAAATATCATTCTCGGAAACCAAACAACTAAATTTGAAACTAATTCCATTGATTGAATGTAGTTGATAGGAAACCCTGGAACTGGGTTTCACGTTATTTGGTACTCGTTAGCATGGTGTGATCTTAAAGTAACTGACGTTACCTGAAAGATTTGATCCTGTGTCACCCAACTTTACAATCAGAGACGTTACCACTGATTTATAAGACTAGTAACTGACCTTCTGTACGACTGAAATGTACTTACAATTGGTTTATCACTGAGTAGTGACCAATGTCAAGTGTGTCAGGTCCTTTTTGATTCAGACCGAAATCTATCAACTAAAGTGTAATGTTGACTACCTCCAACCACCACCTTACATCTCAACATAGTGCACAAATGTCGAGTCATCTAGATTAGTGGCTACATTGCAACTTGGTTGATAGAATTCGATTTTATATACATGAGATTGGTCATTACCCAGAAACCAATCAATTGTAAATAGATTACTTAAATCTTATGAATCTAATTTACATAGGAACCGAATAAGTCCAAAATTGCATAACGTAATCAACCCGTAGGCTAAATAAATTTACAGAAGTGATTACTAGATTTAAAAGTAGAAAAATATATCTATGTAGTTGTATAACGCTTATCATATATTGAAATCATGATTATATTATTGTATAAACTCGAAAATCTTTAGTTTCAACCTTAATTTCAAGGTTTTTGATGAAACCAAGTTCATTCTACGCATGAGTGATTAAAGAGTCATTTAACTGATATATGATTTAGGCGTTCTAATGAATACCCCGTACATCTTAATCATTGTTTCGCATGATAATCAACTTTCAATGATGAACGTTCAGTCTATGGTCAAATAACTAGGTATGAAGAATTGTTATTAAATTGTTCTGTGTTGTAATAGATACAAATGTAATTATCACGAAATCAAGGTTCAAGATTTTAATCAGAAGGGGATTTGTGGAGATTCAGTATTTTTCAAAGTTGAAATCGTGAGTCAATTGAAGCTAGACCACCATCGAAAACCTGGAAGCACTGGACGGCCGTTTCGTCCTATTATTGAAGTTAGACATTAACACCATTGGATGCCGGCTCAGTGGTCTATCGCTTAAGGGCTCTGGCTTAAAACTGGTAGGTCCTAGGTTCGAATCTCGCGAGTGCGGGATCGTGGATGCGCACTGCTGAGGAGTCCCATAATAGAACGAAACGGCCGTCCAGTGCTTCCAGGTTTTCGATGGTGGTCTAGTTTCAATTGACTCATGATTTCAACGTTCAAGATTTTCTTCTAGTTGGTTTCAGCTATAATCCACCACGATATCGAATTCTTTATTCTAATACCCTATTGTGATCAGATTGACCCAATTCAATCAGATCTAAAGACCATACAAAATAAATTATTGTGTAAACATCTTACTTTTACAGAGAGTTAACCATAGCGTAGATAGATGAATAATAGCATCTGTAAATATAAAACTGGATAATACAGTTTCGAATCTCATGAGATAAGCCATTTTTCATGATTGGAGACACATTTTGTAAGCTAACGTCTCTTAAACTGAAACCTTGGTTTTGAGGACTAGGATATCATATAGAAAGTTGTGAGATGGTGGAGAAGATTTGTAGGTCAGGTGGGTGATTTTGATGTAGGTTTGTTCTT
>NC_031497.1:20750872-20758334 GCF_000237925.1 Schistosoma mansoni
ACTGCTTTATTTCGGTAATTTCCAAGTGTTTTTTTCACTGTTCCCATGTTTAACAAGCACCATTTTGTTTTAAATGAGTAAGCATGTATTTCATTTTATTGAATGTTTAGTTATTCATTTATGTTTTTATTCAAATTTACATTTGTTTAAAATAAATATGACTACTAACAGTATTAATACTATTATCGTTATTTACTTTATTATTCGTGGTTATTTCTCCTATCTAGCTAACCAAGAACAAAATAGATCTAGTGGAAAGAGTAAAACAGGAAGAAATACACGAAGTGCTAAACAAACATCAGATACAGAAAGACTCGAGGTGAGTAGATAAAGATAAATAGAATTGTGATACTTACGTCAAAATTGAATTGTAGCTAGGAGTGAAATTCAGGACCTATGTTTCATCCTATTTAATACTCATTAACTGGATGTAAACAGATTCCATTGCTGATGTTTACAATGATGTTTGAACTTAATATCCGTCATATTAAACGCCGACACACTATCTACTAAGATAATTATTCAAGATTGCTAATAAAATCTTATCAATTTCGGTCTTTAACATTAACTATGAAGAAATATAAATCTAAACAAATTTGATGCTTTGGGTTTTTTTGTTTAGATCTTTCAGTCTACTAGTAGGTTTTGTAACATAATCTGTTATTTATAATCTTCATTTTAAATAGTCCCTATGTATAGGTACTACTTAGCACTGCTGACACACCTTTCAATTATTTGTTGTCTTAACTATATGAGTTAATTATTTGCTTTGAGTTTCGTCTAGTAAAGCACTTTAGGCTTAGATTCTTCAATGTAAACAAGTGTTTTCACAGAATTAAAGTCACTTTTTTGAATATCTTGATCTATATAAAGGTTAATACTTTAAATACATCAAGATTTCTTAAGTTATCAAAGCTTATAATTTGCTTCAATTTCTATTTGTGCTCTAATAAAACAATACATAGTAGTGATTTCTTAAATTTAAAGAAGACTGAGGCTATTGATCTTGTGTATAATGAAGGACAAAATGTTATAATCATATGTATGCATGATTACGAAATAAAAAAGTTATCAGTATAACTGTAATAGAGTACTATTCAAAAGTGTTGTGTTGAATAATATTTATCCTAAACTCTGGTCTATCAACGCATATACAGTTTCAGATACCTCAGACTGATAAGAGAGCGACTTAGTAGAAAAAACGTAAGTCCAAGAGTGAATAATTAAGAGCGTGTTAAACATCTGAATCTCAGACCAATGGAACAATAAAATTATTACCATCACAAGATTTAAATATCATCAGATGGGTTCCGTACAGAATAAAGAACATATACTATTTGGTAAAATTAGAGATTGTGAGACTCTATTTATTGCTTCCTGATTCTTAGTGATTATACACATAAGAAGCTGACATACCTTGTCCTTGAAAGCCACTCCACAAAATTGAGCAACCATTCACCAATGTCTTCAGCGAGTTTATATCTCCCAACAGACCCGGTTGAACTCCGCTGGTTACTGCTGAGGAGTCCCACAATAAGACGAAACGGCCATCTAGTGCTTCAAGGTTTTCCATGGTGATCTAGCTTCAATTGACTCATGATCTCAACTATATAAAATTTAATGAGACATTTATGCAACATAAAACTATTCACATCTTTTATTATTTAATTCACTATTGTACTTTTTTGTTAAAGCTATATTCATCTAATAATTTTGTTTCACTTTTTTCTTCATTTCTGAAGATAGTTTTTATCGTGAACAGATGTCAACTAAACAAGCCATTGAATATTAAAGTATTTGTGAAATCAGTTTTGACTTAATCTAAGAGTTTATGGCTTGATCATTACATGGAGTCAAACTGAGTACATTTAATTATCACGCTAAGCTTGATATATTTAGACCGTTAAGTAAATATACAATAATTTGAAAAGTTATTATCCGAATCTTATCGGCAGTAATTACTTTATCTCCATGACAAATGATTCATCAAACTAAAACAAAACACTGATCCACTGCTCACTTGTTTTTAATGATTTCTCAACGAATGTTAGTAAATGACAAAGTTTATTTTATAATTTTATGATACATTCTGATTTTCAAAATAAACTTTAATAATTTTCCAATACTATTGTTGAATACAGTCTCAGAGATATTGCCAATCAATCAATAATTATCTTTGGAAAATATATAAGCTATCAGAAAGGGTTTTGTGGAGATTTCAGCATTGTCATAGTTGAAATTATGAGTCAATTGAAACTAGACCACCATGGAAAACCGGCTCAGTGGTCTATCGGTTAACTGCTCTGGCGCGAGACTGGTAGGTCCTGGGCTCGAATCTCGTGAGGCAGGATCATGGGTGCGCACTGCTGAGGAGTCCCACAATAGGACGAGTTGACCGTCTAGTGCTTCAAGGTTTCCCTTGGTGGTCTACCTTCAATTGACTCATGATTTCAAGTATGAATATAAGCTGTCATTACAACTGTACTATTAAATGTGTAATTATACATTTGTAGTTTACTTTCTAATAATTATTTACGCACTACAATACTGTATTCATCTTTTCCTTTCTTTCTTTTTCTTACATATACATTCTTATTATCATGACATAAATGTAGAAAACCCTCAATGACTGTCAGACTTATCGTTTAAATAATATGGAAATCAACTCAATACAAAAGAGATATGAATCAATGTTTTGTCACCTTACTTTCTTTTACGATATTGTTTTTCATTTGTTACTCTTATACTAATCCGTTTATAAAATTAATTTATCTGTAACAATTATTAGATGAGAATCATAAAATTGTCAGACTATTTTTAATGACGTAAATCTTGTCGATATGTATCGATAAAATAATACTTAGACTAGAGGGAAGGAATAAATAGTCATGATTAAGTGTACAGGATTATCAGAAGGGGTTTTGTGGAGATTTTAGTAATTTTATAGTTGAAATCATGAGCCAATTGAAACTAGACCACCATGGAAAACTTGGAAGCACTGGTCGGCCGTTTCGTTCTATTGTGGGACTACTTAGCAGTGCACATCCACAATCCTGCCTCACGAGATTCGAACCCAGGACTCATCAGTCTCGCGTGCGAGCGCTTAACCACTAGACAGGATTAATAAATAACACTAGAATACAACATTTAACATTATATAAGCTGTACTGGTAAACAAAGACAGCATATGTTAGTGGTAACTGAATTCAGATGATTTCTTTGTAACAATTTATAACTTACGAGAGATTTCCAATCGATCCAAAATTAAATATTGCAGACGAACATAAAAATGGATTTATCTTTTAAACTGTAACAAAAAATTTGTTACCTTCTTGCAATAACTCAAATCCAGTTTGAAGCGCGTTTCGTCCTATTTGGGACTCGTCAGCTGGACGAAACGCGCGTCCTGGATTCCACTGTTAGCCACTGTCCATCTTTGCTTATAATGCTTGTGAATTAAGGCTATATCAAGGCAATATGCACAGTATGCACATATGCCAATTAGAGACTGACCAATTGCAGTCCTAAACATCAATGGAAATATTCAAACAAACAATACTAAGTGAATTTATCTCGTGAGTGCTATAAAAGTTGTTTCGGATAAGTTCATGTATGACTGGTTGTCATTTTCACCTGTTTCTACCTTCTTATTTAATTATGCTGCAGGCTGATTTTAGACTGTATTGATTTAACCTGTTTGCATAAGCTAAAATGTTGATTCTGTTTCGATGTATCTTTTATTATTGAGTCGACCTGAATATATTGCTTCTTTAAACTCTAGGATTTTAGTACTTCTTTTAGTTACAATGTTTTCATTTACTAATCGAATGTGTATCCGCACTTGTTGGTTTGTGCTGATATAAGTGATGTACTATCGTGTCCTTTTAATTTGTATTCTACGTTTGTAGATGGTTAAGGGAAGGGGCATCTCTGGCATATGACATAGTGCTTCTTACAGTAGGTGCGATTTATTGCGTAGATAATCTTGTATTTATTTTCATTCGCTGTTGTGACTTTGGGTCTGCATAAAGTGAGATGAACCAGTTCTGTTGGATTTTAATATTCATTATTCACTAGGAGGTCTAAGTTGATGTTACCAGAAATGACTATGAAAGCTTAGCGGTAAAACCGTTCAGCCCAGAAAATATATAACCCAACTAGATGATACACCCTTATTTTAGTATTGCAGTTCGTTTCAATCAGACTTATATACACAGGCATACACTCGGCTTGATTATATATGAAATCAAGTAATTATCGAAAAACTGATAATATGAAGATACACGAAATGAGTGTTGAGGATTAAAAACATTCATTCTTACGAAAAAATTTTATCCAAGTGATTATATTTCAGATTTAGTAGAACTGAATTCAACGACCTACGTCTGAAGCTCAAAATACTGGATTTGAGTTTCAGTTTGAACATTAACACTAGAATCCAGGTATATCTAGATAACCATTTCAAAATAAAATGAAACCCATATCCTAGATTCTACTTTTAGTCAGCATTATAGGAAACAAACGATTTGTAAACGCTGGAAATATCGTGACATTCATTCATATAGCCCATACAACATCAGAGACTGGTTAATCTATTTGTTTATATCGATAGCGCAAAAGTACGAACCCCTTGGACTAATAATATACCTTGTGTAGCTCAGCACTTATATATCTATTATTGTTTTTCAACATAATGTACATTTACGTATAATTTTATTTTTTGTTTTAGTCAAGTCCTGAAACGAATGAATTGATAAATCCTATTCTGGATAAAGCTATTTACGTTGAACCATATGGATTATTAATTGTGGGCAATTTTATACTAGCGTTCTTGAATTTATCACGTAAGCCATCATAAATTTATAAATTTTTATGACAAATTATATAAATCGTCAAAGAGTCTCATTAAATCGGTTCAAAGCAATTTACTCCCCGCATCCCCAAAACAAATAACAGTCATATTTTTCATAGTTGAAATCATGAATCATTTGAAGGTAGACCACCAGAGAAAACCTGGAAGCACTGGACAACCGTTTCGTCCTATTATGGGACTCCTCAGCAGTGCGCATCCACGATCCCGTCTCACGAGATTTGAACCCAAGACCTACCGGTCTCGCGCTCGAGCTTTTAACCGATAGACCATTGAGCTGGCCGGCATCTGATGGTGTGTTAATGTCTAACTTTAACTATGAAAATACTGAAATCTCCACAAAACCCCTTCTGATTACAGTCATATTTTTAGTAAATATTTCTACAATACTTCGAAGTCATCTCTTGTTACGAAGCTCATACATACAAAGTCTTGAAAGAATTGATCTTAAGTTTTCCTGCTTGTAACTAACAATAATATCAATCAGTGCGTTAATTTATCTTACTACAATGATTATAGCTTTCTATGTGGAAAAAAACATACAATGAAATAACCATAATATTTGATTTATGAAGATTTTAATCGTTTAAAGATCCCAATCATATTAAAAGACTAATATTTGAACGAAGAATATTCTTTTCGATAAATTGTCTTCAGGTTCTACAATTATATATTCAAATTAATAATCCGAAAAGAACTGTGATCAGAATAAATAATGGGTCAAATAGGGTGAGAGAGATATGATAGTGCAATTACAATTCGATCTAATATTTAATGGAAGACTAAATTGTGTGAAAAATTAGTAAGACGTAATAAGGAGGGATCAATACGAAGTGAATGAATCATGTAAAGGGGAGATTAATAATGATATTTAACCAATAATAATACAAAGATTTGTGAATAAAGATAAGAGAGACAATTACACCTGACTACGAAAAGTCGTAAGTACAACAGTCAAATTAGGTCATCCAATAGCTATGATTACTATTGATTAATTGGCCTTGTGGTTGACCAGGGGAGGAGCAAGGATTGGAGATATTTCTTCTGTACGCATAGCTCCGATTTCTTCATCCTGATGGCTACTGCCTCAGCTGTTTGAAAGACTTAAAGCCTGACAAGCTTTGGCAAAATTTATTGATCCTATAAATAATTGAAAAGGATTGGTTTATACTAGCACTATGACCAGTTTATACTAAATGGGCCAATGTCGAGCTGTTTACTTTCTTCACCAAACCTTTGTTTAGCCACGCTGGGAGGTGTTCGCGAACACGAAAATGTAACTTCCTAGAACTTCGACCAATATAACTTGCTCCATAGGAGCAGTCGAATTGATAAATACAAAATGAGGTAATTCATCTTTTAGCCTCGGTGTCACCTGAAGAGAATTTATGGAAAAGAATATTCTTCATTCAAATATTAGTCTTTTATAAAGATTTTATTATATTTTCTAGAATATAAAGATAGACTATCTCACTAAAATCTGACAACCATACAGTAAACAGTTAATTTGAAAACTATCAATCAACTGTCTCAATCGTGACCGTTCCTTCTGCAAATATCAGTCCATAGTTTCCACTTATACTTGTTCATGCATTTTCATACCAATTGAGTATCGCCTCCGTTCTTTTCTCATCGATCTTCTAGTGAATTATATTCTCTGCCCGACCATCTTCATATACTACTTATGTAGATGTAAGCAATCCATACCACACTGTTACTTCTGTTATTTTTTTATTTTTGATAAAATAAAGGTCACTATATTATCAAAATACCTCATCACTAAACTATGTAATAGATTATTTTAAGTGTTTATATGGAAACAGAAATAAACCTTTTGATTAGAATTTATACGCCTATATTTTATTATAGAACATTTAGAACTGTAAAGTAAAAGGAAGATTGAAATATAAAGCTAGTAATCGTCTATTTATCGATTGTCAAATAAATTTTGTTCAATGAAATAGTAGTACCTTAAAAACCAGATTCAAGTTGAGGTTGTTTTTGGTAAATACTGTCGTGGAATAAAGTGCAGATCTAGAACTTTCCATCTGTGATATAAAGAGTTGTCTTAGAATAGATCAATCCAATGCTTTGCTCACCTCATTATTTCTATTTTTGGTTAGGCATCTTTATTTGCCAAATTGTCCATATTTTCATTAGATCAGGGAAGATTATGAATTTTTGTCTACATCAAATAAATAACAGTAAAGATTGACGGATTTTTCGGTGCTCTCTGAAACATCTAATGGCCTGAATAAATAGTTAATTACCTATTTAACCATCTTTTTCATACTTAAATTATGCTACATCCTGGTCATCATTAATTTTTCTTGAGCCAAGTACATTTTATTAGGTAAATGTCTATTATACTTGAAGTTACTACTTTGTATTTATATTTCATGTAAGTACAAAATATTAGAAGGGGTTTTTGTGGAGATTTAGTATTTTCATAGTTGAAAGCATGAGTCGATTGAAGCTAGACCACCAAGGAAAACCTGGAAGCACTGGAAGGCCGTTTCGTCCTACTGTGGGACTCCTCAGCGGTGCGCATCCACGACCTTGCCTCGCGAGATTCGAACCCGGGACCTACCA
>NC_031497.1:20758534-20812736 GCF_000237925.1 Schistosoma mansoni
CATTCCACGAAGTTAAGCAACCGTTCACCAGTTGTCTTCAGTGAATTCCTATCTCACAACAGACATGGTTTGAACTCCATTAAATCTCCACAAAAACCCCTTCCGATTGTCATCATATACTCACTAGTGACTGACTTCAAGAGGTGATTCCTAATGCTTCTAGTGAGAAGCATTAACCAGTGGAGTTCAAACCACGTCTGTTGTGAGATGGGAACTCACTGAAGTTAACTGGTGAACGGTTGCTCAACTTCGTGGATTGCTTGGATTTTGATATTAACACCATCGGATGCCTGCTCAGTGGTCTATAGGTTAAGTGCTCTGGTGCGAGACTGGTAGGTCCTGGGTTTGAAACTCGTGAGGCGAGGTCGTGGATGCGCACTGCTAAGGAGTCTCACAAAATATCGGTAAGATTAGACTAATCAAAATATTACTTATTCATAGTGTCTAACTAAGATTGTTTTACTCATAACTTCAACCTTATATATATGGATATCTTAGCATTTTGTTTAAACTGAAGGATTAATTGGAAAAGTAATTAAGAAAGCAGTTTAGTAAAACTTTTAAATTAAGAAAACGGGAATAATACAAATCGATAGTAAACTAGTGTTGGGAGTCCCATGAGACGTTAAATGTAAACTTATTACTATTTGTTCAAGTCTGAAAACATGAAAATTGCTTGTGACATTATGTATGTTTTATTGAAATTATCAATTGCTCATAAGTAGAACAGGTTAATACAGTTATTTCAGCCTTGAATACATCAATAATGTCTGGATAACTATAAATATGACATATACTTATTTTAAACAGTTAGTAAGTAGTATCGTACATTTAGTCTATCGAAATTTAATAAAACATGAACTGTCAATTTAGTATGGGCATGAGTAATGAGTAATTGTCTGGATTTGACTGAATATTTTCGCTTTTTTTATGTATTTCTGGTCATAGTTATATAAATTATATAATATACCCTTGTGGGCTAGGGTAATTTTGCATTTGTTTTCAGGAGAACCAGACAACATCCAGACTTTCACGTAACGACCCAAACAGTACAGCTCAATCCCGTTTAACAGGAGAGCCAGACACTATATGGGCTTCACTTCTAGAATCTGAATAGTACAGCTCAATCCTGTGGCCCAACCACACAGGTACCAAGCACCCTGGTGGACTATTCGCACCATTCATATGCATATTCAAATCACATATATAATTATTCCTATCAGTGATCGCGTAAATCAATTATGCACAGCATGAACAGGCCTAGGTTGACCCATTCCATTTATACGACAGTCAAACTCATTAATGTTAGCGATGGCGACATGCCTTACAATGTACCAATAACAATGGTCCTTGAGAACACTGAAAAGCAACCACCAGTATGAATGAAATCGGTTAACCAGCAAACCAACTTATCACGTGAACAGCCAGCAAAACTTGCCAAAGCAATGCCGAACCATCCACAATTTCAATGGCGAACCTCAAGTCTCACATAAGACCTTCAGCTCTACATAACCATATAGCTTATACTGCATACAACACATATGTAGGGTAGTAAGCAAAATAGTCCAGCCTGAAGCGTTAGGTCATAAAGAACGCTTAAAACCCATTGTCTGGGATCGGATCATTTTTATGGCATTTGAAAAAATTTCATTTTTCCGACTTTCCAGACCCTAAGTTAGGGATATTATTCCTATGTATTTCTGGTTACAAAGTATAATCTAATCGAAATTGATTTTAAAAAATATCTGTCAATGTTACAATACATTAGCAATTTCTAGAATTACGACGCAATAGTAGGGCGGTAAAAATAAAACGTCAATTCAATCGATAAAGTTAATTAATTTTATTGACAAAGTGATATTACATTTTTCCTTTCTTTGATTTATACAATAAATAGTAAAAAGATCTTGAAAACATGTTTTTTATGGTCTGTTTATTTGTTGAAATAAAGTCTGTATAAGTTATATTTTATAGTACAGTTGAGCGTTTAAAAATACTTTCGATGGTGTATGCTTATTTTTAACTGAATGATTGATTTTCTCCAGGCTTGTGCTTTTACTGGATCATTTACTTGATTTACCGCTTCCAAAGTAGTCCATAACCTTATTAGAAGGGGGTTCGGTGGAGATTTTAGTAATTTTATATAGTCGAAATCATGAGTTAATTGAAGCTAGACCACCAGGACTCCTCAGCAGTGCGCATCCACGATCCCACCTTGCGAGATTCGAATCCAGGATCTATCAGTCTCGCGCCAGAGCATTTAACCAATATATCACTAAGCCGGCATCCAACGGTGTTGATGCCTAACTTCAACCGATCGACGAAGTTGAGTAACCGTTCACCATTGTCTTCAGTGAGTTACCATCTCCCAACAGACCTGGTTGAACCCCACTGGTTACTGTTTCTCACTAGAACTCCAGGAAATACCTCATGGAGCCAGTCACTAGTGAGCATATGATTATTATTAGAAGGAGCTTTTGTGGGTTCGAATCTCGCGAGGTAGGATCGTGGATGCGCACTGCTGAGGAGCCCCACAATGGACGAAACAGCCGCCCAGCGCTTCCAGGTTTTCCATGGTGGTCTACCTTCAATTGACTCATGATTTCAACTATAATATTATAAAGTTTCTTTAAAAAATTTGTTTTAATATACCAGGTAATTCAATTGGTATAAATGGTTTGAAGGCTTTATTGGAGGCAATTACATATCAAGTAAATTTATTAAATGTTGAAAATGCAACATTAAACTTGGGCACAGGAATTTTAACTTTGTTATTTGATGTAAGTAAATAGATTGTTCTTTCTAGTAGTTTAGTGTGTTTTTTCGCTTTTTTCTTTCACCGGGTTTACAAATTGATAATAAGTGTATAGTTATTTTTAAACTGACTACTTAAAATTGACTTTTAATTCGGGTTTTATTTATGTTTATTTATATAAATATACTCTGTAATTCATTTTTCGACTTACACTCTCTAACGTTATCAAAGATTTAGTTCATATCTGTTGAAACTGAATATCCCAGTTAGTGATTGCTCATTTAGAGGTTGAACTACATTCACAATATTTAATATTTACAATCTCAACTCAGTGGAGTTCATTAGAAGTATCGCATAATCAGTAAAGAATAGATCAAACTAAAGAAACTGTATATTTAATTCTTAATTTCTACTTTGTACAGAAATTTTTTTAAGCATTTATGTTGCCATGATTAGATGTCCTTAAAAAAACTGTCAGCAGTGTGATGAAACTGTATGTTAAAAAGGGTTCTATCGTCTTTTAGATGATATTCGGACTATACTTCAAGTAACCATAAACGAATAAACAGACAGTTAATTAACAATGCTTAACGTTTTATTGTTGCATAATTTCGTATAATATGTCTACTACTGTAATGAACGAGAACACCAGTGGTAACAATTAAACATATTTGAATAAAAAAATTACAAAATCTATTAGCAAAATCTGAGAAACATACATTAAATACTTCATTTGCAAAATGTTAATCAATTGTCGCAGTCTGAATGGTTCCTTCGTTTCCATACCGATCACTCTCTGTTCTCTTCTCCTTGATCTTCCTAACCTTCTGCCACCAGTCATTTCACTTCCGATTGGTGATGTATACTACTTATATCTGTCGACGTCAGTAGCCCACACCGCACTGCCAACACTGACAACGTTTAAACACAGTACTCTACTCCATTCCCATCAATTGTTACTAAAAGGATGAATATCTCTAAGATGATTTTATCTACACTTCAAACTTACACTAACATCGATTAAGAAAGACTACGTGGTGGCAACTAATAACTGTTGATGTATAAGTTGTTGGCGAGGCCTGAGTTCATTACCTTGCTAGTTTATGGATGTTCATTGCTTCAGATTGCCATACTAGAATGAAATAGTTAATCAATCATTCTTGGTTTTCTATGGATCTCTAACTCAAGTCAATCGGTAATGTTAACTATAAGCTAATTTATATTATGATGTAATACTCTGTTAAAGTTATACTGCTTACAGGTCTAAGCATAGTCTTATGTAATATGGCTCGAATATATGTCAGACTTGTTAATATTTCGTTACTTAAACTTATACATGAAAGTTGGAGAAGTGCATGGATAATTTTCATTACAAATTAGTATCACTGAAAAAGCAATATTTAAAACTTTCGATCCCTAAACAACATTACAAACAATGTAAACAATGATGGAGAATATCTAAAGCTCAAATGGATTCTTTCAGTGATATCAAATTGTCTCAATTAAACGGTTTAATTTCAAAGTTTCGATTATCATTCCAGAAAATATAATGTATAATAATTTATTTCATAATCAATGGTATTAAAGATTTCCATATACATAATTATGTAAACATCATATTTGTAGATATAAAACCTAACATAGTTCACTTTAATTTACATACAATATTGCTAACAATTTCAGTAATATATTTTCTAATGAGCACTGCTGAGGAGTCTCACAATAGAACGAAATGGCCTTCCAGTGCTTCCATATTTTTCATGGTAGTCTAGCTTCAATCGACTCATGATCTCAACTATTTTAATTAATAGTTTCTATGTTCTTTGATATGGATCATGAAGACATCAACATCTGGAGGGAAGCACGGGATACAATGGGCAGCTAGGATGAAGCTGAAAAATTTAGACTTCGCAGATGATCTGGCTCTTCTATCACACACGCAACAACAAATTCAGGAGAAGAAGACCAGTGTAACAGCAGACTCGGCAGCAGTAGGTCTCAATATAAACAGAGGGAAAAGCAAGATTGTCCGATACAACACAGCATGCAATAGTCGAATTACACTTGACGGAGAAGCTTTGGAGGATGTGGAAAAATTTACATATCTGGGCAGCATCATTGATGAACACGGTGGATCTGATGCAGATGTGAGGGTGAGGATCGACAAAGCAAGAGCAGCATATTTACAACTGAAAAACATCTGGAACTCAAAACAATTGTCAACCAACACCGAAGTCAGAATTTTCAATACAAATGTTATGACAGTTCTACTGTATGGGGCGGAGACGTGGAGAACTACGAAAGTCATCATCTAGAAGATACAGGTGTTTATTAACAGCTGTCTACGCAAGATACTTCGGATCCGTTGGCCAGACATTATCAGCAACAAGCTACTGTGGGAGACAACAGACCAGATTCCATCCAGGGGAGGAAGAAATCAGGATGAAGCACTGGAAGTGGATAGGACACATATTGAGGTAATCACCCAACTGCATCACAAAGCAAGACCTCACATGGAATCCCGAGGGCCGAAGGAGAAGAGGAAGACCAAAGAACACTTTACGCCGAGAAATGGAGACAGACATGAGAAGAATGAACAAAAGTTGGATAGAACTAGAAAGAAAGGCCCAGGACAGAGTGAGTTGGAGGATGCTAGTCGGAGGCCTATGCTCCATTGGAGGTAACAGGCGTAAATAAGTAATTAAGTATGTTCTTCAATCAAAACACTATAATTTAAGCAAAAGATTAAAAAAAATATATAATTTAAATAATAATATCTATTTTACTAGTAGTAATTTATTATTTTGATAAAATATTCAAAAAAAGGGACACAAAAAAAACAAAAAAAATTTTACTAGGAATAAAAGAATATCATAATTTTTTTTAACCTTAAATAATTGATCTGGAATCATTTTTTTTTATTGATTTATTATATTTTCCTATTTTTAATCCCTGTTATACCCTTATTATTATTATTACTATTATTATTATTATTATTATTATTATTATTATTAGGATAATGCATTCAATCCTGATTGTGAAATGATAACATCAATTCATGAACTTTTAGCATCACGTGATCCTACAGCAAGAATTATAAATAATGATAAAATCTTGGATTCTGAATTATCGAATTCAAATGTAAAATTATAATTAAATCAAATGATATTGTTGATATATATATATATAGTTTATGAAATATATACTACTTATATAGTTTGTATTTTCTATTTTCTTCTCTTCATGAAGGATTAGTTAGTTCTAATGTAGTGAACAAGAACACCGGTTGGAGACAATCGAATGTATATAAGTACAGATTACAGACTATCTCATTAAATTCTGATAACCATACAGTAAACAGTTAATTTGCAAAATATCAATCAATTGTCTCAATCTTCAGTGTTCCTTCAGTAAATATCAGTCCATCTTCTCTAATTTTATTGTTCATACATTTTTCTACCAATTGCGCTTTATTTTAGTTCTTTCCTTATCGGTCTTCTGCCAAAATACATTCTATGCCTGACCATCACCATATACTACTTATGTGGATATAAGTAGACCACACTACACTAATTGTGTAAAGAATTTATTTAAATTTCATCAATGATATTGATAGGTCTTCTTTATGTCATCATTATTTATTTTGCATAGAAACCATTAGGAAAGATTTCATCACAAATAGATACCATGTTTTTTTAATGAAAGGTTAAGAGTCACTATATTTTATGAACAATCTTAAGCATCATTTTAGGTAATTGAAAAGCAGATGATATAAATAAGTAATCTTTTTACATAAAACCTGAAAATTTAGAATGTATATGTATTTCACTAGAACTCCAGGAAATATCTCATGGAGCCAGTCACTAGTGAGCATACGATCATTATCAGAAGGGGATTTTAGTAATTTTATTTAGTTGAGATCATGAGTCAATTGAAGCTGCTTGATTAATAAACTTATTAGAGTTCTTAAAGGAATAAAAGGTTTTAAAATTAAGGTGGATGGCATACATAAGTTCCTTTGTATGACTTCAATACAATTTACTTTTTAAGCTTCAATAAAGATAAAAATAGTTCTTAAATCATGACAAAGCTGCTTAAATATTCTTAATATGAACCAGAGTTAGAGAGTCGGGTAAATAACTCGTAGTGATGACGGTCCGATGATTATAATCTTCAGGCTCTCCAACCTTTTTATAAACTAAATATTGGTAATTTTAACTTAACTCTTCAAACAGTACAACTTGTATGTCATGGAGTTTCAAGTTGTTATATCTCGAACTTAGATTCTTAGTATGTTGTATAATACCTGAGCACTTGAACGCTAGAACCCTCCCAAGTTACAAAATGAGGAGACAGAAGGCTAGTAAGTAGGAATGTTATTCCAAACAGTGTCAGACATGGTACAAAAATCTCATGTATTTATAGTTTTTTTGGCTGAAAGTAAATAATCATTTCAGACAGCCAATAGACATATAGAGGGGCCTTCTTATTCATCCAATAGGGAAGCTACACGTCGACATTTTGTAATGTTCCTCTAGCAGTGATTGGATGGAATGTCTTCGGCTCTTTTTGAGCTTCTTGAGTTTGCCAGTGAGCCATCCTGGCACAAGTTTAGCGCAAAGATCCAAAATCCATTATCTCTAATCTGATTGGTTCATCCATAAAAAATAGTACCATCAATGCATGGTAATGAACGACAGTTAATTAGTGTTAATATCTTAGATTACATTAGTTTTAACTCATGGTATCAAACGTATCACTATGACATTAGTTGGAGCGTTGTAGCCATTAGAAACCAAAATTATAATCACACTTGTTGACTTTTCGTAGCAATGTAGAAATTGGTGAACGTATTCAAACAATACAAATGTAAATAGCAACGTAAACAAAAGTCACTGTTGCACTTCCTACATGTATTTCGATAAGATTATTTATGTGTTTTAATACCACAGAGTAATAATGATAGCGATCAGAATCTCTAGTAATTATCCACTCTGTAATTGTCTAATACTACTATATATCAGCTATTTGTTAACACTCTATTTTTTGACATTTTCCTATTATTGTTGACATTGATTTTCATATGTTATGTCATTTTGCAGAGTAACTGATATTTCATAATAGTGCACAATTATGACCCCATAAAGAATTGAATACATGACTTTCAGGTACCGTTAAGTGCAATAATAAATTTGGATCATTGAGTAACAATTCAATGATCCGCGCTTTAAACCTCAATTTGTTTTATAAAGCACAATGGTCGTTAAATATTTTTCTCAGTTCTCTAACATCTATTGAACTCCACCGGTCAACAATAGGTTTTTACTAGAATTTTGGAAATCCACTACAAAGTTATTCATTACTGGACACAAGATTGTTATCAAAGTTGGATATTTCTGGGAATTATTCAATCTAAATTCAATTTTCATCAATAACACTTTTTTACTACTACATACTTCGTATAAAATACGTCAGAAACAATCACAGATCACTCCTATATTACCTTAATATATATTAATACTATCAAGACTCGTTTACTATTGTAGCATACTAAATTAGAATTTAAATTAGCAAAAATAATTTCTTGAATAGAAATCGTGTACTTTAATCAAATTCCATATGTTATTTCACAAAATATAACTAATCCAACATTTTCATAGTTGGAAGCGTAAGTCAATTGAAGCTAGACCACCAGAGAAAATCTGGAAGCACTGCTTGACGGCCAACTCGTCCCATTGTGGGACTCCTCAGCAGTGCTCATCCACGATCCCGCCTCACGAGATCCGAACCCAGAATCTATCAGTCTCGCGCCAGAACACTTAACCGAGAGGTAAATCCCGGAGTTCTAGTAAGAAGCAGTGACCAGTGAGGTTCAACCACGTCTGTTGTGAGATATCAACTCACTGAAGACAATTGGTGAACGGTTGCTCAAAATCGTGGATTGTTTGAAGTTAGACATTAACACCGTAGGATACCGACTCAGTGGTCTATCGGTTAAGTGCTCTAGCGCGAGACTGGTAGGTCCCAGGTTCGAATCTCGAGAGGCGGGATCGTGGATGCGCACTGCTGAGGAGTCCCACAATGGGACGAGTTGGCCGTCAAGCAGTGCTTCCAGATTTTCTCTGGTGGTCTAGCTTCAATTGACTCACGCTTTTAACTATGCAAATACTAAATCTCCACAAAAAACCCCTTTGATAATAATAATCCAACATTGAAGATGATTGAGAATAAATATGTTAAGATTTATGTATTTATAGAAAATAGGTTAGAAAATGAAATATTTCGGTGAGTAAACAACTCGTTTATTTTTTAGAAATATTTTGACCTTTTATGCTCAAATATCATTATATAAAAGTACATTCTTATTTTCGTAGTAACTGTTTTGCCACCATTTTCATTTTGCCTAGGACAAAAGAAAATCTAATTAAATCACAAACTCAATCGAATTACTCGTGATTATAATCTAACCATAAGCTGAGATTGTAAATTTTGTTTCCCTACTCCGATCTATCTCGGTTAAATGTAAATAACTAGAATAAAAATAGTGAATAAGAGAAGTTTTCATTTATATTTGACAGTAATATACAAACACTTGACTTCTACCCGAAGTTTGTGCTGATGATGTCGTTCAGAAGGACGATGAAAGCTCCACGATCAAACCATCCAGCTCAGAGAACAAACCCACATCAAAAACAGTAATATAGTTTGATTCAATGGATGAAAATATCAATGCAGATATTAAGAATGAAGTGATTAGTAGAAATAGTATTAGTTCAACGGAAAAAAGACATCTAGTCTTTTACGAATGTATTAACCTATGCATAAAAACTAATTGGTCACATTAATTCGATTCATGAGATTTCATAAACAGTTCATGTTTTCCATCAGTTTAATGGAGACATTATAAGCACCGGAAACATCTATTCCAGGTTAAACCGATATTTAAACAATATCAGTTTATTCTGTGGCAAGAATTCGTCCAATGAACTGCTTTAAAATCAGAAGAATGTTCTCATTAATTCACTAGGTTTTCAATTCTTGGGTAACTTAAAGCCCTTAACATTTTCAAACATTCATTAGTGACGATACATGGTTTACTTGTAATTCCTTTTGAAGTTTTAATATCATACCTACTGGTTATTCAACCTAGCTTAAGTTACTTCTTTTGTAAATTTGAATCCTTTCTAATAACTATTATATACATTTGGAGGTTGATTATTATGATTAAGATAACGTGATGCCAGTTAAATATAAGAATTAAATTTCTTACGTGAAAGCAGTTATAATGCTGGGATAAAATGAATTCGTTTGCTTTGGAGTTTATCAGCAAACCATTTGCTTGATGAGAAAACCAATGATCTCTTGAAGATTTTAACCCGCGTCACTTAATATTGCAGTCAGACATAACAGTTGAGCTTGACAAATAACCTATATTACAATTATTGTTGACGAGCATCAAGAATATCATATGGTTTACTCTTTTAATGTTGATAAGTTTCTACAAAGTTTGGTGTGTGAACTGAAAACTAAGTAGCTCAACACCATAGTCCGGTTTATTTATGAAGATGTGATTCTGAGTTTACAAAGTGAGACATAGTCGCTTCAAGGACATAGAGACTCAATCAGATGGATACTTAATAAACTTGCAACTACTCAACATTAACCAAAAGACGTTATAGTGTCAAGTCACTAACTCTAAGAACTACATTTTGAACTTCAGTTTATTAAACACCAAAAGATTGAAGCCTTTAACGCAAATATAGGATTTATCTGTGTACTAATTATATTCGACACTATACAATCAAGTCTACCTATAAATTTGCATAATTGCACGACAATAACCTTTCGGAACCATTTCTCCATATATTCAAAAAAATTACACTCTCAAAAACCCTGAGGAGTTATCATTCTTAGGAAAAACCTAAGTCAGTCAAACTATGTATAGAAGTGGAGAATTAGATAAGAATAATAATCTGATTTCGCCATCCAATTTGTAACATTTTGTGCGAACAATAAATAACTTTTTATTAACGCTTGATGAAACTTGGTTCCGAAAAAAGCATGCAGTTTTACAAGCCAGGCCAGAGAACGAAACTCCACAAAAATACAGTTTTACTGATAAATTCTTTTTGAGCAAATATATCACAGTGAAATTGTATCATGACAAAGATACTTTGTGGATGTCTTGAATCAGTGCAAAAATAGCTGGGATGCGTTTCATATCCGTTGAATGCAAAGAGTCGTTTCGCTCTGAAAAAAGTAGTGCGGTGGCTGAGTTGTCAACAAAACTATTTATACTAAGAATTACACGTTGATAAAATGGTGGGTGGTAAAAATTTTGCGCAAGTATGAAGGACTTATTTACCTAAACCTACTTACACTACTACTGTCACAAACGGGTTATCCTAATTCATTTTAAACCTCCCTTATGCATCAATTCGGAAATGAAACATTGATGATTGGATATGATGGTTTACATAGGAAATATTCTTAAGAATATTCTACGTGTTTTATTTTATTTGCATTCTATGGATTGATCATATTTTTAAGTTAGTTGATTATGTTGAATTATTTTTTCTGGTTAGCGTTTTTTTAGCGAGTTTGGTTTTCTACGGGATGGGGTCGCTAACCCCATGCCCAACCCTCCTCCTTTACCCGGGCTTGGGACCGGCAGTAGCCCCCGGAGGAACTACAGGCGGAGTTTTGAGGGATGTAATTGTATAACAACTCGAAAGGATTGCCCACGACAGAGTTGGATGGAGAATGTTGGTGAGCGGCCTATGCTCCTCCACGAGGGGTAACAGGCGTAAGCAAGTAAGTGATTATGTTGACATTCTATCATTTTCAGAAAATTCATAAAAATTAATCTTCCCCCATGGGAACTCTATACAATGGTAGATTAACTACTTAACAGTTTAACAACATTGAAATTTCTGTGAATTGTTGATAATTGCAAATGAAACAACAGAATGAATATAATAAGAACAATTTATTTATATGATTAAAATCAACCGAATAAAAAGAGTACACCAAAAATGCATTGATTTTCTCTTCACATGAATATCTCAAACGTAAAGTCAAACTAAAGAATAATAATCTGAAGTTCCAGTTTACCATAGTAGTAGTAGTGGTAGTAGTGATCATTATAATAATAACAAATATCATGGAATATTGAAGTAAACTATTGTTGTTTTTTTTGAGTTTGAGTATACATGTATATATAAACATAGAGGAAAGATTGATCCAAAGCTCTTTATCACTGAAACTTTTTAAAGAACTTTAGTTTACAAACAAACAAAAAAAGACATACGTACCATGTACCCATACATAAAGAAATAATTATGAGATCATTTTTTTTGGATTATAATGAAAATAAGTGAACAAGACTAGTATCATTTGAATTAAATACTTGGTGATAATACTTGGTTCTTTTCAAATTTAGGTTTTGCTGTTACCAACCCCTTGAACAAAATAAAATGCAACAAAAAAGGACATTTCATTCTATATAAAAAAAAACGTTGTACGTATGACATTGTAGAAAAGAAAAGGATAGTAAAAATGATAATGACAAGAGGAGAAAATAGCGAATAATGGTAGTAATTAACTGAGATAATATTGAATATATATATAAAAATATGTGTGTTATATCATTAAAAGTTTCTCTGTCCTGTATCATTTTTTACTGGGTTAATAGAAAAACAAACAAACAACAAAGCGGAATAAATGAATAGATAGGCAAAGTTTAGTAGATCAGAAATTATATGCGACAATCAGACAGTCAGATAGTACGATCATTATTGTCATCATTGTGTTATTATTCAATACATATATATGGTCTTGATTAACAATGTAAACAAAAATGTAAAAAGGGGGGAAATAGATGTAAAGTATGTTTGTGTTCGCATATACACAGATACTAATTAATAAATTATTGACTAGTTGTACCAAAAAAACACAATTTATCATTTAGTGAATACAAAAAAGGTATGTAAAAGATAAAATGGAATATCCTATGATAGGGATAGGCCAAAAATAGAAACAAAAACCAAACAAATGAATATAGAGTAAACACAGAACATATATTAAAAACTAATGTAATATATATATCCATATTGAGTATGGGGCAAAATACACGGTACTCATAATTACTTTTATTACTATAACTGATAGCAGTTAAACAAAAATACCTTGTCGAATTTGTATCTTTTTCTCCAAGCATACTATCATGTACATTAGGAATAGGACAGTTATCATTATTAAGTGGAAATAAAAGAGGCAAAATGCACATACAAACAAACAAATAGACAATGAATGGAACACATCATACATTGTCAAGTGTGTAGAACAACAACAACAATTGGAAAGTGTACACACACAGTGTATACAATTGTGAGAAATACAAATTAGAAAATAATTTAAACAAACCATGATCATTGTTATATTCCCCTTTTCTTTTCAACCTCTTTTCCATACCCACTTCTTCTAGTTTATCTTTCTGTTTATTGAGAAAATGCATTTTCACTACTTTGCTTTTAAAACAAACTAATCAACGTCATAAATATTGTCTTTTATTGTCTACAACACCGAGATTTTTATATAATAATAATAATACGTAGGGATTCTTCTATTTAAAAATAAGCTGATGGATCATGATTTTTGGGTGACCTTAATGCGATGCTCTGTTTGAAATCTGTCAGTTCTTTTGTCAATTTTAATCGAGTATAATAAGCTGACAATGAGCCAACAAATAGAGTCTGTGAAGGCAAACAAAAAATGGAGCAATAAAAAGAAACTCGTTAATCAAACAGAATATTATGTTAGACTTCTATAAAGTTAGTACACTTTACAGTATAGGTTATCAAAATAAACAAAAGAGTTTGATGTTAATCAGACGGCCTACGGCTTCTAAAACGCTACTAAACATAGCAGGGCAGGTAATCATCCAATCAGAAATGCAACACGTAACTCTTCACTTTCTAAATGTTTCTGAGAAACTTCTATCCAATGTTGATCAGATAAAATATTTCCTGGAATTTACAGGGACCGTATAAGCTTCTTTCGAGGAATAGTTTGGATCTCCCTAACAGTAGCAAAATAAAATCTGTACATGATTGTTGAGTCAGGCTTGTATTATGATACTACCTAACAATGATAATGATAAAAGCAAAATTATGCGCATTAGGCTTGATAAAAATCTTATTGGCTAGTAATTCATCTTTTCAAACATGAACTCTGAGTGCAAAAGAAACACGTGTAAGCCATCATTCGTCCGTGCCTCTAACACGGTAATCCGATTTCATTACATCCTTCTGTTTTTAATCTTTACATAACATATTTCTTATCCTTCCCATATCCGATTTCTTCCAATCATCTCTCCTCACTTCAATTTTCGATTATTAATCAACATTCTTTGACATATGATATGATGTAATCAACCTCTTGTCTTTCAATAGACTATTTTATTCGCAAATTAATTATAAATACGATTGTACAACTAGAGCAAATGATAGTCTCGAAAAGAAAAATTTCCTTCTTAATTGTCGTAATTCTTCTTCAATGACACCATACATTACTTTCGTTAATTTTACTAAAATCCTGTATGATAAGACTAAAATAGTAAAGTGTTTAATAAGTCTGTAAGCAAATAAAATAGACAAAAAAAAGAAAAGTACAAACGTTCCAAACCAAGTAGAACAAAAACAGCACCGCCAAGTGACAAAGCAAAAAGTGGACCCACTATCATAACCTAGATAAATGGGAAAAACGTTGTAGAAGCAAATGTGAATGTGATGGATCAGAGTAAATTGAAGGTAATAAACTTCATTCGTATTTCATAAGTTACATCACGAACTGATATTGATTAGACAGTTACTGAAACTGAAGAAGCACCGGACAGCTGTTTTGTCCTAACATGGGACCATACCTTGGCAATAAGAGAATGTCTTTTAAATATACTACACGCAACTTTTATCGAGAATTTCGTGACTATGACAGAATCGAAAAGTTAACTATCCATCATATGTACAATAGGAGAGAGACAACCAGAACATCGTTAAATTAGAAACTGAGTTAGAATGAATAAATAATTAGAGTATTCGAAATAGGATTGCAATGATTACCGACATTTAGAGTTATGACAATAGGTCTCACATGAAACAAATAGCTAAGAATTACTAAAATAGGGAATTCTGGAAGGGAGTAAGCATTAGTAGTTATTAGTCTATTAACTAAATAAATGCGGCTCAGAACATGTGCAATTTCAGTCATATTTTTTTTTACCTGAAAGGTAGAAATAGTGTTTTGATTGAATTTGAGCTAGTGACCTAATAGATACAAGTTTAAGTGTTCAAATCATTTGTCACCATAACTAGGACTTATCATAATAATAATAAGGCTTGACCTGAAGGTCTGCACTGACCGACATGGCTCAGACTAAAAATCAATAACTCCATGATCAAATGTCATATTTTAGTTTGGCTGCCGTTTCCAGTCTTAAACCGACCTGCTAACATATATGAGGTATCTAGATTTAGAAAATTGTGAAAAGCCAAGCACGTTGTTTACATTCGTGTCGAGAATTTGTCAGTCAATAGTCCACCATGACTGATGCAATATATATGTAACTTCGTATTGTGCATTAAACGTGAATTGTCCAACATCAGTTATACCCAATCATTCTACAGCAATCCATTTCCTAGTATTCCTCATTATTTTATTTATTCTCTAATTGCTTTTCAAGGTGTACTTTTAGTCCACCTACTATCCCATTCCATATTGATACAGTTAGTACTAACACCACAAGTATATGCTTGCCATTAATCAGTAACATAAGGATAAGTTAAACTTACTTCATCACAAAATCTTGCGAATTCATTCAGAGAAGTAATAGCTTCACGATAATTCAGTGACTCATCATACATCCATGGTTTAATATAAACACCTAGAAAAAAAAAGAGAAATATAGTGTACCCATAAAACACTGACACAGCACTAGGAAAACAAATAATTAATTTTCACTGGTAAATTTATAAAATGTTTGATATCACTTCAATAAACTGGAAATGTTCAACTCACTGTGTTCACTAAACAACTCTCTCTGTTTGTGGTTGTATTAGTAACAACAGATTTGTATAGCTGTTTAACAAAACGAATTTTTCTCCAAATTATCAGTTTATACTTTAATATATATCGTTTATTATTTAAAGCTACGTAAAATTTTTGTTAGCAGTAAAGGTTTTCAAAATGTTGTTGAGATCATTGCTCAAAAAGACGATCAGTCTTTTGAAGATCTGCATAAACAAGAATGAATATCTATAGCGGTCATCACATTCATTTAAACTATTATTCAGCTGTGGTGCAATAAGGAATAGAGGCGCTTCAAGGTCACGACACACTTATCAAAATAGAACGTTATCTATTGAACGTAAATGATAAGTACTGATGACGAAAACATTAAATACCTAAGGTTAGGGTTAAGGATTAAATGTAGAGTATAAGTTTAGGACGTACAGTTTAAAGTTAGAATAAAGGTTAAATATAAATTAAGCGTAAAGCCTAATCCCAATACTAAATTATAACTTCCACACATGAATCCTGATTGTAACTGCAACCATAAATTCTAAATTCTACATCCTGATCATAGTTGTAACCCAAACTCAAATTTTAAAATCTACATCATAATCTTAAATCACAATTGTAAATTTTGAGCCGTAATCATAACTTTGAATTCCATTGCTAAAACCTTAATCCTAGTTCTAGCATTACAAATCATTTATTTCCAATTGTTGTTTAATGGTTGGCTGAATATGATCAGAAATCTGTCACACTCATGATTTTCTCACAGTTGAACGTTACTGAAAATGAGTGTTTCACACAGTACATACACAGGCATTAAGATATTCATTTCAAATAGATGGGAACTTGATGATCGATAGGCTTATTCGTGCTTTTCAAAATCCCAATTCTAAATACACGTATTACATTGGAGTTAGAAATCGTTACATTGAATCAACTGTCAACAAACCCAATAGATGTACTTCTAAACAGACGAGATGGCTCAATAAAACGATCCATTTTTCGAAAACCGACGTGGACGGGTCAATATCTTAGTTACTATAGTTATTGCCCTGTACAATACAAACGTGGTTTGGTAAAGTGCCTTTTTAACAGGCTTCGTCGTATTTGCACAAATGACATCATTGATGACGATGTTAGGTTGTTAACCAAGACATTAATCGGGAATGGGTATCCACCTAAATTTATCAATAGATGGAAAGTTCAGGGCACAGCGAGACCTACTGTAGCCTTGGTAGAGAAAAAGCCTGTCTACATCACCTTACCATTTAGAGGTGATTCAAATAGCCTTTTATTGAAACAAAGGCTTAAATCTGTTATCAACAAAACGTATTGTGCTGCGAAAGTCATAATCAAGGGAAGAACGAGGTCCATGCTTCATTCAAAACCTAGACGACATGAAAACGATTGTGTCACATCCCACTGCGTTTACCAATTTAAATGTGTGTGTGGTCACACATACATAGAGAGGAGCAATCGTGATCTGAAAATTAGGGTGGGTGAACATGTACCAAAATGGTTGCAAAAACAAATACAGTCGAACGACCCAATAAGAGTAGAGGATACACATCCATCATCCTCTATTGCTAAACATATAATCGAAACAGGTCATAAGATTGATCTAAACTTGGCTTTTGTGGTGTTGTTTAAAAGTGTAAAAGGGCGTATACTAAGGTTTATTGAAGCCTTAGCCATACGAAAATTCAACCCCCCTTTGTGTATTCAAAAACAGTTTGCTCTCTCTTTAAACCTACCCTGGTAATATATGCTTATTATCCAGAGTGATTAGGTGTCAAATTGTTTTCACATTATTTTATCATTATTATCCTAGTCTATTCTTGTTATGACTTGACCTAGGCGGTAGCCAATTGTTATGACTTGATCAAGGTCGTCGCTGATTCGTTATGACCTTACGAATTTAACAAGGACGTAATCCGCGTAAATTATCCACCAATAGAATACGCCTTCTACGACCTTCACACTGTGACAATGACGTTCGATTAATATGAGTAATCTAGCGTCCTTATTGGTCCTTATCCGCCTAACCCGTCCACTTGAGTCCAAAAACACCAATAGCAGCTGCTGTAATGCGAATCGTTTATTTCAAACATACTTTATCTATATACCAGACAGGCAGACCACATCATACCATAAAATAGAAAATTATATTTGTACAAAACCAGGCCAAATGAGGCTGTAAGCGTGGGAGACAATAATCAATAAAACTGAGCATAACTTAGGAACAGTAAATCATACAATAATAATCAATATGTCAAAATGAAGCTTACAATAAGATGAATATAGATATAGATAATCTAGTTACCCGTACTTATGTCTTCGCTACTACATAACAATTCTTATACCCATTTCCAGTCTAGTTAACCTTTTATTTTTATATATAAATGTTCTTAACAAGTATATGTGTGATCAGATTGTTCGAAATGTATTCCTTTTATGTATTTCTTTTACAAACAAACTATTTAATGATCAATCAATTGTAGAATTATTCGATCAAATATTAGTGGCGATGTTCAAAAAGCGTATGTTTCTGTCGGAAAACAAGCGCTGAGAAAAATGAGATTCTGAGAGACAAATAATTGCCATAGATTCACTTAAATGATACGGATGATGGTATTATTCCTGATTTTACCGCTGCGTTAACATCTATTTTGTTAGATGCATAAAAATTATTCCAAAGCCACTCATTAAACTAGAAAAAAACCCATAACATTTTAAGGAATATAAAAGATAAGTAAATTATAAGTTTAGAATTATAAAAGGGGATTTTTCAGTACCAAATAAATAAAACACTTTACTGATACATAATATATGCAACTATACGATTTTCTAATCTGTCGTTCAAATGATATTCTGAAAGCCAAAAATAAAATGTTCCTCTAACCAGAATTACAACTACGAATAAATTACAGTTTAATATTATTTTCAAATTACCTAACAATATTCTTTAACTAAGGAGAAATCAGTGAAATGCTCGGGGTAAAAAATTGTAACCGGACACTATAATGTAATAAATGACCCTAATAGTAAATGGATGATATCTATAGGTGTAATTTTCATCGATGTAAGTGTATTATTCAAAGAAAATGAATGTATAAAAGGTTAAATCTATTTTTATGAGGATTTCGTCAGTTAACTACAATTATGAAAGCTTTGGAAAGAATACTGAGTGAATATACACTTGTATGTATGAAGTGTATAAAATGATTGATTTTGTGAATCATACCCTAATTTATCTTTGTTTAAATACAATCTAGGCTTCCAAATGCCCTGCTACAGTCGAAAGTGGGGAGAGTCAGCTCACCCTCTCCAAATGCTCTCACGAGACCACGCGTATATAGCCACTGTCATGAAAGTCCTACTCCCTGCCTTCTCGTTGCAGGGGTGTTGTTTACAAAATTGAGAGGGAAAGAAGCGAATGTCCGGCGCTTTAACCGGGTTGATGGATATGAAGGATCTACCTAGAGAATTTGGAAAACCCTAACTCCAAACGAACGATGCAGATAGGCTCCAGGATCCTGAGGGAACAAATGGCGTACGACCCTACTGTTCGTCACAGGGTACCATTGAACTGCATCTCCTAACGTTGCTCCACTGCCTTGTGGATTAAACCTTCAGGTCAAAGGCTCGAGGTGTGTCCACCTAAGAAAACCATCCGCCTCGGTTTGGGCACCCGGGCAGTAACCTAACGTTCACACAAATTAATGGTAACTACTACTAATCTCATTGTTATTGTGTGGCGCATATGTATTGGGTGACCCTTGTACCAATGTTTATGTGTTTAAATAATAAGTAATGTAACTAACCCTTATACACTGGACAAGATTACAGTCTAGTGCATAGCTAAGACGTACTTACATCATTATTATTTATAAAATTAAATGGACAATGCTCCCATCATGCCCACTGATTCGAATTCATATAGGTTCGTCTATGGAATATGAACTAGTTACTATTTTATACCAAATGGTTTAGTAACTATAAGAAAACAATATAAACATGTAAATGGTTTATTAAGTACAAGATTAGGAAGTAGCATTAATAATAATGCTTTCAAAAACATCCTTACCATAATGTGTCAAGTTAAAAATGTAGTTGAAATCAGGAGAATAATATCGATTGGCGTGATAATTTGGTAGATTAGGTGAGTTTCCCAGATTAACGAAAGGAGGTCTGAAGCTGTTCTGAGGATCGGAAGGATTATAGCCCAAATTGAGATTTTGATAATAGTAGGCAAGACGAGCTGTATACGTTTCCGCCAGATAATCTTTACGATCTCGTAACTCTGACAGAGAAGGAGCAACACGGCCATCAGGACCAGGACGTCGTGCACCTGGTCCATGCCAAACATCAGCTAACTCAGCAGTACAAATCGAGTTGAACATTGCCCAACAAAATGTAGGAACAACAAGGAATGCTAGGAATATTAACCATACAATTATGGTTACATATGTGGTGCACATGAACTAATTTTTTTAAGGAAAAGGAAAGAAAAAAATTGAAAATATATAATAATGAAGTGCAAAATAGTGTAGTGTCTCATAAAAATATGTTAGCTAATTATAAATACGAGACCTAACAATAACTACAGAGATACATACTCTTATTTCGTAAGTGCCATTGATAATTACAAAAAACTCCACATCCTTGGCTGGAAAATCTATCAGTAAGTCAATCCCCCAATACTTCGGAAGCACTGAGAATTGACTTCATCAGTATGTCAGTGACAAAAATATGTAAAAATGGGTAAACTGAATTTTCAATGAAAACATAATTAGTTTTGTCAAGTCAAATAATAAATAATCATAACCACTCAAACAATTATGGAAGTTTCAGTAGGAAGCCATTGGAACTGTGAAATAGATGTTTAGTAATTCGATTAATCGACAAATGTAACCAAAAGATATTTCAAACTGAATAATTTCCGATGTATTGATGAATGTCGACCAATGTTTCTTAGAATATTCTGGCATCTCCATTTTCTTAACACTGTCATCTAGTAGAAAGGTTTTTGACGTAGGTTTGTTCCCTGAGCTGGATGGTTTAGTCATGGAGCTTTCATCGTCCTTCTGAACGACATCCTCAGCACAAACTTCGGGTTTTAATTACATTTTAATTAATAACATTTTAATTACACGTGATGATTAAGTGAGGTTGCGAATGTAAACTACGAAACAAATAATATCCTCACACTCTGATCCCATAGTCAACTGATGACCTTAAAATTATCCAAATCCCTTCCGAAACGTTCGTTTTCTTTGGGGGATAGAATTAGATACAAAATCATGATAAAGATCATATTTTTAGTAAACTAAAAAACAAAACTCAATGCCCACTACCATCAAATATGCATGGGATGTGACAATTTGAAGAAACATCAATTGACATGGTGTAAGTGGATTCTGTCAAGGGAATAAAAGGTATTTCAGTACACTTGATTACAAACAATTCCAAACTAAAAAGTAGGTAAACTGTAAACTTTTAGTACATTTCAAGGGTATTTGCTCTACGAATCAAAATTAACCGCTAATCCGTATCAAGAAGAGCCATTGATTGACTTATAATCAATGGGTTGTAGGTTGAAACCGAATCTAACTAAGATTTGAGTAGCTTTTAAACAGTAAGTACGACTCGTAGCCTGAGAGGTAGGCTTGAGTTGTGTTTATTGAAATTTAATGTACTCAACTGATTAGTTGTTGGATGTTGTTGCCTACAAACTAGGAAAAATTTTTAGTATAGGAGTTTGTGGAGATTTTCGGATTTTATAGTTGAAATTACTGGCTGATCCGGGTCCTTGATGTAAACTACTAAAAATAATTTGTCTCTGATGACTCCGGGGTTACACTTAGAAACCCTGGAAAATAAACCACATAAAAGCATAACATCTTATGACTCTCTACACACGATAAAAGAATCCTAGTAAATTCTGTGCAGGCACACATACACACGATTTATAGCAAACAAACCGACTCGCCGAAAATAATTACAAACTTCTTACCAGAGCTGCTGAACAACGCCCACCCATAATGTAGCGATCACCACGATAGATGCGGCCACGAGTAGCATTATTCACAAGTGTTGAGAAAATTAGTATAAGAAAAGCGAGTAGAACGGCGACTGCCCCATTCACAACTGCAGCTATTCTTAGATAAGGTAAACTGAAAGTTAAAGAACATTTGATATAACTAACAACAATGGCTTCTAAAAAGGTCAGAAAGAAGAAAATCAAAGGCAACTCAGTGATCCAGTCGCAATCAAGATAGAACCTGGTACATGTGTACGTTGATTTAAGTTCCTGTAACTGTTAGCGGAATATAGATTGGATTAAAGCACGTTAAGTGCAGAAATATGTCGGTGCACGCTGATTGGCTATTTCCTAACCAATCAGCGCTAATGGATACTTGAAGAAGACTTTAGAATCTTCTCGTGCAAAAGCCATAAATATAGTAACGTTTTCCTTATTGTGCTTCTTACTTCCATCTACTCTTGCTGTTTGGAATATAATTTCGTTCCTGTTCAAACATTTTCTGATTCAGGGGCTTGTCGAGTGAATTGGTGTTCAAGAATACTAAGCAATAAGAATAACTGGGTTGTAATAAGAGGAATTATAACAGTAACCGACTAACACTACGAGATGAATAGCGAAGAAAGAAAAATAATGTATTAGCAATGATAACTAAGGTGCAACTTTACAGAAAAGATGTCTTGAAAGATAATCAAAGAAAGATTGGTTGACCGAAAATGATTAGTGAAGCTGATTGGTTTTCAATACTTATATCTAAAAAGCTCAGTAAATGGACACTATGGGATTAGTCATATGAAATATAAAAACACTCGCTAAAAACAGCGGGGCATAGTAGGACAGTTTTTCTTTTCAATAAAATTCTCTAGCTATAAGGCCTATGATGAGGATTTAATTTGTAAACTAAAATCTCAGAAAAGTTTGTTAGTATATAAATCATGTCAATTCTACTAAAATTATAGATGAGACCGAATAGGTTTTATCGAAACAGATGCCCCTGATCGAAAATGATTTATGTGCAGTATCTTATAAAAAACGTTGATGCACTTCGTGAAATTGAATTTACTAGAGAATAATGGATATATAAAACCAGTTAGATAATCAAAAAATAAAGTTTTGTGACCAATTAGTTACTGTTGTATTCCAGTTTGAAAATTCAATCTGGAGTATTCACTTGGAAAATGTGGTGGCGATAGACTTTCACAAAAAGTACAAGCTATATATAGATGTATGGATTCTATTTCATTTTGTTTTAAAAGGTTGGAAAATGCAGAGAATAATACTCACTGAATAGTGTACAATGTTAAATGTTGACCACAGTTTTAAGTTAAAATCAACTTGAGGATTCTCTGCAGTTGGTACAATTAGCAGTAACTTTACTAAAATAAAATGAATGCCAACATATTCTCCCAAATAAAATTATAAACAAAACATTAAAATGTTGTTAACTTACGAGTAAACAGGAAAAAAATACAACCGAAAGTATGTATCGATACGTGATATTCCAGAATAAATTGTACCGCACAGAACACCACCTCCAACAAGTACTAGGATAAATCCAATCACCGAGTTATAAGGAACACGACCAAGACAGCTTCCTTTATCTAATGTAAAATTAATTATCTTGATAAAAATTACAAGAATATATTTGTCTGGACACCAAGAGTAACCAGTGGTCTGATAATTTTTAAATACTTTTTATGGACGGAAACGAAGTTAGATAATAAAGTTAGAAAAATTATGCTGCATAAAACCAACACATTGGTTTTGAGATGAAGAATTCGAAAACTAGTTAGGTGCCACTTATCTTAAAATAATGATGCAATAGTGTAAAGAACAGAAATATCAGTTGTTCATTCATCACACCAAGACTGATTTTTATAAACGCCGTCAAAAAATTAACTTCAGAGCACAGAGATGACAAATGTGTTACTAGGTAGCACATTGACAGGTTAAAAATGCAGTTTTCAATAAGATTATTAGTCAGAACTTTTATTTAGCCAGTTCAGTGATATAACTGGGATACAAAACGAATCACTTTTTCATCTTGGATGAAATCACTCCAATCCTATAAATACGTTAAGCCCAGATAGATGTGGGAACTGGAAAAAAGGTTTATTACTTCAAAATCTCCGTAAGTAAAATCAAAAAATAAGAGCATCAACCACGATCTTAAGGACATTCTGGTGCTATTAAGTAGTTGGAAGCAATTGACTAGACGCACTGGATCTAGTTTTTGTGCTGGTCGAGATTAATCGGCGAGTTGTTTCGGGGATCTTGATAGAACTCATGTTTTTTATGGGATTAGAAGCCATAATTAAATTTTGAATAGTTGTACAACTTCAGCCAACACAAACTAAGACTATGATTCATAGACCTTTGAGCGACGCTAAATGACCTTGAGGATAGCCACCTACTAACTAGAACTAAATGGGGGTTATAAACCATTGTTAGGAATTAGAATTATGATTCAAAGTTAAGAGTCAGGGTTAGGAATTAGATTTAGGGTTTTCATCACGAACTGACGTCAGTTGAAGTGCCAAAACTTTATTTAGCCAAGTAGATGGATGAACTTGGCGTCAAAATCTCAGAGCTGTTATCTTATATCTGATTGGTCAGTCCACAAATTATAGTCTCGCCCTGATGAACATTTACTATAAACGTATAACAGACATTAAATATCGCAACTGACGATACACGCAGACATATCTATGAGTAGGCCAGACGTCCATTTACTAAGGGAATTAAAGCGCAGTCATATTACTGTCTTTTAATTAATTGAACGTGCATTACTTTGATCATCAAGCAACTACTTTTCAACAATCGCCAATGAAAACTTTTGCTTTGACGAATTATTATGGTGCTTCTGACTGAAAATATGTATACAGAACGACGGTTGTAGCAAATATCGATATGACTATCGTAACCAATGGTTGGAGACTCTAAGTGACATTGCCCAGAATCGATCACAATGGCGTAGGTGTATACACTCTTCATCTTCCCTTAAACTATGAGGTTAAAATTGCTTCATATCTTTTTTCTTCCTGTATTATATCTTTATATAGAACCTTTATACATATTACCACCACTAAATTATCTACTATGAATTCGGTGTTGATCTTGTTGTGCGAATGAGGTATGGCAACTTGGACCGATGTATATATGTGCCTGGTCCCACGTTGTAGCTGGATGTTGCTTCCCCAACAATTCGGCTGATAACAATTACTTGTCAAGACAGACGAGTTCAAAGCATAAGATTATGTGTTTAGCAAAAACCGCCATACATTGGAGAAAAAAACTAAAGGTCGTATATAATGACTAATTACTCAATCTAACCTAAAAAACAATGATTAAAACATAAATCAACGCTCTTAGCACTATGTACAATCGGTTTAATCTAGCCCTTTAATGGAGCAACAACATTATTTAACCCAGGTGAATTGAGAAAAAACCAACTGAATTTTATGCAATCATGGTGTTCAGTTATGATTACAGCAAGAAAGCTATAGTCTACAAAGATATTTACATCGAAGAGTCAAAAGACCAACTACACTTTGAACAGCGACAGGATATACATTTTCATTGGAGGGAAATTAGGATTTAGTGATTGCCTCTCTTATCAAACACCATACCACTAATTTAAAAACAGAGGTTCCGACGAAGTGAAAAGAGACTGAAAAATTGAATATAAGAACTCTTATGATGGTTATTTTGAGAGAACTAAGACCCACAGAGTCCACAAACTTAACTGAAATTAAGAAAATTACTGATATTTAAACCATTTTAGCTAATAATCAGGTATCAAAAGTAAACGAGGAATAGTATGAAGAACCGACAAGAATTATTAAATACTATTCACGAACTATCTAAGACAAAAATGTCTCCCAGAATATAACCAGACTCACTAAAAGAAGACACAGGAACTTACCCATCTAAAGGACATTTGAGGCGCAAGTAACGAAATTAGCGCCTTCAAACTCCCTCGATTTAAATTTGTTTATCATACCACAGTATTACGACTAACATGTTGCCAGCTATATTTATCCCGCTATTATTTGTTAGTTTGTAGTTCCTTCTCAAGTTATTTAACGCTTTAAATTTGTTTAGGGCTTAATGATTAAACAATCTTTTGATGCACTGCATAAATGTTGGTACAGTTTTCTTGATGAAAGGAAAGCAGTATCGCTCCTGTTCAGATATTTCAAGTAATTTTATAGAAGAATGTGGGGGTCAATGGATTCACGCGACAAATAGTTCCGCAGGTCATCGACATTGATACTGACCACATTGGTTTTACTCGGTACACCAACCTCAAGGTGATTGAGCATGCATCGGTACCAGATCACAAGTGTGAACGCCATTCTAAAAATCTCTTACATTCGTAAGCCGGCATAGATTAAAAGCTCTCCGATATATCGAAAGCCTCTCAAACATATTTTTGAACCTCTTGATATCTAAGTTCTGATTTGACAGGTTTGTTATACCTTACCTATGAAGGTGTTACCGATGAAGCCGTTGTCGAACTCCGAATACCTGCGGCATCTTTAAGTTTGAAGATGCTACAGGTATTCGGAGTTTGAAAATGCTTTAACCAGTAACACTTATTATGAATCGTACCCACCAAGTGAGATCAAAAGACTGAAGAGAGGAGATAAAAGATAGGTTACCAATACATTATGAATCAACTGATCTAATCTGACTATCGATTGCAGAGGATGTTGAGCACGGCGTTTCCACTCTTGATCTGATGCGGATGTACGACCAAGCTCCTTCAGCTACGTGAGTCTATTAAAACTTACATGCTTGGTATCAGATGTCAAGGACTTACAGAGTTGTTTATTTCGGGGATTTATTTACCACTACAAGCTCATTCGTGTTTATTACTAGGCGGACGTTCTCTGTAGCTCACTTTGATGTCATAACATGCTAGTGTTCAGTTGAAATGATGAGATTATGAGGAGTACCATAGATAAATTTCATTTGCCTTCTAATTATCATTTGGCTTCGGAGTAGGTAAACTAAAAGCTCTTATAAATTCTGAACAGAGTTTATCATTTAGTCAAAAGACGTCTCTCTTGTAGTTCTAAAGAAAATTTTCGAGAAACCGACCTTCGTAGGTCGAAAACGTGGTACAAAAGTTTTGTAGGTGAGTATAGTAAGTAGAATGTACTGAAACTTTTTACGAACTGTTTTATGCCATGTCATAAATACACCTTTAAGTTTTCTCCTTGAGTAGTATCATTCTTCTGCCCAACACTTGACTTACTATGCTTTCTCATTTCACCGTCTTCACTAAAAAGTCGATAGGGTTTCGACTTCGGTACTGGATGCCAGGCAAGTGATACCATGTTCTTCTTCAAATGAATGACATAGAACCGTCGATCACATCTACTCTTCGGCTGTTTAGTACAAGCGGTTATTTAGTCTTGAGGATACAACGGATATTCTAGTTTTACAACTAGGTACCAGTAGCACCTTCTATATTCGATCGTTCCCAGTCAAATAGAAACCAGAAGTCAGACGAGAAGAGACAGGAAAGATATATTTCATTCGTTACCAATATATCGAGAGACTTCGTTCTTAACTGGCTATTGTAACGTAGGAGCTGTGTCCCACGCCGTGTTGCAACGTGATCTGGTACGGATGCATGACTGAAAGCCTTCAGCTAAACAAGTCCACTTAAACAACGTGGTCAGCATCCAATGTCGAACACTTAATGAGCTATTGATTTTGGGGAATTATTTACAGCTACAGATCACTCCCCCCCCTAGTGAGGTAGTGATGCCCCTGAGACGTGATCAGCCAGAAGTTTAAGCCCAACGAGTTTGTCGTTGGTAAACACTCTTCTGATAGCTTGCTTCGTTTAGCAGCGTTTGGTCGTCTTTCCTTAAACTAAGGGACCAAAATGTACAACATAGCAATAAAGAAATATAGTACAATGAAAATTTTAGTTCCTTGCGAAACTTTGTCGTTCTTTTCCAGCCGTCCTGGAAAAGAGGAAAAATAAAACGTGTGAGTGCATGTCAAAAATACACTCGTACTTGCGTAAGGACACAAGATGAGCGGGAAAAATTAAACTAATACACTTGCAAACAACGTAAAAGCGATTGGAAAAAAAAATGGTTTTTTTGGTTTTTTTTACATATAAAAAAAATATAAATACGCTCAAAAAAAATTAAAATGTTTTTTTTTATATATAAATAAAAAATGAGCATAATAAAAAAAATTTTTTTTATAATAAACAATGAAAGGGTAATTCAAGATAAAGCTTATGTCCTACGTGCAATATTCGTTAAGATGTTCTGGAAATCTTACTCGTCTTCCAGAACGCGTTGTTTTAGGTTTATCTATTGACGTTGACGAAGTATCAAGTTGTGTGTCGGCTGTTGTGTAGGGTACTACGATTGTAGTAGCTGTGTCGTTTGCTTGTACTGAAGGAAAATCGACGTAGCTAGGGTTTCCTTCTAAGTACGCTGCTTTGAGTCGATCGATACTGATGCTATCGTTCGTGCCGTTCTTATCGACTACATAGTACTTAGGTTCGTGTTGAAGAACTTTGAAGGGTCCTTCGTATGCTGATTCGGGGGGTCGTCGATGTGAGTTTCGACGAATGAAGACGTGTGTACTATGTCGTAAGTCAGGTTGAACGAAAACATCAGTTGATTGAGGTCGAGTGTGAGCAGGTTTAACTGAACGCATAGCGTTTGTAAGCCTACTCATGTAAGAGTTTAGATCCATGTTCAATGAAGAAGCTGAAGGATCCACGAATTCTCCTGGGAGTCGGAGTGTCGTTCCGTAAACGAGTTGAGATGTAGTGTATCCAATGTCAGCTTTCACTGCATTGCGGATACCTAGCAAGACGAGTGGAAGAGCGTCTGTCCACTGTGAAACGTTTGAAGCTGATAATGAAGCTTTTAGTTGTCGATGAAAACATTCTACCAACCCGTTTGCTTGTGGGTGGTAGGCGGTCGTTCGGAAGCGTGTGATTCCGAATAGTGAGGTCAGACAACGGAAACGTCCAGATTCGAACTGGCTTCCGCGGTCTGTAGTGATTGTGGAAGGGCGGCCGAAACTTGCTACCCATCGTTCGACGAAAGCGCGAGCCACTGTTTCAGCAGTAATGTCCTTAATCGGTACTGCTTCTGGCCATCCTGTGAAACGGTCTACGCATGTTAGGAGATATGAGTATCCGTTCGAGTCGGGTAAGGGTTCTACCAAATCTAGATGGACGTGGTCGAAACGAGCGTCAGGGGTTTTGAAAGAGCCTAAGGAACATTTGTTGTGTCTTATGACCTTAGATTTCTGACAGCTTACACAGGAGCATGCCCACTCCCTCACGTCTTTATTCATGCCAGGCCAACAAAAGCGTTCGGCTATAAGTTTGACTGTTGCACGAGCACCTGGATGAGAAAGATTGTGCAACGTATTGAAGATGTTGCGTCGATAATGTCTTGGCACTATTGGACGATCCCTACCTGTAGATGTGTCGCAAAGTAAGGTTTCCTTACCTGTTCCCATCTGCTTAATACTTAGTTTTAGAGTTGTCGAGGATAACTCATGCTGAAGATCAATGTCTTCTTTTTGAAGCTGAGCGAGTTTAAGAAGGTCGGTTCTTTGGAAACTGTTCAAGGAACTTATTCGAGACAAGGCGTCTGCGACTACATTGTTAGCTCCAGAAATGTGCTGTATGTCTGAAGTAAACTGCGAAATGTGGTCCAGCTCTCGAGACTCTCGCGGTGAGTACTTGTCTGAAGATGAACTTAAAGTGAAGGTAAGAGGTTTGTGATCGGTAAAAAGCGTGAATTCTCTTCCTTTGATGGAATGTTGAAAATGCCGTACAGCACAATACATAGCTAGGAGTTCCCTACCGAACGTGCTGTACCTAGATTCCGCTTCTAGCAACCGTCTCGAGAAAAATCCTAAAGGTTGCCAAGAGTTGTCAACCCATTGTTGTAAGACTCCTCCGATTGCTGAGTCGGATGCGTCTACTGCGATACTAATGGGCGCTTGAGTGTCTTAATCACAAGCAGGGTTGCTTTAGCGATGTGTTCCTTAACTTTGGAGAATGCTTTACGGGCTGTGTCGTCTAAGCTAATTGATTTTGCATTTCCACGAAGCTGATCGGTTAACGGTTTCATAAGGGATGCGCATTTGGGTATGAACCGTCTGTAGAAACTTACAAGTCCGTTAAACGTTCGCAACTGTTTGATCGTGGTCGGTTCTGGGTAATCTAGAATGGCCGCCACTTTACTTCTAAGGGATCGGATGCCTTGAGCATCAACAGTGTGTCCTAAGAAGTCTAAGGAGTTTGTTCCGATTTGGCATTTCTGAATGTTGACAGTAATGCCATGCCTTTGGAGTCAATCGAAAACAATGTCCAGTTGCTTGAGATGCGATTCTCTGTCAGGACTTGCTATTAGACAGTCATCAACATACGCATGCACGAAGTTGAGACCTCGAAAGACGTCGTCTATAAACCTTTGGAAGGTTTGAGCCGCATTTTTTAAGCCAAAAGGCATTCGCAAGAATTCGTAAAGACCGAAAGGAGTGATGATGGCGGTTTTAGGAATGTCGTCAGGTGCCATCGGTATTTGGTTATAAGCTTTCACCAAGTCCATTTTCGAAAAGACAGTTGTACCTTTCAAGGTAGTTGTCAAATCGTGAATATGAGGCAGCGGATAACGATCGGGAATGGTTTTAGCATTCAGACGCCGATAATCACCAGTTGGCCGCCAATCGTTGCTGTCCTTTTTAGGGACCATGTGCAATGGGGATGACCATGGACTACTTGATGGTCGAATTATCCCTAGGTCCATCATGTGGTCGAATTCGTTTTTAGCTAACCTAAGTTTTTCGGGAGCGAGTCGACAAGCTTTCGAGAATACAGGTGGTCGTGTAGTCGAGATGTGATGTGTAACATTGCTGGTTACACAAGGCAATTTCGATTGCGATCGGTATATCCCGGGGTATTTGTCGAGTACTGATTGGTACAAGGGGTCTATGGTGCGCTTAATCGTGACTGAGGATAACCTGCAACCAGAACAAGGAGTTACACAAACAGATAACTTAGTGTTTCCGTCTATTAACCTTCGTGAGCGTGTGTCGATGAGTAGATTGTGATATTGTAACAGGTCCATACCAATGATTGGCATAGAGACATCTGCAACAACGAAAATCCAGTGTATGGGTTTGCGTAAACCCACGTTAAGGTAGACGTACCTTTTACCGTAAGCAGCGATCGGCTTTCCGTTTGCCGCCTGTAAACTGAAAACAGACTCTTTAAGTCTGTCGTTGGAGGTCGCGGGAAGAACGCTAACGAGGTAGCGAACTTTCGTGGTCACATCAGTGACATATAAGATGCGGCTGTGTTCGCCGGCTACGGTTGCCGTTAACGCGTACCATCTTGGAAGTTTCCCGAAATCTCATTCGTGTCAGTCGCCTTAGACTTCGGGTAATTGCAGGGCTTCCTGCATTTTCTAGAGGATTTACCCTACTGGTTGTGATACCAGCACCAGTCGGGGTTGTCTGTCTCTCGTGGTCGAAACACAGATCTCTTATGTGAAACGCTCCTACGCGGGGTTTTTGACCGACTACGGTCATTACGAACTCTAAGATATCGTGTATGACATAGTTCGGTAATGTCATTCGAGGTCGTTTGAGGTTTTTCTATGACGGAAAAGACCTGGGCCTTAGACGATTTAGTGATTTCTAAGATTCGGTCGGCAGATGCAGCCAGCTCATCTATGGTTTGGTCATGGAGCTTTCATCGTCCTTCTGAACGACATCATCAGCACAAACGTTCCACAAACGAGCGTTTAATAGATTAAGACAAACTACGATCTTCTGTATAGTGCACGTAATAATTTTTCATCACTTACACATAACAGTATGAAAACACAGGTTTTATGCTTTAATGAAAAAAACAGTGTCAAAAAGTACGAAATGTCTCAACTGCAGTGCATGTACTATATAGCTTAGGGTTCCTGTGAAATAAAACTGCGTACTTCATGACGGTGAATTTTTTACTGGATATTACTGATAATAACATGATAATCATTAAAAATATTTGTAGCAAAAAAGCGTCAAACAACTATCCACAAGAGACTGTAGCTGTAAATAATTCCCCAAAATCAATAGCTCATTAAGTCAGTCAGTCACAACGTAGAACTTCGTACGTACGTACATCAGTTCGAGTTGCCATACCACATTAGCACAGAGATGCAGTTGTCGATTCAAATCCCATAGTGGTAGAAGTAGTAGGAGTATAATCAGAAATCCAAAAGATTAGGGGTTTCAAGAAATTATTGAAGGAGTATAGTACAGTGAAATAAATTTGGAAAGAGAAAAAGATAAAGACATGAGGAATTCAGAAGATTAGAATTTGGTAGAACACAAAGAGTGGATGCATCTTCGCCATTGCAAACGATTTTGAGCCATGTCATTCAAGGTCTCTAACCATCGGTTGCTGTCATCTCGCGAATCCCAACCAGGTAGTCTACACCTACCAACATGGCCCAGTCCACTTGTCAGTGACTTCATTGATTTGTGCCACGTTTTGGTCTGGCCACCCCTAGCTTTCTTCCAACCTACTCCTACACCATGAAACATTAAGTGTTCGACATTGGATGCTGACCACATTGTTTTAAGTGAACTTGTTTAACTGAAGGCGTTCGGTCACGCATCCGCATCAGATCACGTTTCTACTTGGCGTGGGACACAGCTCCTACGTTCACTAGCCAGATTAGAGCGAACGCTCCTCGATATATTGATAACGCATCAAATATATCTTTCCGATCTCTTCACATCTGACTTCTGATTTCAACTGGTTGGGGAACGCTTCGAATATAGGTGTTACTGGTTTATAGTTGCAAAACTACAATACCGGTCGTATCTTCACTACATCAAAATCACCCACCTGAGCTACAAATCTTCTCCACCATCTCAAAGTTTTCCTCATTCACACGAAATACTAAAGGTTATAGTGAGATCTTGAATGTACACTGAAAACTTATATATACAGCTTTGGAGCAAGGTTGCACGATGATCTGAAGAGAGGTCTCATGTTTCAATAAACTTTGTCAGCCATGGAATGACAAATGAAATAGGTAACTAAAGTACGGCATTAAGAGGAGAGGAAGGGAGAAGAACGTTTCTGGTTTGGGTTCGTACCTCCCAACACATGTATTCGAATTCAAGCACCCAAGAACTTTGTTGATTTTAAGAATCTCGTACTCCACAACGCTTTAGCCACAACGAAAAAGATGGCGCGCCAGTCTCAAGGCATTATTGATTGAAAATGGATTGGAGTTCTCTAGCCAGAAGATAAATAAACAACTCTTCGGAGATGGATGCAAATAAAGAACCCTTGTATAATCTATCCGGTTCGATGTGCAACATTTCACTTCTGAGGTCATATAGAAGATATCTTTTTTTCTAAACTTCACAGAACGAAACTGACATGTCATCCTACTACATTTGTCTTTTAAAAATATTTCCAAAGTTATTTTTGATTAAACTTAGATGGTGAATGCCCTTTACTGCTTTTTTAAAACCATTTCCTATCATCTGACTGAAAATAACTGCACTTCTATTACACCAGTTTTATGCACCTTTAGGTCATTATCGCGCAAATGTCTGGGGCGCAGTGTTTGGTTGCATAGCAAGGGGTCGAGTTGACGATGTACATAACTGTGTGTTGACTACATATTGTAGTAAAACCTACTTTGGAACTCCAAAACCCTTTCGTCATCTTAATTTATGTTCCAGATGAAACTTTGTGAGAAGCTGTGCTTTGTTGGAGCAATGGCTTTTCTTCTTACTACAATGTGTTTCGCCATCATCAGACCGGCGCTTGTGTTATACAGCTTTTCTTTTGTTTTCATCCTGCTATACTTCCTGAGGGTTTACAACTACTGGTACCTTTCTTTTGAATATTGTGGGTGACAAATTTAGGAAGAATAAATACTTATTGTTCATGTTGGACCCATGCTACTTTACCAACTTTGCGTCGTTGATCTTTATCTGGTTAGTATCCGTACTAAAATTTGTATTTCACAGGTTATTGCCGCATTCACACGCCATGCAGTTGTTCCACTTCGGTCTTGCCAATTCGCTAGCCTTCGGTGGGGCGTTTTTGTTCCGTAACACCCTTGCTCTGCACGATATCCAAAGACTTACCTCCTGTCTTATACACATCTTGCCTGCTCTCTTCTCATTCCTGCAAGTTCCTGTTTGTTAGTGTGTTTTCAGTTGATACGATAAATTTGCGTTCCACAGAATTTTACCCCATACTGTGTTTTTATAATTTCTTGGGGACTGGAATCGACACTATTCACAACTACTTGTCCTACATGAATCCAGTTGAAATTTAACTAAACTGAAATGTTCTGCGAACACCTATTCTGAGAAGTCTTTAAAGATAACTGTCTGGGGTCAGGAGTTGCATTTGTTTGAAATTTTCGGAGTTCGAAAGGCAGTATTGATCCCATCTAACTGATCTTATTTACAAATGATCTAATTTTACAAGGAAAAATGAAAATCGTCTTGTAACCACAGTGCATCAATCAGTCGATGTGATATATGCGGTGTTAACCGACAATCATGAAGCGCGTAACTTGGTCTTGGAAATAGCAAACCCAAGAGCAGCCAGCAGGTTTCAGACCTGGTCCTGAATATAGGAACCTGACTGTAACCTTTTAATATGTCCTGTAATTTCTACAAACATACTGGCTCTACTGCAGTAATATTTCTTGATCTGACGGCGTCATATGGCATATCATGGGAATCACAGTCTACTGAAGGTCAACTTTACGTGTACTACTGGTTGGGTCAGAACTGTCAGTGAACTATCTTCCAAGTTGATCTCAACAAGCAGTGTTTATTAGGGCTACTGACTTTCCTTATGCTTAAACGCTTTTGTCAAGAATATGAATTAATGGTTTGAGATTTTTTTCTTATGACTTGGCAAGGATACTCTATCATAATTCATTTATCTACTAATGTAGATGACATAACTCTACCCGAATGAAACAATCACCAAATGCTTTGGAAACGATCCAGGAATATTTGGAATAATGGTGTCGGTCTCATTTTGATAGATATTCTTACACACGTCTTAAGTTTGTGATTTAAGCTTATGATAGACTAGAAACCGTTAGCTATTTGTTAATGTCATAGGTTTTGATGTGTTCATTTTTCTAAATAATCTTTTATTTTCATAGAATTCGGTGGCATCCTTCGAAAACATCAGTTTGGTGGTATACCAACTTATATGATTCCCATGCTTCTCTAGAATTGTTGTCCTGGAATAAAGATATTGACTGGTTCTGGCTTGTTTCAGCTCCTACTTTATTCCATTTCATACGTGAGGTAGTTAATGATTACACATTTTTATCTTCCCTTTTTGAATATTCGCATTTATTCCTTTCCTATTTGCCAAATAATCCTCACTTTCTGTCTCTGATCGCGCTTACTGGCTGATTAAAATGAGGTTAGACCATCAAACTACCACCGGCGCTTTAACCGGGTTGGTGGACACGGAGGGTCCACCTAGGGGAGTTGGAAAACCCTGATTCCAAACCAATGGTGCACATGGGCTCCAGTATCCTGATGGAACGAATGGCGGACGAACCTGTCATTGGTCAACGGCTACCATGGGACTGCATCTCCTCACGATGCTCCACTGCCTTGTGGATCAGACCTTTTGGTCAAAGGCTCGGGGTGTGGCCCCCTAAGAAAACCACCTGCTTCGGTTTGGGCACCCGAGCAGTATCACAGCCCACACACACAAATAGTGTGGCGCATATGTACCTGGTGCCCTTTTGTACCAATATATATGTGTTTAAATAAATAAATAAATAAATATCAAACTACCACCACAATTTAAGTTGAATTGTTAATAATTTTATTCACCACTCATGATTAGAAATGGAAATTAAGCTCTGTGAATTTGATTAATCCCCAAAGGTGACCTAGTCCCGTAAACCTTATTTATCAGTATTTCTGGGTTCCTAAAAAATTGGGTAATTAATTAACAGATTATACCTGGGGAGAGAAATGGTGATATTTGACGGCTTCTAAAGCGATTGAAATAAAGGAAAGTGCATGAAATTTGACTAAAGGATATATGAATTTAGTATGGTATAATATAAGTTCCGAAAAGATGAGTATATGATGATTATTTTTGAACATCAAACATGTTCAGCACCCCTTTAAAGCGTTCTACGACAACTATTCTGGATTAATGTGAATGTAGGACATCTGATATTCTTGGAAATTTGAATATATAAGGTGTAATTTCACATATTCTAACCAAATAATGATAAGTATGAATGGAGCTACATGTTATTGAAAATGAAGGCTAAGTAGTAGTAGTAGTAACATATTTGGGTCAAAAATTATCCAGGTGCAGTAAGTGGTAACGACAGTTATAGTCAGTTACTCATTAAATGGAGTAAGCCATAAAAAATAAGGTTAAGAGAAAACTGAAAGTATACAAAAGGTGTAGTGCATTAGAAATTTAAGCATTTTAGGATTAATTGTTTTATGGGAATACACAAACTTGATGGTAGTACATGTATTACATTAGATGCTTCATAAAAGAACATTTTGATAGTGTTTGTTAAACATGCGTCAACCATTTAGTCAAGAACATATGGTCCGTATATATATACTTCTTATTATCTAATGGTTGATTTTGTACGCACATAAATGTCACATCTTTTAGATAAAACTGACCTATGAAAGTGAGTCAGCTAGGAGCAGGTCACTCCTAGGTTACAAGGCATATATCGAAGCAGAATACTGTTTGTTGAGCGTGGTTGGTTGATTTCAATGATGAAAACAGAACTAGATGCTCAAGTTTAGGGTTAGGAATTGGACTCAGTCGTTAATATATTTGGGCGTTTTACCACCTTTTTAAAAAAACTAAGTCGTGGCGAACGTTAGTTTAAAATAGTTTATGCATTACGTATTCGTGATATAGCTGAATTGATGGAAACTTGTTATGTTCTTTTGTTGCGGAAACTCCAAACATTTCTGCATTATAAAATAAACTATTTACGTCTTCATTCATATGGTTGTTTTGTTATTGATGTATATTTATGTATATTCACTTCGTACGTTTTTTTAAGTGGACAATGTAGTCGCGTTAATGGTGTTTAGATTTCGTTTAAATTATTTGTCTCCATCATCTAACAGTATAAACATATGTAGTTAAGCAGAAAAAATATATTTAAGTAACTAAACACAATAATATTCTTTTATTTTAATTGATACATCCAGCACGGTTAAATTTTGTTATTGTGTATTCTGTTCATCGTTCTTTGATAATCAACTTTGTTCATAGTCTAGCGTAGTTTCAATAATTGTGTTCTGATGTCAATCAACTACAAACTTTTATGACATTTTTTTGAACAGGAGGATCTTTAAGTCAAACGATTTACTTATGCGTTAATCTTAAAAATGCTTGTCAAATAGTGATGTGCATGACTCAAAGATAACGACATCAATATGTTCATATTTCCGTTCATACTTTACCGAAGTATTAGTTGGTGTATTGATGTATTAATTATAAATAACTTCATAATCGGACATTATTACTTTTTTATTAGGTGTTATATTATACTATAACATATGGAATTGTAAAACCCAGTGATGAATATTTAGATAGTTTCCGATATTTACATAAAAAGAAGATTCTATGGCGTTTCCTTTGGAAATATATTGATGATCGGTAAGTATATATATCATGTGAATGTGTTGCTATAAGTATTCCAATGGTATATGATGTATACGATTTTTGGTACAGTACAATTGGAAAGTATTTCTTATTACAAACTATCAACAACTCTTATTTGTCACTACCAAACCATGCAATGTAAGACGAAATGTTTATTTAGTTGTGCTTTCTCTTCAGCAATCAGTTTTCGGACATTATGTACGTGTATTTATGGTTGCATAATTTCCTAATTTCGATCAGTTTATCTAACTCATTTACCAAGTACAAATTCATGCACTTATCTTGGAGGTAAAATTTAAGCATGAGATCTGGTGGTACTAACCGGTCGCATAGACCGAAATATATGGAGTGGGTTCGAACCGTTGGATTAGTGGCTTGGAGCCAAATGCCTCAACCACTGATTCACCGCTTCACTCTTTGGCAAGTTAACTTGTGCTAGAAGACAGTCGTTTGATTGATGTTTACTAATTTTATGCAATCATAGTAACTAAGATAGTTGATGTATAATTGTCTGTTTATAGTTTTGAGATATAACTACTAGTCAAGTTGCTCCTTTGTGTCTAGATATTATTATTTCCTGATTACTACAGCAAATTATGGTCACTATCTGTTATATAACGCTGGATACACAACTATTTGTCATTTAATAACTTTAACACTGAGTTTATAGCTCAACGCCCTTCTTGTATGTATTGTGATTTGGAGAGTTGATTAATGGCCTGTTCATGGTAGCGTTGTTATTGATATTTAGATGTATCTTTTATTTTAGAAGCAAAAAAAATGGCATTAGTGATTGTGTTTCACCCCTTAGTCCATTTAATAATGTCCAACAATCTCCAATATCAAGACTAACAGTTTATTTATTTGTTGTACAACCTTCGTAAGTAATCATCTGATTTTAGATTATTGAATCATTATCAACATATATCAAATGCCTTGGTACTGCCGAGAGTGGAGAGAGTTCTCTCTCCCTCTCCAAATGCTCTCACATGGCCACGTGTATATAGCCTCTGCCAGGGAAATTCTACTCACTGCCTTCTCGTGGCGGGGGTGTTGTTTACGAAATTGAGAGGACAAAAAGCGAATGTCCGGCGCTTTACCCGGGTTGGTGGACACGGCGAGTCCACCTAGGGGAGTTGGAAAAAACCTGATTCCAAACCAATGGTGCACATGGGCTCCAGTATCGTGAAGGAACAAATGGCGTATGAATCGATCGTTGGTCACCGGCTACTATGGGACTGCATCTCCTTACGATGCTCTATTGCCTTGTGAATCAGACCTTTAGGTCAAAGGCTTCGGATGTGGCCCCCTAGGAAAACCACTTGCTTCATTTTGGGCACCTGGACAGTATCACAGCCCTCACACAAATCAAATGAGATTTTTGTGGTGCATATATATCTGATGCTTCCTTGTACCGATATTTATATGTTTAAATAAATAAATGAAAATGTATAGAATTTTAGAGCACAAGAAAATTTACTAAACCAAATCTTATTGTAACATGTGAACGTATCATCATTTGTAACAAATATTTAACAGACATTCAATAATATTAATTCTAATGTACAATGTTCTTAATGAATTATGTTCAAACTGACTAAATCAACATTATTAAAGATCATAGAAACAATAAATAAATAAATAACAATAAATGTAATCAATATTATTTTTATTGTAATGTATATCAATAACAAAACAAACCTTACTAAATTATAATGAATTAATAAAGTCAAATAAGGGATTATATAAAAATTTATTAAATTCTGTTAACAATAGGGTCAATTGAATAAGGTTAATGTTAATGACTAGTTTATTGTATTATCATTTAACATGTGAAATTTCCTAAAAGTCTGATCATAGTTATTCTTTTTTTATTATTCAGTTGTCATCCAATATAAACAGTTTGATAAATTTAAAGGGTAGAAAAAAGACTACAATTTTTACTCAATATTATCTTCACATCATTCCATCTATTTTTAATCTCTGTTATTACTATTATTAGTATTAAATTCATTTAGTATTGTTTGTTTGAATCTTTCCATTGATGTGTTAGGACTGCAACTGGTCAGTCTCTAATTGGCATATGTGCATACTGTGTGTATTGCCTCGATATAGCCTTAATCCACAAGCATGGTAATCAAAGATGGATAGTGGCTAGCAGTGAAATCCAGGACGCGCGTTTTGTTTTATTTGGGACTCGTCAGCTGGATGTACCTGCATCTCAGAGTTGATGTTCACTCTGGGACACGAACCCAGTCTCTTTCGCTTCAAGCAAGTGGCTTTCAGGACTCAGTGGCCAAGTGAATAACGCGATGGCGTTTGTAGAAAAAGGTGCTGGCGAACATCAACTTTGAGATACAGGTACATCCAGCTGACAAGTCCCAAATAGGACGAAACACGCGTCCTGGATTTCCTGCTAGCCACTATCCATCTTTGCTTATTATTAGTATTGTTGTCATTATTATTACTACTTATTTTTCTTCCTTTTATATTCATAATAATGTTATTAATATTTGCCATGGTTTATAAATTACATTGCTTGGATCATCAGAGGGTCGATTTCTTTAAATAGAGAGTTTTTCCTAGTCTATAGGTAGTTTATTGTAAATTTCGATAGCGTAATGAGAAGACGAAGATTATCAGAACTATGTGATATATTAGCGCAATACATTTCGAACAATCTGATCACACATATACTTGTTAAGAACATTTATATATAAAAATAAAAGGTCAACTAGACTGAAAATGGGGGATAGGAGGAGACAAGAATGATAATAATAATAATAATAATAATAATATGAAGACAATTTGAAACCTGATCACTCTGGATATTAAGCTAATATTACCAGGGTAGGTTTAAGATGAGAACATCGTAGTTGTAATACAGTACAAACAGAATTACTAAAATGTTTCAGTGTCATTATTTTCTTTACAGTTAACCAAAAGATTATTTATGATAAACGTAAAAAAATGATCTAAGGGGCTTTCGCCGAATAATATTCCTTCTATCCTACAGTTGTAACAGGTATGTGTTTCAAGTAAACATGTATATGACTAAACTTGAAAATGTGTTTTATTTTCAATCTACTAGTTTCATAAACATTAATTATGACTTCGAAAAAATTAAATTAATTATTCTTATCAGAGAAGGGGTTTTGTGGGGATTTCAGTATTTTCATAGTTGAAAGCGTGAGTCAATTAATTATTCAGTTATCTTAAGCTTTAAATAGGATGCAATTGTTAACTGTAATGCCATATCAGAACTTTTAGTCTTTATCTATTCCAATACGCAGTAGCAGGGTAGTAAAACATCTGTAAGAATCAAAAATTACCAGTTAAGATTATAATTTTTTGTTTTTAATGTTGATTGTCAACTAAAATATGAGGTTCTGTATCTTGTACTTAGTAAATCTCCGATTAAATAATTTTTGTCAGTTTAATAAAGATTCTCCGAACTAAATTTTTAACATATAACCATGAACGAATATTATGTATGTTGACTATTGTTTGAGACTAATCACTTGATCTTCGTTGAATAAATTATTATGAACCTTCATTTGCGTTCGCTCTCATACTCTTACTACTTCTACCACTATGGGATTTGAATCGACAACTGCATCTCTGTGCTAATATGGTATGGCGACTCGAACTGATGTACGTACGTACGAAGTTCTACGTTGTGACTGACTGACTTGCGTTCGATACAAAACAATATATTTATTAAGGACTCCACTTTCTCTCACCAATAATATATTTCTTCTAAACTTTCATTGATTTATAATCATTAAGATTAGGCTTTAGGATATTAAGAGAATATTGGATTCTAGAACGATTAACCTTTATAAACTTATATAAAGCGACTTTGTATTTCAATTGAATGAAAATCCGTAACAGTGAATGACTTTCATCAGTTTCAATGACCTTGTGTTATACTTACTTGTTTAAGTTAAAACTATTGTTTTCCATATGAATTAAATCTAATTTGAATCTAATATACAGATTGTTATCTCAGTTATTTTATTCTCGGTGTTCTAGTAGCATATTTTAAAATTGAGCTATGTATAAGTAGCTGTGCTTTACACTGTTATTTAATTTCCAGTGATACAGAAATAGTATATCAAGCTAGTCAGACAATTACATAACACCAACTAATGTAGGTTATAAAATGAAAATTAAGTTACATCTATTTAAAAGAAGTATATGAGGCAAACTGCGAGAAATCGTTATTCAGGCTATTTATTTATGTTACTTAGTTAGTAACACTATCCGGCTTTCAGAAGTAAATCGAGTTCAAACTTGTAACCTGATGATTCGTGAGCTTCTCAAAAAGTCAATTCAAGATACTTAATTTGTTGAATTTTACTTTGAATACTTTTACTAATTTCTGTGTGCGCTTTGTGTACTTAGGACTACACAAACAATTTTGGTCACTACTCAGTGAACAATCAATTGCTCGTAACTCCTCAGTCTTATAGGAGGTGATCAGTCTCTATCCGAATAGCTCAATGGTGTAACGCCTCCCGTAACATGAAGCTGGGTGATGTGGGTTCGAATCCCACAGAAGGCGATATATCCATCAAGATCTCAGGTATGCTTCGCCAATGAATACTGAATGGCATGAAACGTAGGTACCTAATACAAATAAGGAAATGAATATTGAGTTTATTTTTACTTATCACATAATAATTTAATTTCCAACTGAATACTCATTTCTGTTCCTTATTAATATCTCTATTTCATTTTTATTCATTTATACACTAGATGGCATTTGATTAGTTGGATAGCCTGCAGTATCTTACTGTCTACAGTTCTCTTATTAGTTGCTGTCGTTGCATGGTGCAATTATCTATTCCATGCATCTATGTTAATTATCCAAACATTAACGTTAATATGGAATGGTGCATGTTTTTATTTAGACTTTTTCCCTATTGAATATACACGTAATTTACGAATAGAACCAGAGCAAGGCATGATTACTATAACTAAAAATGAAAATCACATTGATAAGAATAATGATAAAGAAATAATTGATGAACGTATAATAAACGATGATGTTTATAACAACATAGCTGCTAGTGTATTTTCATGTTATCCAACACCAGATGAATCAAATTCGAAAATTTATGAAGATGGCCATATGACAGTTGATGAACAAAAGGGATTAAAATATGAAAGTAATACTTCTCATTAAAAGATAACCATGATTTCTTTATGATATATATATATATATATATATATATATATATTCACATGATTATTGATCAGAAAAAGTTTATTCAAATCATTTCTTACACAATCAAACTACAAAGCTAATTCAATTTCTTATTACATTACTGTTTTTCACCGGTCTTCTTTATCCATAAAAAAGCAATCAGTACTTTGAATTATTATTACGATCATCAACCCTAATGTATTTTTATATGGCTTCATTTGAACGGATAGTTATCATCAACAATTTGACAGAAGAATATCTATATATATATTAAGCCGACTCTGTATAATTCCGTACATGTCTCATCTGGTATCAAATCATGTATAGATTTTTCATTATTTTAACCTGTTAAGTTAGTGGAAAAAATGGTATAGTCTCGTGGATTTCTTATTTCATCATCATCTCCTTCCTTTATTTACATTAATTCATTTCCCTCTATAATTTCGATTTTTATTGTAAGATGAATATTTTGTGAATCCATTTCTCGATAATCATGAATTCTTCATACTTCATATATTGGAAGCAATAAAGTCCCTTTTTATAAATTTCGATAGAGCAACATTTTTTTAGAATAATTTTGTCTTCTTATTGTACTTCTTATGTATTAAATTTTATTCTTTAAAAAAAGAGGTAAACTGTAAAAAAAAAACTTTTTTTTATTTCTTTCTAGATAGATCCAGTTACCATGACTATATTGTTTACTCTATAAATGTATTTTATAATGATGTAGTGATTAATGAATTTTAACATTTCGTTTTTATGTATTTGAATTCTATACTTATAAGATAGTTAATCCATACATTCGGTTATATGTTACAGTTTAAGTGACTGTACAAACTTTTAGTCATCATCATATTATAAACTTTCCCTATAGTCTAATATATCCAACCTTATTATGTGTTATTTATTTATTTATTTCAAATATCATTTGATAATCAACTGGAAAATTACACGCAAAAAAAAACAAACAAACAAACATTTTAATCTCCAGTTTTTAAATGAAAGATAAATGGTGAATACCCTTTGATCTTTGTTTTTTTTCTTTTTACACTTTTCAATTATTTAAGATTAATACAGTCATTTTTGTGTATATATATATATAAATTTAATTTACTTTCGATGTGTTTATCTATGAAATATAATTAGAATGTGAGTTTATTTAAATTAATTAAATCAGTTTGACTATTAGCATATTTCTATTATATACATTAATTTTCAACTTATATTTTACAATTACATCTAAATCAGTGTTAATATCATCGAAGCTGTGACTAATTTATTCCGACCATATCAAATGTCAGGTAATTACCAACTAAGTACATTGAAAGATGATTGTGCAATATTACGAATTGATTGTGATGTGTGGGCGAGAATGACAATGATTGGTTGTTTTGTTGAGTCAGACATTAGATAGGATGACAGGTGTTATATGTGATATATATATTCCCCTATCCTTCTTATGTATTGACTGTTCCTTGTGTCGGATTTGGTGTGGAAATATATTGACGTTTTAGTCAGGCTAATCTCGTGTTCTTGATCTGAGTTGTGTTGAAGTCCTGTAGAATAGACACTGGGTGGGAATCTAGTGTAGATATTCGTCTAAGGTAAATTAGCGTCCCACATACGTGTAAAAAGTGAAAGGACTGTTATAACCAGAACTCTAAAGTTATAATCAGTATCCTTTACGTTTATAACAGATTGATAATAAACATGTAAACTACTGGATACTAATTCAATGTTTTCAAAGTTAAGCGATTACACGCGAAACCAACCGTCCTAGGTTTAATTCCTTGTGACAGAGTCGTAGATGTACATTGTTGAATAATGATATACCTTGAAATAAACATTTGTCCTATACTTCATGGTACCCCCAAATGCTCTGGTACAGCCGAGACTGAGGGGAGTTAGCTCTCCCTCTCCAAATGCTCTCACATGGCCACGCGTATATAGTCTCTGCCGAGAAGTTCTACTCATTGCCTTCTCGCACCACAGGTGTTGTTTACAAAATTGAGAGGACGGAAAGTGAATGTCCGGCGTTTTAGACGGGTTGGTGGACGCGGAAAGTCCATCTAGGGAAGTTGGAAAACCCTGATTCCAAACCAATGGTACACATGGGCCCCAGTATCCTAAGGGAACAAATGGCGTATAAATCAATCGTTGGTCACTGGCTACCATGGAAGTGCATCTCCTTACGATGCTCCATTGCCTTATGGATCAGACCTTCAGGTCAAAGGCTCCGCGTGTAGCCTCCTAAGAAAACCACCTATTTCAGTTTGGGCACCTGGACAGTATCACAGCCCTTACACAAATCAAATGAGATTTTTGTGGCGCATATGTATCTGGTACCCCCTTCTACCAATATTTATGCGTTTAAATTAATTAATCAATCACTATTAAAAAATAAATAATTTTTTTGTTACTAAGTCTTATTGACGTAGTTGAATTCAATTATATTTTTTATTTGTTCTAGCTTAATTGTTAAGAAACAAAAACAACTTTAATTTGTATGTTTTATATACCTAGATTAGCTGGAATTTTTTGTTTTTGGGGTACGTGATACACTTACATTTGTTTGTTTGTGTAATTATTCAAAAAATGTATGTCACATTAACAATAATTAAATTATAATGTGTATTTTCAAACTCGATATTAACTGTACAGAATGATACTAATTCCTAACACTTTATTAATTAAATTTAAGGGTAATTTGTTCAATTAAATTATTTTTCTTTTGTTACCTAAGTTTATTATTATTTGGAAGTGATTTCTTGATCAGAAATCAATAAAAGTTAGAGGGGATAGTGAATAAAAGTTTTTGTTTCTTTTTAGCTTAGCAATTGTCAATGAGGTAATGAACAATATATAATTGAACCATTGGATCGATTATGAATGGTTCAAAGTTTCTTAAATTTTACTAATAATATTGATTTGTGATGAAAAAATTAATTTTTTAAATGTAAAAAATTCTCGTGATACATCTTGTTGATTGGACGCTATACTCGGATCTTAAGCTAGTCTTGTACCCTCAAGCTAGAACTACACAGTGACTTGAACACGAGAGAAAAGGCACAAAATATCCGAGAAGCACTTTACTTCAAAGGTTCATTTATGTACAGAAAATTTAGGGTTTTTATAATACTTTAGAAGTCCTTGGGTTTTCCTAAAGATTCCATAATACTACTAAACATAGTAGCAGTGTAGTAATTAGCCAATCAGAACCTCTACATGTGACTTTTCATTTTCGTGATATTTCTAGTAAAACTTCTAATCAAACGCTGATTGGATAAAAAATGCTTCTTAATGTTTCCTGAGCTTGCGAGTAATTTTCAGGATCGCCCCAACATCTCTTTAATATCACTTAACCAATGATAATTGTGTGTTCATTGCTGAGTAACTTTCAGATAGATTTCTTTTAATCTTAGTAGAACATTATGATTTATATACAGTTACCTAACCGATTATAAAAAATTGGTGATATCAAAATATCACAGATTAAGTGAAGTGGACTATTTGATTTCAGTGGTGTCGAACTCATTGTTAAACCTGCAGATCATGGATTTAATCATGTTTGGATGAAATTTTTCAAACGAATACAAAACAGCTTTGCAATTTACCATGGTTTTTTTTCTAGCTGATATCAACTTTTAAAATCTAACTATCCATTGAATTATACAGTTACGTAATATAATCTTATTAAATCATAATATCAACCAAATCAACTGTAGAAACTTTTTAAGACAAAGTATGAACTTGAGATTGTAAGTAAGATAAGTTTGAAAGAAAAAAAAACTCCCAGATGGTGAAAATCTCATTCCAAAGTGGGGTTTTTTTTCGAATTCACTCTACAAAAGAGATTTGCGTGGTAGAGATAGATAGTTTTGTTTGATTTTTTGACATGATAAATGGTACATTGTTTCCATCATTTTATTACAACCCTACAAGCATATTGTAATTTTCACAGTTTGTTTACTGAATAATTCTCACTAATTTAGGAAACTTTTCCTTGTTATTGTTTTACCAATATTTAGAATTTGATTATCGCATTAGAATGGACTTTTTAGAAGCTATTTTAAATAATAATGTCCAATCAGTGCCATTTTCCCATTTGGACTCAATTTTAGTAGCTTCAAGAGAAGATAACTAGCTGTATATTTGTTTTTATTACAATGTAATCCTTGGGTGTATGTTAATTATAAATGGATTATTTTCACATTTATTATATATATATATATATATAGCTATCTGTAAACTGTTATTACTGAGTATAGTAAGTGGTAAGAAGAATTCAATCTGAATCAGTCTTGATGGTAGCAACTGTTAAACAGTAAATTAGTAGACAACTATACAGGTGTCGAAAGCTTCACTCAACATTCAAAATTTCATTGAATTATGAAACAGCAATTGGTCGCAATTTCTTCAATGTTAATCAATACACAATTCTTTAAATAATGCTGAAGGGCAATTGGTTCTCTTTTTTTAAAATTCTATAGTGTTAGATTTTTTCTGAAAATATCTTCTGTTACAGAAAAACAAGATAGTGGTAGAGTATGTGAGCAGTTCATAAGATCTTGACAGCATTGAATAAAGAGTTTCGTTAAGATCATGACATAGTGATTTTTACAATGCCCATATAAGATTATTCTAGCTTCTGGATTGACGAATGATTTTTTTTATCTTGTTGGTTATTCTACAAACCATATATTTGGACTTTTTAATTGTTCTTATTTAACCCTGAACGTTTTTATACATGGGTGAATGAAAGTACAAAGGAGTCTACCTGCTCAAGTGTATTTCGCACATCACACATAAAAGCTGATTTGATGTGTCACCAAATTGCACGCGCTGTTTATTCACTGCATATTTTGTCATTTATCTGACGCTTAATATTCAAATGTACATAATATGCGTATCCTCAATTCTTTTTTATATTAGATTTTTATCCCTACTTTGTATTAATATGATCATTTGGCAGGATATTGTAGTGTCGGTTGCTATGTTAAGCCCATATAGCATATTCGAGCTTCCGGACAAGCCAATTTATTCATTCTACTTGAGTTACATTTTGACCTTGTTAATTTTTCGCCTATCAACCTTGACTGTTTTTATATGGTCATAAATGTGTCGGTTGCTTATACCACTCATCAAATGTCTGTAACTTATTTTTGTTCTGACTATAAATATTGAGTAACGCTCAGTTAAAGTGAGTTGGTTCACATGCCTTCTCCACTGAGTGTCGTTTCGCCTCACTCTCTTCACTTCGTTTCTTCGATCGTTTGTCTGGATCAATAATTGTATAAAATATACGTATTCGAAATCCATTCTCGTATTTGACTTATTTAATTCCGTTATTCACTAACGCGAGTTAGGTCGTTTGATATATATGACGATAACCAGGATGTATATTTTGACAGCAATCACTCGATAACAATCAGAAACGATCTATCTGGAGTCAGATCGCGGACCACTAAAATAATATACGAAGTTAATTAAGATCTATATTTTTTCACTAACATCATTAAATTAGTGCTGACACATGGCTATCGGTTTACCGCTATCGAAATGTATGTGTTTTAAGTAGGATGGTTTGACTAAGAAATTAAAATTTTTAAATGAATGTAACAATCAAACAAGATTATATAAATGATTACATCTTGAAAACATTAGGTTAAGTTCTGTTGGAACTAGACATTTCATCAATATCAAGCCTATATTTCATACAAACAATCAAAATTCGAAATTCTCAGTTATTGTTTTTTTATTGACCTTTTGGTGTCAGTCTATTTATTTGAAATTCCCAATACAAATAGTAACCGTAATTAATGTCACAATACTGACTGATTTACGAAGTTTTGGTAAATTAACTAGCAATATATAGTCGTGCAAAATCACAGACCACTTAGAATTATCATTCCAGGGTAAAAAATTATATTTACTTGAGAAGTACTATCTCTTCCGTATGATAAATTTAATGTATAACTCACAAATAGTTTTCATATGACCTCTTTTGAGACGTAGATAAGAGATCAATGTGACAAAGCAAATTGTTGTTCCAATAAACTGTGAAAGTCTCTAATTTAATGAGGTTCCTCATCCAAATGTTTTGTAATGCATTTCTGGAGGCTATTTATATTCCTGTTGTATACTGATGTACTAATAACGGAATTTTTGAACTAATTAGGTATTAAACTTAACATGAATTAGTTCAAACTGAACAATATCTGGAATAGCTACAGAAAATACTAGAGATTACCATAATACGATTGTGGTATTTCAATAAATCATATTTAAGATAATTAATAAGGATTTGAACTGTGACAAAGTGAATCGACATATATTCAATCAATAAACCCATTGTGAACGGTTAATTCTTCTTACGAAATTCTACTAATAATAGATTGGAATACTTACTTACTTACTTACGCCTGTTACCTCTCGTGGAGGAACATAGGCCGCCTCCATCCAACTCTGTCCTGAGCAATCCTTTCCAGTTACTATTCATCCTTTTCATGTCTGCTTCCGATTCCCGATGTAATGTGTTCTTCGGCCTTCTACTTTTCCTCTTCCCTTCAGGATTCCGAATTAGAGCTTGCCTCGTGATGTAGTTTGATGATTTCCTTAATGTATGTCCTATCCAATTACAACGTCTTTTTCTAATTTCCTCCTCAACTGGAAATTGGTTTGCCCTCTCCCACAGTAGGCTGTTGCTGATAGTATCCGACCACTGAATGTTGAATACTTCGCGTAGACAACTGTTTATAAATACTTGTACCTTTTTGATGACGATTGTAGTAGTTCTCCGAATATCGGCTCCATACAGTCTTGACGTTCGTACAGAAGATTGTAACTTTGATACTGGTTGACAGTTGTTTTGAGTTACACATATTCTTCAACTGTATGGATGCTGTCCTTGCTTTGCCAATCCTTGTCTTTACATCTGCATCCTATCCTCCTTGTTCATCGATGATGCTGTCCGGATACGTGGAAGATTCCACATCTCCCAGAGTTTCTCCATCAAATGTGATTGGGTTGGTGTTCTCCGTGTTGTATTTGAGGACCTTACATTTTTCCTTGTGTGTGTTGAGGCCTACTGATGCAGAGGCTGCTGCTACACTAGTTGTCTTCATTTGCTGGTGTGTATGGGATAGAAGAGTTAGGTCATCTACAAAGTCCAAATCGTCTAGTTGCATCCAACCTATCCACTGTATTCCGTGCTTTCTCTCAGATGTGGAGGTCTTCACAATCCAGACGACTATCAGAAGAAAGAAAAAGGGTGAGAGTAGGCAGCTTCGTCTGATTTCGATCCTCACTTGGAATGCGTATCTCAAATGACCTCCATGCACGACTCTGTAGTGCAGACCGCCGAATGAATTCCGTATGATGTTGACGATTTTCTAAGCTACTCACTCCATAGTGCCGAAGAAGTTTCCATTTGGTTCTCCTATCCACACGATCAAACGCCTTCAATTAGTCAATGAAGTTGAGGTATAGTGATGAGTCTCACTCAACTGATTGTTTAACGATGATCCGTAGTGTCTCAATTTAGTCTGTGCACGATTAATCTTTACGGAATCCAGCTTATTGTTTTCGAAGTTGGACGTCTACTGCGTCTTTTATCCGGTTCAGAAACACTCTGTTGAAAGCCTACCCCGGTATTGACAGTAGTGCGATGCTCTGTAGTTCTCACATTTTCTCTCATCTCCTTTTTTGGTATCAAGAGGTATCCTTTTTTCCAGTCTGCCGGTGGCACTTATTCTTCCCGAAACTTCCTGAATGGAAGGTGAAGCATACTTGCAGTTACTGCAATGTTTGACTTCAGTTCTTCTGCTGGTATATTGTCAGGTCCTGTTGCTTTCCCGCTCTTGATTTGTCTGATGGCCATCTTGACTTCTTCGATGGTTGGTGGAGTGACATCTGTAGGAAGGTCTGTGTGTGTTGCTTCGATGTCCGGTGGATTCAATGGAGCTGGTCTATTCAAGAGTTCCTCGAAGTATTCTATTCATCTTTTCATCTGTTATTGAATCTCCGTGATTGTCTTGCCTTCCTTGTCCTTGACGGGTCTCTGATTTACTATATTTCCCTGCTAGTTTCTTCGTTGTGTCATATACTCGTCTCATATTTCTTTCTCTTGCAGCATTTTCCACTGTCGTTGCTAGCTCTTTCAAGCATTTCTGCCCTCAGCTCTAAATCTCATCTTCACTTACTTTTTTCATTCTGTGTATTCCGCTTGTGCCTTGACTTCCTCTGTTCTTGTCCGACTGTTGTTAATTGTTGTCTTCTTTATGCTCCTTTCTTCAACCCTGTCCAGGATTTCTATAGAGATCCATTCCTTATGATGATGTTTGTTGTGGTCCAGAACCTCTTGACAAGTTGAAGTTAGTGCTTCTCTGATCCCTATCCAGTTTTCTGTTGGGGATGTCTAATCTCCAGAACTTGCTTGATAAATGGCTTAATTTTGTAATTTTATTTTGAAAATTTGAATTTCTTTGTTTTCGCGCCAAAAGCGCTCTTTTTACCTTCACATCATATTTCCCACTTGTAAACTATCTTAAACGCTATTGGTCCATTGTTTCTTTGAGTGCTCTATTTGATAATGATGCCCAAGGACAATTTGTTGCTGTGTATATACGTTTGACTTTTTTCAACTTATGATTGTTGTGCTTCTGGCTGCTACGGAATGTATTTCCCCACTTCCAATTTGGACTTCTTACTCTAGTTAGCCGGGTCTGGGTCGCGTCAGAATAGCTAGCTTATCGGTCTCTGGTCACAAGTCTTTGTTCCGTTCGCTAACTAGTGAATTCGTAACGCTTCAGATATAACATTTTCCTTCATAATAGTTTTCTCTACTTTCAGTAGATCCAGTAAGGCTTGGAATCTGTTGTTGAGAGTTATCTTGAATATGTGGATTTTGTTAGTATCTCGAAGGAAGGCTGTACTGAAGCTTTGTAATGCTGTTTCCCCAGTTGTCCAGTATTTCTTTAGTTTGAATTTCATCTTGGCCACAACTAGGTGGTGATCTGAATTTATGTCAGCTGCTCGCCTTGTTCTCACATCTTCGATTGTCCTTCTGAATTTTTAGTGATACAAATATGACCTATCTGGTTCTCTATGATGTGATCTGGTGAGACCCATGTATCTTTGTGTGTGAATATTGTGCCACATATAACCAAGTTTTTGAATGAACATTGATTCGCAAATCTCTCAACATTCTCGTTTCTTTCTCCTATTCAGTCCATGTCGTCCCATGATATCTTCATATCGGTGTTGTCCATTCAGACTTTGGAGTTTAGGTCTGTCATCAGGATTGTTAGGTTGTTTCCTGGGAACTTGACTATGATTGATTGCAGCCTAGAGTAGAACCGATCTTTATTTTCGTCGTTGCTATCATTGGTCTGTGCATAACATCTGTGGATAACATTCATTGTAATTCCCTCCTTCTTTGTTTTGAAGGATGCTTTGATGATCCTGGATCCATGAGGTTCTAATCCTATAAGTGCATTTCATGCTTCTTTGGACAGTATCAGAGCAGCTTCCTGAATGTGTGGAGCGTTTTCCTCTCCATGACCGGAGTACAGCAACATCTCTCCTGTACCTAAACTTTGCTGTCCAGCTTGCGTCCAATGGATTTCGCTGATTCCAAGTACTGCCAATTTATATCTCCTCATTTCCGTTTCTATTTGACTGGTCTTCATTGTCTGGACGTTCCATGTACCCATAAAAATTGTTTCTGTGGTTGTTAGAAGGGTCACCGGCCTCGTGACTTCCGAAGAATCTCGGCTTTCATCATGACGCCATAATTCTTCCTTCAACTTGGAGGGCAGAGTTTAAGGGGTTTGAATTATTTTTTTCTGGTTAGCGCTTTTTATCGAGTTAGTTTTCTACAGGATGGGGTCGCTAACCCCATGTCCAACCCTCCTCCTATACCCGGGCTTGGGACTGGCAGTAACTCTAGAAGAGCTACAGGCGGAGTTAATAGGTTGAAATAGGTGTTCATAAATATTACGTACTAATCAGAAGTAGACACTGACCTGGTGATCATTTTATTTAGAGCTAAAAGTCAATCAGCAATAGAAGTTATCTAAAATTATCGTGTACTGTGATGAAGAAACACAAAATAAGATTGGTTATGCTTTAAAGTTCCATTATTTTCGTCATCCTCAGCTTTCTTTTAGTGGCCATTAGACACAGAACAGGTAGGCAAATTAATCCTCTTGACCTTTCACTTGCCATCCAAATAATCTTCAGAATATCGTCGAGCTTTACTGACTTATATTTATCGCAGTAGAACATAAAATGCCTAATCAATGAATCTGAGGTCGAGAAGTAACATTATGTCTGACAGAATACTGGTAAATTAACAAATTATATCAATAATTTATCACTTCTATACTGTTCAAAATAAAAATTATATACGGCTAGCTTTTCTGCTTATCAAATAACTTGAATGGTTGTAAAAATGGAATCAATAATCTCAAAGTTACGGAGATCTTTTTATTGATCATTAAAAGTATTAAGGTTTGAATCCTATATCATAAAAATCTGTATTCACGAATTTGAGAAACACTACCATAACTACCCGTTCTCTTCTTACTGACAAGAAAGCAAGCTCATTTTCGAACTCCATATAGGTGAATCAACAAATATTGATAGGGTACAATTAATGTTAGTAAGTGTCATGATTTGCAAATTTGCATTTAGATGTAGGCTTTTCAGATTCATAATAATTTCAGAAGGGGGTTTGTGGAAATTCTAGTAATTTTATATGGTTGAGATCATGAGTCAATTGAAGACAGACCATCATGGAAAACCTGGAAGCATTGGACGGCCGTTTCGTCCTATTGTGGGACTCCTCACACTAATTTCCATTATAAACCGATGAATTGTGTAGTAAGGTCATTTAGATTCAATGTAATCCATGTGAAATATAAATTCGGTTTATAATATAAATAATCATAAATGAACAATAAGTCAACAACAAGCTGTCATTTTTTAAACCGTGAGTAAGTATCCTAAATCTATGAATTGTTGTAAAGACGAAACAAATTACATATTATGGCAAATGTTTTAATTACATGGCGCCTTATACGTTTCATTATCAAATATCTTGATTAGTAATGGGTTTTAATAATACTTCAAATGGACTTCTATTTGAATCTGAAGCTTTTGATTTCGTTCAAAATGTTGATAACAGACAGGTTCACTAATAAACCATAATGCTGATAGAAACTAACATTCTCAAATACATCCAATTAATATCAGAAGGGGTTTTTTGTGGAGATTTAGTATTTTCATAGTTGAAAGCGTGAGTCAATTGAAGCTAGAACACCAGGGAAAAAATTGAAAAAATTGAATGACTTTTTTTGCAATGGTTTAAAGGTTTATTTG
>NC_031497.1:20812936-20834126 GCF_000237925.1 Schistosoma mansoni
GTCCAATGCTTCCAGGTTTTCCCTGGTGGTCTAGCTTCAATTGACTCACTCTTTCAACTAGGAAAACATCTAATTAAGCAATAAATTTTCATGACATCGAAATACTGAGTGTATTTTTATTTACTACTAAATTCTAAGTCCATGTTCACTCCTAATAGTTTGCATGAATTTGATTATTCTGCATTTCTAACAAAATTTAAGACCACACAAAGATATGTTAATTAATAATTTATCACGCAGTTTTAAAATTCAACGCTATACAAGAAATTGTTTTTGATTACTGTATTTTGATATCATTCGAACTATCTAAGTATAGTTCTTATTGCTAAAATTACATGTGAAATGTTGTATATTAGATTCAAGTAGTAAGTGATTTATTATTATTTTATTTATCTAAACACATATATATTGGTACAAAGGGGGCACCAAATATATATATGCGCCACACAATTGTGTGAGGGTGTGATTCTGCCCGGGTGCCCAGACCGGAGCAGGTGGTTTTCTTAGGGGACCACACACGGAGCCTTTGACCTAAAGGTCTGATCCACAAGGCAGTGGAGCATCGTGAGTAGATGCAGTCCCGTGGTAGCCAGTGACCAACGACTGATTTACACACCATTAGTTCCCTCAGTATACTGGAGTCCGTGTGCACCATTGGTTTGGAATCAGGCTTTTCCAACTTCCCTTAGATGGACTTTCCGTGTCCGCCAACCCGGTTAAAGCGCCGGACATTCACTTTTCGTCCTCTCAATTTCGTAAACAACAGTAATGCCACTGTGAGAAGGCAGTGAGTAGGGCTTCCCTGGCAGATGCTATATACGCGTGGCCATGTGAGAGGATTTCGAGAGGGAGAGCGGACTCTCCCCACTGTCGGCCGTACCAGGGCATTTAGGGGTCAAGTGAAACAGTAATTATATACTTTAACTATTTCATCATTACATGATATCACTCAGAAAGTCTGTTTAAATCATCTGAATTAAACCACAATATATAAGATAAAATAACGTACAAATTGATTTCAAAGTCCTACTTTCTATCAAACAGCTTTAGTGATCACCGTTCCATTCAGAGTGGGTTTTTGTAATAATCTTTGATCCTATTGTTTATGCCCTAAAAACTGGAACCCTTTAATTCCTCAACATGATTAGTGTGAACAAAAAGACTGGTGATAGAAACTTACTATCTCTCTAAATGTCCTCAAAACAAGTTGCCTAAGCCACATCAACTTTAACCAAAACTGTGTCCATTGATTTTACTTAATTAGATTATATAGTTGAGATCGTGGGTCAATTGAAGCTAGACCACCGTGGAAAACCTGGAAGCACTGGATGGCCGTTTCATCCTATTGTGGGACTCCTTCCATGGTGGTCTAACTTCAATTGACTCACGATGTCAACTATATAAAATTACTAAAATCTCCAGAAAACCCCCTTCTGATAATGATCATATGCTCACTAGTGAATGGCTCCATGAGGTATTTCCTGGAGTTCTAGTGAGAAGCAGTAACCAGTGGAGTTCAACCGGATTTGTTGGGATATATCAACTCACTGGAGACAATGGTGAATGGTTGCTCAATTTCGTGGATTGGTAGAAGTTGGACATTAACACCGTTGGATGCCAGACGGCTCAGTGGTCTAGTGGTTAAGTGCTTGCACCCGGGACTGGTAGGTCCTGGGTTCGAGTCTGGCGAGGCAGGATCGTGGATGCGCACTGCTGAGGAGTTCCATAATAGGACGAAACGGCCGTACAGTGCTTTCAGGTTTTCCATAATGGTCTAGCTTCAATAGACTCATGATCTCAACTATATAAAATTACTAAAATTTCCACAAAACCCCCTTCTGTCAATGAGATTAGTTAATAAGTACCACACATAGGGGAACATAACATTGCTATAAAAACTCAAACCATATATTATACTTGATGTGTGGGCGAGAATGACAATGATTGGTTGTCTTGATGAGTCAGACATTAGATAGGATGACAGGTGTTATGTGTTATATATATTCCCCTATCCTTATTATGTATTGATAGTTATTGATGGACCGTTATTGATGGACTGTTATTGATTGACTGTTCTTTGTGTCGGATTTGGTGTGGAAATATATTGACGTTGTAGTCAGGCTAATCTCGTGTTCTTGATCTGAGTTGTGTTGAAGTCCTGTAGAATAGACACTGGGCGGGAATCTAGTGTAGATATTCGTCTAAGGTAAATTAGCGTCCCATATACGTGTAAGAAGTGAAAGGACTGTTATAACCATAAACCCCTAAATTTATAAACAGTATCCTCTCTTCTACGTTTATAACAATACTGAACAAACTTCACACTGAATTAGTAGAACAATTATTATCTTGAATAAAAATTGCACTCATATAAAATCAATGTCATATTAAACAAAATACCACACTGAAAATAGGCCAAATAAAGTATCTTGTGATTATATCAATGTATTAATAACGGGAGTATTGTTACTTCTTATCGCTATATTATCCATTTTCTATCATATATGTTAAAAAATATACGTAGGCTATATAAGTGAGGATGACAAGTTGGATGATATATACATATACGTATTATTACTATACATTGTCCCACATAGATATAGCTCTGCAGTACATCTAATACCTCATATGATTATCGATTAATATGATACTTAGATAGTTGTTGATCAATGTACATGTACAACTAATGTAACTAGAAAGATAGGTGTCTAAAAGATCAAGTGAATTGATTTACGACATTAAACTAATTTAATCACTAATCCATTAATTACAGAAATAATGATTCAATTTATATATGTATATATAATTGGAGAATTACTTGTCGAATAAACGATAACCAATCAAAACTAGAGAAAAAAGAAGATCTAAGTCTTGTGTTTATCTTAAATCTTCATCAGTATCATGATCCCAAAATTGCTTTAAAAAGTAAATACTAAACTCTACAATATTACGAATTATTTCATCAAATATGTAACTAAGAGAAGATCCAAAAAAATCATCTATGCAATACATTTTACAGTTGTGGTCAAGATGAAATTGAAGCTAAAGAAATACTGAACAACTGGGGAAACAGTATCACAAAGGTTCAATATATCCTTCCTTAGAGTTACTAACAAAATCAACACATTCAAGATAACTCTCAACAACAGATTCTAAGACTTACTGGATCTACTGAAAGTAGAGAAAAAGATTATGGAGTAAAACTGGATAGGGATCAAAGAAGCACTAACTTCAACTTGTCAAGAGGTTCTGGACCACAACAAACATCATCATAAGGAATGGATCTCTATAAAAACCCTGGACAGGGTTGAAGAAAGGAGCATAAAGAAGACAACAATTAACAACAGTCGGACAAGAACAGAGGAAGTCAAGGCACAAGCGGAATACACAGAATGAAAAAAGTAAGTGAAGATGAGATTTAGAGCTGAGGGCAGAAATGCTTGAAAGAGCTAGCAACGACAGTGGAAAATGTTACAAGAGAAAGAAATATGAGATGAGTATATGACACAACGAAGAAACTAGCAGGGAAATATAGTAAATCAGAGAGACCCGTCAAAGACAATGGAGGCAAGACAATCACGGAGATTCAATAACAGATGAAAAGATGAATAGAATACTTCGAGGAACTCTTGAATAGACCAGCTCCATTGAATCCATCGGACATGGAGGCAGCACACACTGACCAGATCAACTCACACACAGAAGCAAATAATATTATTTTTAATCAGATCCTCATCAAACTTTATTCTCATATGTAGTGATATTTAAAGGTATGAATGAAAGTACTAAACTGATCATAACAGTGGTAACATTGAAGTAGATAACATAACTAAACATAATAATTAAAAAGTACGAATTGATAGTAAGAAGACAGATGTACATGCTGTGATAAGAATGATAAAAGCTTGAACCAATGTTTCTTAATAGAAAATAAGTCAAACACTTGGAAAAAAATAGACATCGAAATACTATCCATTAAGAATCGTTGAAATTATGTAGTAAGAGCTTTCAGATAATTAGACATTGATATATTTTCGAAAAAGAGTGTGGAAAAATAATGAAAGCCCACAAGGTACGGGAAATATTGATGGGTATAATCGTTCGCTACGCCACATTCAGCCAAGGAACAGATATGGGTGTTACGAATTTCTCATGAATACAATGATTTAGGTTGTTATCTCGAATCCCTCTACCTTTATTTATATGTAGGGATGAGAGTGAAGCTCACAAGGAAAAGAGTAAGTGAACAACAAATTATTCTGAATGATTTGTTTCTATCAACTATATGATCACTATCAACCAAGTATCATAGAACGCAACTACTTATTAGTTTTGTAATACCCTTTCTCAACCACGAAGAGATATGCTCATTAACTCATTGGCTTTGTTGTAGGATTTTACATTCAGTTAGGCTTTCTCCATGGGAGCAGGTAACTTATACCTTGGCTGAGGAACCTTTATAATTCATCTAGGAAAATGACAAACAGTGGTTAGTTGCTAAAACGTCCTTATAGTAAAACTGTAATAAGCTCTAATGAATGTTATTTCAGTGTCTATGTTTTCCAAGTATTTGACTTACTTCTTCTTATGAAAAATTGGTTTAAGCTTTTATCATTCGACACCTGGAAGGTAACAAACATTTAGTCAGGGGTCTACAGTGTTTTCACGTCGATCACTCATTCTTCTCCGAAATCCTCATTAGAAGACTGAACAAGATCGAAAGATAAAAATAATTCAGTGGATGTATTAGTGAGATTATAATTAAAAGACAACCACTGAGTGACTCTACAGTGACCTTTACAAAATTCATAACCTGAATAGAAAGTTGGATATCATTTGTCTGTGAGAGACATTATAAACTAGACTTTAAATTCTCACTTAAACAATCATCAACATCAAGCTGTACAGCCGTATATATGTATGATATTTCATTGATTAATTCCATGAGGAAATAATACATTAAGGCTATTTGTAGAATTCGTTCGAATCTATCAAAACTTTTCCCTATTCAACTCGTTAAAAATTCCTGTTATTCACGAAATGAAATCTGAACTCTTTATACAAATGAAGTACATCTCATCTTTATTTTTAACCAATAGAGTAACCTGTTTTCATACTTACATTTGAATATATCCTTCTCTCTTTAATTATTATTCATATCTTCATGATTTTAATCATAATTGTTTCTGATATAATTTTATTTAATCCCTCTAATACTTTTAGTTATTGTGATAAAAACATTATAATCTTTTTACTCCATTCATATTATAACGCGCTATGATGACTAGTATTGGTGATGGTTGGAAGAGAGTTAGAGGTGGCCAAACCAACACGTAGTGTCAGTGCTTGAAGTCACTAACTTCTGGTCTGAGACATGTTGGTAGATGCAGACTACTTGGTTGGGGTCCACGTGATGATCGTAACCAATGGTTGGAGACTCTGTGTGACATGGCTAAGAACCGATAACAATTGCGCAGGTGTATACACTCTTTATCTTCCCTTAAACCGCGAGAATAAAATTGATTCATATCTTTCTTTCTTCCTGCACTATATCCAACTATATACAACCTTTCTTTTATATATTACCATCACTAAATTAACTACTTCTATGAATTCGGTGTTTATCTTGTTGTGCTAACGAGGTATGGCAACTTGGACCGATGCATAAATGTGCCTGGTCCTACGTTGTAGCTGACTGACTAATCTCTTATTGGCTTATCAATTTTATACTTCTTTCTATTTGTACATATCTTGTAGAAATAACTACACTGTCTTCGATTATTATAATATACAGTAGAGAAAAAAATTGTATTACAATATCTCTTTTATTCATTTTTTCATATTTCTTCACATGATTAATTCTGAATAATAATTTTATAGTTAAAATCATGAATCAATTGAAGCTAGACAACCATGGAAAACCTGGAAGCACTGGACGGCCGTTTCATCCTATTGTGGGACACCTCAGCAGTACGCACCCAGAACTTACAGGTTTTCCACAGTGAAGTTTCCATTTCTTAGTTCTTCATCGATCCTGATGATAAATATTGAGTGATCACCAGTTAGAAGTTAGCAGTCCAATAATATCGACATCTAAATAATGTACATTCTTTTCTCTGTATATTGTCAGCAACCACGATATCTCTGATTGTGCATTTCATATTGTAAATAGTAAACATAACCTTTTATACTCTAACAGAATTAATTACTGACGTGAGTGAACTTTCATATTTATCTACCAGACTATTTACAGTTGTTAAGCCTACGTATTAACATAAATAAACCATATTTTGGAAAGAAAACAAACAAACAATAAAAGTGATTTGATATTCCAACTAGTCCTTGGAAGTGTTTTTTTCACAATGTTAATTAAAATGTAATAGTAATTATGCGTTAATTAATAAGTAATTCTATTCACCTACGTAATTATTACATCTAATCCGAATAGACAGTAATCTACAAAAAAAAGATTATCTTTAACTTGGAAACAGTTTGAGTTTGGATTTACACAAATTTACTGTTATATCTAGAGCTTGGTTCTTGCTATGCCGCGTACTACTAGACTACTTGAACGATCGGACCTGCGACGTCGCAAGAAAGAAGACAGAAGACTAGTAAGTAAGGATTTTATTCCCCAAAACAGTGTCAAATATAAGCATGGTAAGCAAAGATGGATAGTGGCTAACAGTGGAATCCAGGACACGCGTTTCGTTCTATTTGGGACTCTTCATCTGGATGTACCTGCATCTCAGAGTTGATATTCACTCTGGGACTCGAATCCAGTACCTTTCGCTTCAAATGCCATCGCGTCCTGGATTCCATTGCTAGCCACTATTCATCTTTCTTTACCATGCTTGTGAATTTAGGCTATATCGAGGCAATACGCACAGTATGCACATATGCCAATTACAGACTGACCAGTTGCAGTCCTAAACATCAATGGTAAGATTCAAACAAACAATACTAAGTGGAATTTAAGTGTCAAATATAGTACAAAAATCTCATGTATTTATAGTTTTTGGCTGAAAGTAAATCATCATTTCGGATAGCCACTTGGAACATGGTGGGTCCTTCTTATTCATTCAATAGGGAAGCTACACGTCGACATTATAGAATTTTCTCTTAGTGGTGATTGGATGGAATGTCTTCGGCTCTTTCTGGGCTTCTTGAGGCTTCCTTGAGTTGGCAAACGAGCCATCCTTACATTTACCGATAGATTTGATTAGTTAGATATTATATTTATGTTAGGCTGGATATTATACTATTAATTATTATAGAACATAACGTCAGGTATTATCATATGATCAATTAATTATCCAATATGAGTATGATTAAGTCTTTGTCTCAGTCAATGGTTCTTATATTGGAAATAAAACTAATGGTTACCTAAGAAAGATTTATTAGAGATAAATGATCGATGAAAATGTGATTTATCAATATTTATGAGTCGGTTTGATGAAATCGATTTAGAATTAAATAATTTACTGATCAAAAAAGATAGTAAAAATGCTTAGGTATCAGTCAAAATCATAGCATAGTCTAATATTCATTGTTGTTCAGTAAATAACATATAGGAATATTTACTCGTCATATATGACAACATTTAAGCTCAGAATAAATATGTTTATACAGCTGCGTTTTTAATAATAGTAGCCCTCCTATCTCATACACACGAACAAATGCAGACAAAAAGACAAATAATGTAGCAGCAGTCTCTGCATCAACAGGCCTCAACATGCACAAGGGAAAAAACAAGATTCTCAAATACAACACGGAGAACGCCAACCCAATCACACTTGATGGCGAAACTCTGGAAGATGTGGAATACTTCACTCATCTGGACAGCATCATCGATGAACAAGGAAGATTGGATGCAGAAGTAAAGGCAAGGATTGACAAAGCAAGGATAGCATCCCTACAGTTGAATAACATATGGAACTCAAAAAAAACTGTCAACTAACTTCAAAGTGAGAACCTTCAATACGAACGTCAAGATAGTCCTAGTGTACGGAGCTGATGTTCGGAGAACTACTACAATCATCACCAAAAAGGTACAAGTATTTATAAACAGTTGTCTACGCAAAATACTCAACATTCACTGACCGGATACTATCAGCAACAGCGTTTTACGCGAGAGGACAAACAAACTTCCAGTTGAAGAGGAAATTACGAAAAGATGTTGGAAGTGGATACGACACACATTGAGGAAATCACCAAACTGTATCACGAAGCAATCCCTAACTTGGAATCCTGAACGGAGGTGTGAAAGAGGAAGGCTGAATAACAAACTACATCGGGAATCGGAAGCAGAAGTGAAAAAGATGAATAGTAACTGGGAGGGATTGCCTAGGACAGGGTTGGATGGCGAATACTTGTTTGCAGCCTATGTTCCTCCACGAGGGGTAACAGGTGTAAGTAAAGTTATGTTTAAAAGGAATGTAGCTCATTACTTAACTCCGCCTGTAGCTCCTCCAGGGGCTACTGCCGGTCCCAAGCCCGGGTAAAGGAGGAGGGTTGGACATGGGGTTAGCGACCCCATCCCGTAGAAAATCAACTCGCTAAAAAAACGCTAACCAGAAAAAATCATTCAAACCATTCAAACTCTGCCCTGGGAGTAGAAGGAAAAATGACGTCTCATGATGAAAGCCGAGTTCCTTCGGAAGTCATGAGGCCGATGCACCTTCTTACAACCAGAGCGACAATTTTTATAGGTACATGGAATGTCCGGACAATGTGGGAGACCGGCAGAGTCTTCCAAATTTCTGCGGAAATGAGGAAATACAACCTGGAAGTGCTTGGAATCAGTGAAACACATTGGACGCAGGTTGGACAGCAACGACTGTCTTCAAGGGAACTTCTGTTATACTCCGGTCATGAAGAAGAAAATGCCCCACATACACAAGGAGTGGCACTGATGCTGTCTAGAAAAGCACAAAATGCACTTATAGGATGGGAACCTCATGGACCGAGGATCATCAAAGCCTCCTTGAAAACAAAGAGAGAGGGCATTACAATGAACATTATCCAATGCTATGCGCCGACCAACGACTACGATGAAGACGCTAAAAACCAATTCTACGATAGGCTGCAGTCAATCTTCGAGAAGTGCCCAACCAAGGACCTGACCATTCTAATGGGAGATTTCAATGCCAAGGTTGGAAAGGACAACACTGGATACGAAGACGTCATGGGACAGCATGGACTGGGAGGAAGGAACGAAAACGGTGAGAGATTTGCAAACCTATGTGCCTTCAATAAACTGGTCATAGGTGGCACCATATTCCCACACAAAAACATACACAAAGCCACTTGGATTTCACCGGATCACACTACACAAAATCAAATCGACCATGTCTGCATCAACAAAAAGTTCAGGAGGACGATGGAGGATGTGAGAACCAGAAGAGGAGCTGATATAGCATCCGATCACCATTTGCTGGTCGCCAAGATGAAACTAAAACTCAAGAAGCAGTGGGCAACGGCGCGGACAACATCACAAAAGTTTAACACGGCCTTTCTTCGAGATGCTGACAAACTCAACGAATTTAACATAGCCCTCAGCAACAGGTTCGAGGCCTTTCATGACCTACTCAATGGAGAGGGAACCACCATAGAGAGCAGCTGGAAAGGTATCAAGGAGGCAATCGTTTCAACATGTCAGGAGGTTCTGGGCCAAAAGAAGCACCATCACAAGGAATGGATCACTGTTGGTACACTGGATAAAATTGAAGCAAGGAGGAACAAGAAGGTAGCAATCAATATCAGCCGAACAAGAGCAGAAAAAGCCAAGGCACAAGCCGAATACACAGAGGCAAACAAGCAAGTGAAGAGGAGCATCAGGACCGACAAACGTAAATATGTGGAAGATTTAGCGATGACAGCGGAAAAGGCTGCAAGAGAGGGAAACATGAGACAACTGTATGATACAACAAAGAAACTTGCTGGAAATTACCGTCAACCAGAAAGACCAGTGAAAAACAAGGAAGGCAAAGTAATCAACGATATTGAAGAACAACGAAACAGGTGGGTAGAACACTTCAAGGAACTCTTGAATCGACCAGCTCCACTGAACCCACCCAACATCGAAGCAGCACCCACAGACCTCCCAATCGATATTGGCCCACCAACAATTGAAGAGATCAGCATGGCCATTAGACAAATCAAGAGTGGCAAAGCAGCGGGACCAGACAACATCCCGGCAGAGGCACTGAAAGCAAATGTAACAGCAACTGCCAAGATACTCCACATCCTCTTCAGTAAGATTTGGGACGAAGAACATGTACCAACAGACTGGAAAGAAGGACTTCTCATCAAGATACCAAAGAAAGGCGATCTGAGCAAGTGCGACAACTACAGGGGCATCACTCTCCTCTCAATACCAGGAAAAGTCTTCAACAGAGTATTGTTAAACAGGATGAAGGATTCCGTGGACGCTCAACTTCGAGATCAACAAGCTGGATTTCGTAAGGATAGATCGTGCACAGATCAAATCGCAACTCTACGTATCATTGTGGAACAATCAATCGAATGGAATTCATCACTGTACATCAACTTCATCGACTACGAGAAGGCATTTGATACCGTGGACAGGACGACACTATGGAAGCTTCTTCGACACTACGGCGTGCCTGAGAAGATAGTCAACATCATACGGAACTCCTATGATGGACTAAACTGCCAAATCGTCCACGGAGGACAACTCACCGACTCGTTCGAGGTAAAGACCGGTGTTAGGCAAGGTTGCCTACTCTCACCCTTTCTCTTTCTCCTGGTGATCGACGGGATTATGAAGACGTCAACATCTGGAGGAATGCACGGGATACAGTGGACAGGCAGGATGCAGCTTGACGATTTAGACTTCGCGGATGATCTGGCTCTTCTATCACAAACGCAACAACAAATGCAGGAGAAAACGACCAGTGTAGCAGCAGCCTCAGCAGCAGTAGGTCTCAATATAAACAAAGGGAAAAGCAAGACTCTCCGATACAATACAATATGCACCAATCCAATTACACTTGACGGAGAAGCTTTGGAGGATGTGGAAATCTTTACATATCTGGGCAGCATCATTGATGAACACGGTGGATCAGATGCAGATGTGAGGGCGCGGATCGGCAAAGCAAGAGCAGCATACCTACAGCTGAAAAACATCTGGAGCTCAAAACAATTGTCAACCAACACCAAGGTTAGAATTTTCAATACAAATGTCAAGACAGTTCTTCTGTATGGGGCAGAGACGTGGAGAACTACGAAAGCCATTATCCATAAGATACAAGTGTTTATTAACAGTTGTCTACGCAAGATACTTCGGATCCGATGGCCAGACACTATCAGCAACAAGTTACTGTGGGAGACAACAAACCAGATTCCAGCGGAGGAAGAAATCAGGAAGAAGCGCTGGAAGTGGATTGGGCACACTTTGAGGAAATCACCCAATTGTGTCACAAGACAAGCCCTCACATGGAATCCTGAAGGTCGAAGGAGAAGAGGAAGACCAAAGAACACATTACGCCGAGAAATAGAGACAGACATGAGAAGAATGAACAAGAACTGGAAAGAACTAGAAAAGAAGGCCCAGGACAGAGTGGGTTGGAGAAAGCTGGTCGGCGGCCTATGCTCCATTGGGAGTAACAGGCGTAAGTAAGTAAGTAAGCTCATTACTTACCTATTTTTATATGACTTGTTGATCAAGTAAATTTAACAGAAATGTGATTTAACGTCAAAAGAATATTGTATATCTTGCATTTAATCATGGAACATACTAGTGAGATATCACAAAATTGAAAAAAACAGACATTTTATATTGTCTTATTGCTTACAATTTCTCAAATAATATCAACTATATGACAGTTTAACATTTTATATAAGATCAGAAAAGTCACAGTATCAGACTGAAAAAAGAAAACATCCTTTTACCTAACATTAAACAATTTCAAAGCTTTACAACAATCCCAGATAGTTCATTGCATTGATCCCTTGTTGCCAAGATAATACAAATGAATTATTTGTTTTATAAATCAATAATAAAATATTGATTTTCTTCTGAAAACGTAAAATGATATTTACCTCTAATTCTCAAACTATCCCAATTTATTACTTGAAAAAATATATTAATTTTTTATATGAATCGGCAATAAGTGATGAAAATCTAACGATGAAATTTTGTCCCTAACTCCGACTCAGTGATTCTAGAGGTTAAGCGCTCGCGCGTGAGACTGATAGGTCCTGGGTTCGAATCTCGTGAGGCAGGATCACGGATGAGCACTGATGAGGAGTCCCACAATAGGATGAAACGATCGTCCAATACTTCCAGGTTTTCCACTGGTGGTCTAGCTTCAATTGGTTCATGATCTCAACTATTGAAATTACTATAATATCAGCAAAACCTCTTCTGATAAAATATATAGAGGTTATACACTTCTTTCATTTTTCTTGAATCCAAGTAATTTCATGTAAAAAAAAGAAAGAAATCATGTGAACGAATCATTTTTCATATAAAATTAGAATATGTCATAAGACTTTAAATTAAAATGAATGAATAGTATCTTTGCATACATTCTAATGCCAAATTGATTTCATTTCAGTAAAATTTGTCTTTTAATAGAAAACTATAGATGATTAGAAATATTCAGTAATTATGGGGATCTTCTAATATTTTTTTATTAATTATTAGAAAGGGTTTTGTGGAGATTTAGTATTTTCATAGTTGAAAGCGTGAGTCAATTGAAGTTAGACCGCCAGTGGGAAACGTGAAAGCATTGGACGACCGTTTCATCCTATTGCGGGACTCTTCAACAGTGCGCATCCACGATCCCGCACTTGCGAGATTCAAACCCAGGACCTACCAGTCTCAAGCCAGAGCCCTTAATCGATAGACCACTGAGCCGGCCAGCATTCAACGGTGTTAATGTCTAACTTCAACTGATCCACGAAGTTGAGCAACCGTTCACCAATTGTCAATTATCATCTCAAATTAAGAGCATCTAGAAGAACATGAATGTAGACTGTTGTGAGCTATGAAACTGGAACGAAGTGATTGTCCATCTCGTCTTGGAATTAAAACCAAGGTTGAATAAGATAGCTAATACAAATGTCATTGATCCTGATATTTTCTTAATTTTTATGCAGTTTAAAGTTGAAGAAACGGTACTTAAAAGTTAGGTGAACGGTATTAATTTGCGAAATCTTCATCTATTCGGTAACTGCACCATGTATAATGTATAAATAGGATTTATCAATGAATATTTTGATGTAACGGTTAGTGTCGAACATCTATTTAAAGTGGATCCTCTAGTCCTAGGAATGGTACAAGGGTGATATGAAAAAACATGAGAAACAGTGGAAGTATGGTCGCAATTGATTGATCACTGGGTGGTGATCAATGTCATGCGTGTCAAGTCCTTCTTAGTGCTGATCGAATGCTATCGATCAAGTTGCAATGTGGCCACTAGTCTAGGTGGCTCGACACTGCGTGCACTTTGTTGAGGTAAGATGGTGATTGGAAGTGGTCAACAGGAAACCCTAGACCCGGGTTTCGCGCTAGTTGGCACTCGTCAGCAAGGTGTACCTGTAATCTTGAGGGAACTGGTGCTCCCGGACGGATTCGATCCCGTGTCACTCAGCTTCACAGTCAGAGACGTTATCACTGAGTTACTCGGGCCGCGGCCGACCTTCTGTAGGACTGAGACGCAGTCACAATTGATTGATCACTGGGTGGTGATCAATGTCATGCGTGTCAAGCATGACATGGGTTGAGGTCTTGGGTCTCCAGGGTATTTGCCAAAAACATTTGTTATTTTTCTGTTGTAACCTGAAAAAAATACTAGCACGGTTACTTTTCACAAATGCTAAACAATTGCTACCTACCACTTACTTTAACAGAGGGCATAACTTACTACTGTATAAACAAGATAAAGACTGATATTGCTTGATGCAAGGAAGAAAGTAAGACTGCACATGAACATTTCTTAGTTTAAAAAAGTAACTCCTCAGTAGTTTTAACTATTGGTTCTAAAAACTACATTGAAATCAAACTGAGCCAATTACAATTTACTTATCTAGTCAATAGGCATATTTAAGTATAATTAACTAGACAGTAATTTATATGAATTAATCAATAGGTAAATGCTTATATAAGATTTACAATGTTAATTGATTTAAGTGAATCAACTAATAATATAATATCAGAAGGGGTTTTGTGGATATTATAGTAATTTTAATAGTTGAGATCATGAGCCAATTGAAGCTAGACCATCCCTTCTGATATTAATCAACATATACTCACAAGTGACTGGCTCCAAGACGTATTTCCTGGAGTTCTAGTGAGAAGCAGTAACCAATTGAGTTCAACTAGGTCTGTTGTGAGATAGTAACTCACTGAAGACAATGGTAGATGTGTCACTCAATTTTGTGGATCGGTTGAAGTTAGACATTAACACCGTTGGATGCCGGCCGGCTCAGTGGTCTAGAGGTTAAGCGCTCGCGCGCGAAACTGATAGGTCCTGGGTTCGAATCTCCCACAATAGGACGAAACGGCCGTTGAGTGCTTCCAGGTTTTCCATGGTGGTCTAACTTCAATTGATTGATGATCTCAACTATTAAAATTAATAAATATGATAAATTACCGAGTTGTATATATGCTTGTTCCAGACACTTACCTATGTTATACACCCAAAAGTGAAGTAGATATTTCAAACAACTTGAGAGAAACAAACACTTGACAATGAAAAATGAGCATCGAAATATCAAAGCTAATATCTAAGTGTCAGGTTGCTTAGTTTTAAGCAATGAAAATAAATAAATAAAAAGTTTGTAAAAGTTTATTTACTCTAAAAATACTTTAGTTTCCTTCTATATGATGTGATTATTGTCGTACCGTGATTCTGGCTAGAAATTGAACAAAGATAAGTTGAGTTCAATAAATTTAATGAGCTGATATCATCCAATGTTCAATTCATTCGACATTTATACAAATTTCTTCTCGATTTAAATGTACATCTTACGATTTTTATTACATCATTTAATTACAAGAATGAAAACTGAACACCATTACGACCCTTTATTAATTACCGATTTGAAATAAAGAGACCTTAAGTGAGAGAAAGAAAAAAGACAACAATAGATTTTAATATGGCTCAATTTCAAATAATTGTTTTGTTTGCAAAGATGGATAGTGGTTAGCAGTGGAATCCAGGACGCGCGTTTTGTCTTATTTAGGACTCGTCAGATGGATGTACCTGCACTCCAGAGTTGATGTTCACTCTGGGATTCGAACCCAGTACCGTTCACTCCAATCGTCATCGCGTTATCCACTTAGTTACTGAGTCCTGATAGCCACTTGCTTGTGCAATGGGGTGAAGTTTAAATTCACTTAGTATTGTTTGTTTGAATCTTACCATTGATGTTTAGGACTGCAACTGGTCAGTCTCTAATTGGCCATATGTGCATACTGTGCGTATTGCCTCGATATAGCCTTAATTCACAAGCATTGTAAGCAAAGATGTATAGTGGCTAGCGGTGGAAGATTCAAACAAACAATACTAAGTGAATTTATAACTCACTACAGTTTAAAGAAGTATAAAGTAGTGATCGAAACGAAAACACGATCAAAACATACTAGAGAAGTGAATTAGGTCCATGGAAAGATGAGAAGTTGGACTTAAATGATTTCGTCGAAAAAGAAAACCCATTGAATTTTCTTTTTCTTTATTCAATAACAAAATGGGTTGCTTGAAATTTGAATACTGATGCATACATAGGCTTCCACCAATAGAAATTATTATCACGAAAATGGTCTTTCGTAGAACTAGATAAGTAAAAGGTCCTAGAAAACAATGACAAGATTTTAACAGAAATGATACACCATCATGGAAGTCCCATAACTTACGGTGGAGCATTATTGAGCAACGGTTTTTTAGTCTTATAACTTATTTGTTGGTGACTATGAATGTCAGTCATTAGGAGAACTGACTCGACAATGAAAATATAATTATCCGGAATGTAGGTAGGCAGTGGATACTGCAAAAAACAAAGCACGAATGTTAACTATAGTAAAATAGGAGCAAAAAAGAATGATCAGCGTAGATGGTTAGTGGCTAGCAGTGGAAGGATTCAAACAAACAATACTAAGTGAATTTAAAAAAGAATGATCGCGAGTGCGGGATCGTGGATGAGTACTAGTGAGGAGTCCCATAATAGGACGAAACGGTCGTCCAGTGCTTCCAGGTTTTCCATGGTGGTCTAACTTCAACTGACTAATGATTTCAACTATGAAAATACTGAAATCTCCACAAAACCCCTTCTGATTTTTAAAATTTTGTCATTACTTCTTTATGAACTATTGATAAAGAGGCTAGAATACGAGTACATATAGTACATTGCTTATATATGTCCATGACTATAGTAGATAAGTAATCTTATCAAACAAAATAATTTTGGTCAACGCCATAACAACAATATTCACACGCATCTCCCAGTCAATAGTTATTCGTTATACTAAACACATAATCTATATTTGAAGAAACATTTCTTTTGAGAAATGTAATAACACGAAATTAGATCCAGAGTTGTAAAGAAAGACAACACTTATCAATGACTTCAATCTACTTGCTGATTGTTCTGACAAAAAAATTGAATTTTTCACACGCATAATTAATACTTTCAAGGTACTAACTAAATTTAAAGTTCACCACGTATAGTAGTAAACCTAATTAGAAATACAAGATTTATCATGATGGAAAAAGTATTTTTTATAAAGAAAAGGTTATAAATAGTAAAGGTACCAAAGGAGAGGCCATGAGCATTAAAATGCATGATTTTCATATTTACTGAAGTAAAATGTTTCGTTATTATACGGACAGATTGTTTAACGGTTGTACTCTTTACTTCAGCGTCCTATGGAAATTATTACTTGTTCATCAGTCGATCTAAGCTAGAACACCATTGAAAACCTGGAAGCACTGGACGGCTGGTTCATCCTAGTATGGGACTCATCAGCTGCGCGCATTCACAATCCCGTATGCAGAACTCGAATCTAGGATCTTAGGTCTCGCGCGAGAATGCTTAACCTCTAGAACATCTGATAGAACATTCAGACGTGGGATGGAAGTCCGTACAGTATTAATTAAATGAATATTTGATAAGTTTAAAGTACTTGGTGTTTGTTTTCATACATAATGGTATATGCTGAACAAAAAGAGCTAAAACTTACTTCAGCAGCCTAAGTGAGAATAATGTCTTACTTCATCTTCGCCTTCTGTAAAGCGGTAACCTGTATGACCTCATCAAAAGGCGTTTAGCAAATTAACATGCCATAGCAAAATCACCCCCGTAAACCAGAAACTAGATTGTCTTAGTATATAAGAAAAATAATTCAGAAGTTAACGTGAGAATTTTAGGGCCCTTTTAAAGTAAATACTGCTAACAACCAAAAACATTGATTTCATTCTAACCTATATAGACCGAAAGACTCAACATTGAGGAAATATAAATGCAGTAGTATTTACAGCATAAAGTGCATCAACTGAGAGAAGCACTAGACTAAATTCAGTTAACCCCCCTTCATCTATGTGCATAGAAATACAGATTATCAGTGAAAAGACGCGATATATCATTACCCATCTAAATGTATATAGACAGCTATGGACATATACTTAATTATGTAAATGTAAAGAACTACTGATCGAGGAAACTCATAGAACACTAGAGACTTTCTAGAACCATGGGATTCAAGTCAATTTACGATCAACATAAACTTCGATATAGGTGTGATTTATTACTTTATGAGGAAGGAGTCGATTGGACACATAGTCAGAAGTCAACCGAACAAAATAGTTAATAGGACCAAGAGGACACATGAAGATTATAATACCTGCAAAGTCATTCATGAAGAAATAAAGTTATCAAAACTAACCAACTTAATGTATGTTAATTAATCGGAAATATCATTTCTACAAGTTATGGAGAGAAATTCGCTCCTCCCATTATTTTAGGCTTATTCGCTTGATGAAGTCCATTTTTGTTCACCTCAATGTTCGATGACAATTGGGAATTTCACTACGTCAGAAATCATTTATGTAACAAAGATTTGTGAATTTGATTCTTATTAACCTTATTAATAGTTCTTACTGTTCTATTACATTAAAAATATCAACAGTTTATTCTGTTGAGAACAAATGTTCTCACCAGTAGTGACTCTCAGTATATGTGCGATTTTGTAAACAAGTAGGAAAGTTAGAAGATGAAATCGATATATTGTATAGATTAGTAGTAAAGTGTAACCGATCTAAATAGTTAATACAGAATAATGATTAATTCACACAATTGTTTTACACATATACATTGTAGCTGTAGATAATTCCCTAAAATCAGTAGCTCTGTAAGTGTTCGACATTGGATGCTGAGCACATTAGTTTTGGTGAACTCGTTTAGCTGAAGGCTCTCGGTCATGCATCTGCACCAGATCATGTTACAGCACGGCGTGGGAAACATCTCCTACGATCATTAGCCAGATTAGATCAATCGCTCCTCGATATATTAATAACCCATCAAATATATCTTCCAACCTCTTCTCTTCTGACTTCTGATTTTAACTGGGTGGGCACGATTCGATTATAGAAGGTGTTACTGGTAATGTGTTGTCAAACTACAATACTGGTGGTAACTTCAACATTGATTAATACATAGAGAAGTATGAATTCATTTAGTAAATATATATACACTGATAGAGGAAAAATGGGTTTTTCTCATAGTTTACTAAAATCATGTTTCTAAACTACTGGGAATTATTCATTGACTACAAACGTTTGATCATCCTATCAACACAATTAAACAAAACGAACATTAAAATGGACAAATTAATGTGTTATAATAATGATACAAAGAGTCTTTCCCTCTATACAGAATCATAACCAACCCATTCATTATATCATTTGCTTTATATTTTTCAATTGACTTTTGACAATTGAAATGTTAATTAATTTTATACTGAGATTTCCTTATTATCCCCAGACAAATGTTACTGAATGAAGTTATCATTATTATTGTAAATCAATCAACAATTCGATATTAGGACATCTTGTTAACTCCGATCACATGACCTCGCTTGATAAGTCCTTCAAAAACATTTATAACGTTAGAAAATTTGAATTCACTTGGTATTGCTTGGTTGAATCTTCCCATTGATGTTTAGCACTGCAACTGATCAGTCTCTTATTGGCATATGTGCATACTGTCCTAAAGGTCAATGGGGAGATTCGAACAAACAATACTAAGTGAATTTAAACTTCACCCCATTGCACAAGCAAGTGGCTATCAGGACTCAGTAACTAAGTGGATAACACGATGGCGATTGGAGTGAACGGTACTGGGTTCGAATCCCAGAGTGAACATCAACTCTGAGATGCAGGTACATCCAACTGACGAGTTCCAAATAAGACTAAACGCGCGTACTGGATTCCCTTGCCAGCCACTACCCATCTCTGCTTATAATGCTTGTGAATTAAGGCTATATCGAGGCAATACGCACAGTATGCACATATGCAAATTAGAGACTGACCATTTGCAGTCCTAAACATCAATGGTAAGATTCAAACAAACAATATCAAGTGAATTCTACGGTGATTATTTAATGCATTTTGTATTATATCTTGTGACTTACTAATTAATTAATAGTTGACAGATTGAATATATGTTTGTCATAATCCGCACGTTTCTAATAATGATTATTATATTTTATTCGAGCTGAATAACATACACCTCACCCAAATCAGTTTCCATAACTGTTTATGCTAATGACTGTAAGGAATGACCCATGGTATCGCTTAACTGTGATTATAAACCAGTAGATGGGTAGGACATTTAAGTTTTCCCAACTGAATGCATTTTATTTTGTAAGTGATACCTTACTTCCTTCCTTCATTATTCTATCAATTGGTCTGCTTGAACTGTAGTGAATATATTAATTTGTGAATGGTACTTATTTCTTTTAATAGTTCAATGAAAAGATGGAGTTGTTCAGAAAAATGTGATATGCGTGCATGATACATTTCGAAAATTCTGTTCTTACCAGGGCACTGATGTTTGGAAACTAGTGAACGTCGATTAAATTAAAGATCAAATAAATATAAAGTGATTATTTAAAATGATAGAGACTAATACAGAATAATATAGAAAGCAAGTTGTCCACACTACCTTACGCCTTAAAGTAAATTGAAAATTAACAGGGTAGATCAAGTTGTTGTTGTACATATAAATGTGTGGATTTTCCAGTGAACTTAAGAGTTCGCTCTTGAGAATTGCTAATATAAAACTTGAAAAGCTCTTTTAAGGTCATTCCTATGATCTATTTTACTTGTTTGTTTTAATATAATGGAGTATAGTTTTTCTACTTCTCGTGTTCAACTGGGAATTCGATGCTAAGTAATAATGAAGCTGTTTAATTACATGTCCCATTACCCTTGGTTGAACTGTTCAATAATTACTCCCTATATTTGTGTGCCCACATTCACACACAAGTGAATCACTAGTTATAAATATTTTTCACCACCTATCATTATTGACTTTACTATACATTGACATCTTTAGATCAATTTTTAGCATTCTTGTCACAGGTTTATTCATTCATAACTACTGTGATAAATCTGTTGTTAGCTGGGGCTTTATCTTATTTATTTTAAAACATAGAAATAACTATGAGGAGGTAAATGCGAATTATCATTTCATTGTCTTTACAAATATTCCAAGAAGTATAGGCTTAAATCATCCAGGCAACTTGGTAAACTGAACAAAATCTTTTGCATACACCAGATATCAGATATTTTCACTATCTCTCGATTCGACTTTCCACGTTTGAAATCTAAAATTGTTTATACTTTTTTGATATCATTATCATACCATATTGTTTAGATCTTAAACAATTCAATCCATTTTCATAGTTGAAATCATGAGTCAATTGAAGTTAGACCATTATGGAAAACCTGGAAGCACTGGACGGTCGTTTCGTCCTATTGTGGGACTCCTCAGTAGTGCGCATCCACGGTCCCGCCTCACGAGATTCGAACCCAGGACCTACCAGACATTAACACCGTTGGATGCCGGCTCAGTAGTCTATCGGTTAAGTGCTCTGGCGCGACACTGGCAGGTCCTGGGTTCGAATCTCGTCAGGTGGGATCGTGGATGTGCACTGCTAAGA
>NC_031497.1:20834326-20899559 GCF_000237925.1 Schistosoma mansoni
AGGACCTGCCAGTGTCGCGCCAGAGCACTTAACCGATAGACTACTGAGCCGGCATCCAACGGTGTTAATGTCTGGTAGGTCCTGGGTTCGAATCTCGTGAGGCGGGACCGTGGATGCGCACTACTGAGGAGTCCCACAATAGGACGAAACGACCGTCCAGTGCTTCCAGGTTTTCCATAATGGTCTAACTTCAATTGACTCATGATTTCAACTATGAAAATACTGAAATCTCCACAAAACCCCTTCCAAATTCAATCCATTCACATTGTATTCTGCCCATTTGTTCTCTATAGACTTTTTATATAAGACATGGTCTTGACCAAACTACTTGAAAAATGTAATAAATTATTCTTATAATTTAGTATATTTGTCTTGATCTTAGACCTTTGTTCTTCTCCATGCTGAATCATTTATTTTAATGGGATTGTTGTTAACTGCATTTTATAGATTTCTTTTCTATTGTATGCCAAATAAATTTAACACCCGTATATACATAAATTTCCGTCAAAATGTAAGCGAATAATTTCGTAAAGAAATTAAGTAAACAGAGGACACTAGATATGAAGTTATATTTGTAAAAACCTCAGTGTTTTGAGATGATGGGGAAGATTTTTAGCTCAGGTGGATGATTTTTTTTGATGGAGTTTCGTTCTTTGAGCTGGATGGACCATCAAAATCTCAGTGTTTGAAATCAAATAATTCCAATGTTCCATTTAGCAATTTGATGGGAAATTCTTTAGGAGAATAATTAATACTACACTTATCAGTAAAAAAAATGAGATTGAAAAATATCAGTGAAGAGACTCTTAATTTGGCTTATAGAGTGAATGTGAATCCTTCAGTAAGAAGTATTCAAATTATGTGATTCAGTGAGTCAATCAGAAATCGCCAAATGATAAGTTTGCGTAACTAATAGAGGAATGGCTTTCATTTACCAGAAATGAGACACATCATCGATAGGCTTAATTTCCTAATATATATATATATGTAATGCATTCGGCTATAGTAAATTAACATCCTTTCTCACCATCCGTCAGTTCTCTTAAGTCTCCGGGTTCGTGTGATGGACGAGTGTGGCTTAGTGTCAACTTTTGGACATCGCATGTCACAAAACCTAGAAGCACTGAACGGCTTCCAGGTTTTCTATGGTGGTCTAGCTTCAATTAACTCATGATATCAACCATATAAAACAACAAATGTTCATCTGTATCCGAGTATTATATTACATATATTATAGTTCGTATTTCTATCTAGTATCACTAACATCAAAGTGACTTGCAATCATGTTTTGTTCCACAGTAGGTAAATGGTAGAAAAGTTAATAGGTTCCATATTTCTATACATCAACTTTCGCCTAATTACTAAAGGAGGTCTGAGAAGGTTCTCTAATTTTAAAGTTCATATTCTGAACTGATCTTAGCTTCAGGGTTTGCAGTGAAACCCGAAGATACTGCGGTAAGACAGCTATTAAAGCCAAAGATGCTCACTAATGATAAGTTCGAGACTAACACAAAACGGATATTTAGTGTTTCCTAGATATCAATAGTTGTTCAAATTCTTCAGATTATGAATACTCACACAGGCCTTCTAAATCACCAATTAGCTTAAAAACGTTTTTATTTAAGGAATGTAATAATCATTCCAAAAATATCATTACATTGATGTAGTTACTTCATGTATGAAATCTGTGTTATCATTTTGAAACATTTGTATATCCAAGAGATGTAGGTCTCAGTATTTTAAATTTTAATTATTGGCATAACTAACTCTAATTTGACGTCAAACTGTAATGAATCAAATAGTTACTCCATACTTTTTTTGTGAGAAGGTACTCTAAATGTCACTTTGTTCACCGTTACTGTTTTTTTTATTCATTCATCGGTATAGTGGGTTTTTTAACCATGAAAAAAAATTGATTAAATTAAGAGATTTTGATTGGATTCAATATTTCTAAGACATTGAATATGATATATAGAATAAAAAGCATTGTGTTAGAATCTTACAGGAGTCGTTACTTCTTAAATTAGATGTCTTTGTGGTAGTTGATTGCTTTTTTAGATTAGAAAATGAGCGCAACATTCCATCTGACTTATATACGAGCCAATTTATAAGATGATAAAATAGATAATCTCGTATAAATAATAAAATATTAAGATTTATTAAAGATAGAGACTATGGTTAAGTAAACCTGTGAACGATTTAAAATAACTTTAATGAAGTAACCTAGTGAATTGTGAAATGAATGAAAAATAAGGAGAGGTGGATGATTATTTACTTACTTACTTACGCCTGTTACCCCTCGTCGAGGAGCATAGGCCGCCCACTAGCATTCTCCATCCAGAACTGTCCTGGACAATCCTTTCCAGTTATTTCCAGTTAAAATTCATCCTTCTTATCTCCTTCTATTTCCCGAAGTAATGTAATCTTTGGCCTTCCTATTTTCTGCTTCACTTCCAGATTCCAAGTTAGGGATTGCCTCGTGATACAGTTTGGTGATTTCCTCAATGTGTGTCCTATCCATTTCCAACGTTTTTTCTTAATTTCCACTTCAACTGGGAGTTGGTTTGTCTTCTCCCACATTGGGCTGTTGCTGATGGTATCCGGCCAATGAATGTTCAGTATTCTGCATAGACAACTGTTTATAAATACTTATACCTTCTTCACGATGGTTGTGGTAGTTCTCCACGTTTCAGCTCCGTACAGTAGGACTGTTTTAACGTTCGTATTGAAGATTCTCACTTTGAAACTAGTTGAAAGTTGTTTTGAGTTCCATATGTTATTCAACTGTAAGAATGCTGTCCTTGCTTTGCCAATCTTTGCTTTCACATCTGCATCAGATCCTCCTTGTTCATCAATGATGCTTCCCAGGTACGTGAAAGATTCCACCTCTTCCAGAGTTTCGCCATCAAGTGTGACTGGGTTGGTGTTCTCCGTGTTGTATTTGAGAATGTTGCTTTTTCCTTTGTGTATGTTGAGAGAATGATTATTGACCAACATCTTTTGAAGAACAAAAATTCATCCAACTTTATTTAGTAATACCGAACAAATAGAACGGAAGCATAGTATACTAGTGTAATAAAAAAGGAACCCCCCAGATTTTCCAATATTAAACTTTAAAAGAAATAACAAACCATTAAAGTTCATTATTTGTCTCAAATTATGTTTTTATTTATTGTGTCAAAATTAAACTCTTCGATTAACTGTAATATTTTTGACTACATTAATCAATACAAATTTACGTCTGGTAGAAAGTACACTAGAGAAAATATGAGACTATATATGGGCGAATAAGAACAGCCTAAACAGAAAAGATAGTATTCAGCTAGCAACTATTTGGCAAATATTCATTAACAAGTAATTTGGACCCTTGCTTTCTTTATTCAACCTGTTTATCTCACATGAATTGTACTTTATGATTCTCATTTTTACTTGCAATTCAATGATTCAGAAACAATCTTTCAACCTTCAATATGCACTTTTATTTTCATATAAAAGCATACTAACATCGAATATCATCCATTAATAACTCATCCTTACACATACATACACATCCAGTCTTCTTCTATTTTATTCCACATCGTCAACTTTTCACTTGATTCTCATTTAAGTGACTCATATTATCCTGTTTACAAAAATGCAACTTCCAAATATGATTGGATTAGTACAGTATAGATTTGATCTGATTTGATTGTTAAACACTATATATTTCTTTGATGATTTTGATGATTACCCTGAAGAAGTCCAGACAAGTTAGCCAGACGAAACACTGGAATTATTTAAATTTTAATCACTGAGATTATTTAAAATATAATTTTCACATATAACGACTTCGTCAAGCTATTTGTTCTAATCTTGACGAATATTCGTGGATGCGCACTGCTGAGGAGTCCCACAATAGAACGAAATGGCCGTCCAGTGCTTCCAGATTTTCCATGATGGTCTAGCTTCAATTGACTCATGATTTTAATTATAAAATATAATTGTCTAGTTTCTCTATTATATTAAGTATATATTTAGACAACTATATTTTAATGAATAATCTGTATTGTCCAAAAGAAAATTTTACGATCTATTAGAGAAAGAATATCAAACAGATAAAATGAAGGTAATAAATATAAGATTTCAGTTGTACATAGATTATGTCAAACTATACAAAATAAACTAAGGTGATGTATGAGATAATAAAAGAAATAATTCGTCTAATTCTGTAAATGGTGTTGTAATAACAGTGTTTGAACTCATTAAGATAGGTAAACAGATGGTACTGTTTACATAACAGCATGTACATTCATTCAGTCTTGAAAAAGTTGTTGTCATTAACATAATTTGTAGGAATTTGAAATTGTAAGGCAAGAAAATAATTTTGCCCATAAATAGTTAACAGAAAATTATTTTGAAAAAAGAAAACTGGTCTAACTAGAACAACTAGGTATACTTGAGTAACTCAGGGAATCGGAAATATAAAAATGACTTAGTCATTTTGAACGTATGTTATACATAGAACCGCCCATAATGTGGAAATTTCTCTCAACGGTTTATATATATATCATTGCATTATTAACCAGGTTTAAGAAACGGAAATAATGATTCACTTATTATTTGGTAGGAAGATTTGTTATCCAATGGAAAAATAGTATCTTAATTTAAAATTACCCACCTTGTAGATTGTAATTGATAAAGAGAGTAACTAATTAGTAGTAGAACATCATTCTGTTTGCATCTTTTTTAGGTTGATGATATTTGAACTTTCAGCCTGCACTGACGTGAGATGACGAACAAACGAGTGATCATCAGAAAAAACACATTCAAGAGCTAAAAATGTAAATAACACTGTACTATTCAGTAATTAAAGTGTTGATATTGTAGCCGTAAATAAATACCCAAAATCAGTAGCTCTGTAAGTGTTCGACATCGGATGCTGACCACATTAGTTTTAATGGACTCATTTAGCTGAAGGCGCTCGGTCATGCATCCGCACCAGATCACGTTACAGTACGGCGTGCTCAACGTCTCCTGCGATCACTAGCCAGATTAGATCAGTCCCTCCTCGATATATTGATAATCGATCAAATATATCTTCCAACCTCCTCGCTTCTGAATTTTGATTTCATTGGGTGGGCGAGATTCAATTATAGAAGGTGTTACTGGTAAAGTGTTGTCAAACTACAATACCTGTGATATCTTCAATATTATGGAGAAAATATGTATTTGACGTTACATAATAATGTATACTAGTGTATCAAATCCAACTAAAACTATCTGAGGAATTAATTGATTTAGATAATTAAATATTATTGCAATAGGTAAATAGGTAATTATAACATTGAAAAAGATTATACGGCAGCGTGCTAGTCTCTGAATGTCATTCTAGTGATCATAATTCATTCAATAATAATGTGCAAAGGAGTTCGTTTTTTTCATTTTAACGATCCCTGTTGTTTGGTTAAAGATCAGGTAATTACTATTTATCCCTTATAATTACTTACTGGCAAGATGATGACAATTGATAAATGCTAATATTAAAGATTTTTTAAAGTAAGTTTTGACTAACAAGAACAGTAAGACTTATAGATGAATATTATGATCATGGAATTTTGAGATGGTGGGAAAGATTTGTAGCTCAGGTGGATGATTATGATGGAGTTTTGTTCTCTGAGCTGGATGGTTTGTTCTCGGAGCTTTCATCGTTATTCTGAACAACATTATCACAACCAAACCATCCAGCTCAGAAAAAAACACCACCAAGATCATAGAACTGTCGAGGAAGTTGTAGGGGCAGTGAAATATCACTGAGCCCTAGCAAAATCATCCGGCAGTTGGGTCACTGAATATCGAACAGATCATTGGTTCCTGTCAAGGTCAAGGATAGTCAACGCACATCAGTTAATCGTACGCCATGAACTGGCCCATGCGGCAGTGGTCTTACTTTCGCTTGTATCTATTTTAACTAGTATATTCCTGTAATAACGTCCTTTGTGTTGTACAGTCTTCAGAGCATCTCTAGTCCATTGATACATCAATGGGGCAATTCGTGTAAGGTGCTGACCGCGAGGTAACTTCGAAGTTAGCTTGTTCGTTACACCGTTACACCAGCTCCCAATCATTCGACATTGGTCATCGAGGTTGGTGATCTACAAAGTCCTAGATAATTTAATTTCATTACTCTTGTACTGATTAAATCTAGATTTTATCTAATTACTTTAATCCTTTTTCACTAAGTACAATAATAACGATGACACAATTTTTCCTTGAAACGATAACAAAATCCTCTTCATTTTAAACATATAGTCAGGTTATACAGTTGAAATCATGAGTCAATTGAAGCTAGACCACCATGGAAAACCTGGAAGCACTGCTTGACGGCCGTGGGACTCCTCAGCAGTGCTCATCCATGATCTCGCCCCGCTAGAGCTTAACCGGCTTCTGATATAGTCAGGTTAATCAAAAATTTCAAAATCATATAAATGAATTATTTATCTACTAAGTTAGATTTATAAGTATTGTATTCAAGTTGTAGATCGATTTCGCTGAGAGCCGAAATCAACCGATGGATTATTGACTTGATTTCCTGGTTAGGATTACTACATTTAAACTGAATGGTTTAGGTGATCATGCTGGCCGTGAAACTTAAAGTTCTTGAGTTTTATCCCCGATAGTGTTGTAGTAAGACACTATAGAATAATTATATGTTGGGCCTAAACTACTGCTCAATGTGTGACGATCATGGATACCCCTCTAACTGGCACTGGTTTGTAATGGAATAAACAAATAACCACTTCATTAAAACAAACATACATATGTATGTATGAACCGAAAGTTACTTTATACTCAGTTATTCCACATGAAAACCATTTTAAAAAGTTTTACATGAAGTCATGGAAAATCTTTTATTTTTTAATTAGATAAACATTACAATTTCATGGATTATATAGCACTTTTATTAACTTCTTTCTCTTACGTTAAATACCTAGTTATCTAACCACCCACCCCCATTAGGGGACCTGTCAACTACTTATAAGTGAAATTATCTTTGTTTTTACTTCATCATTATTTGTTAATGTTCCATTTATTTCTTCAAATAGTTCTGAACATCTGTTAATTATCGTTTTTAGATACCATAGATCCAGGTTATTTCCTTTTTCCATGTTGTCCAGCTTTTAACCTAAATCAATTTTGATTTATGACGAGACTATAATTTATGGATGAACCAATAGAATATAAGATAATAGGTCTCGGATTTTGGCGCGAAATTCACTCATCCATTTGGAAGAATAGAGTTTTGACATTATAGCTGATATCAGTTGGTGATGGAAGCCCTAAGTATAATTCCCAACCTTAACTATGAACTGTAAATCATAATTCGTACTCCTCACACATGTTTATAACCCTCATTTGGTTCTAGTTATTGTGTGGACGCTCTCAAGGTCACTCTAGCGTCGCTCAAAGGTCGTCCATAAAATTATAGCCTCACCTTATCTATATATAAACGTTCATATCATTTATGATCCATAATACTCCATTTCTAGAAGAATACTTTGTCGTAAAACGAAATAAAATGATGTCCATTAAAATACCGTAATCTGAAGCGAAAATAGTTATAATTCATTTATATCTTTATATGTAGACACTTATGTCTTCATTCGCTCTCACAAAGCCATTAAGATTACAACTAATAAGCTATTTCATACATACATTTTAAAAACCAATGACACTCAAAATCACAAATATTTCATTACATTCTGTGTTGTTTGTATAGAATGATAGTTGCATTGCACAGTAATGGGCTAATAATTCCATTTACAATGTCATACCTTCACGTGTATTTGGAGATTTATTTCTTAAGTAAGTGGTGTGTCATTAATGACTATCAGAGTACTTAATGGAGAGATTTGGAAATAACTTGTTTGTGAATAACAATCAGTATTGTTACCACCACTATGGTGTGTCCTTCTTCTATGGACAGATCTAGGTAGTATGTATCAGAAATTAAAAGTAGAATTCTTACGAGGAGAAGAGGAAAATGAAGAAAAAAGGAAGCCACAATGGGGATTTGTGGAGATTGTGGTAATTTTAACAGTTGAATTCACGAGTCAGTTTAAGCTAGACCACCATTGAAAACCTGGAAGCACTGGACGGCCGATTCGTCCTGGTATGGGACTCATCAACAGTGAGCATCCATGATCCCGCACGCGGAACTTGAACTTAAGCCCTTTGGTTTTAAGCGCCTAAATAGGCTCATGAATTCGGCTGTTAAAATTGTTACAATCTTCACAAATCCCCATTTTGATAACAATCATATGCTCACTGGTGACTAGCTTCAAGATGGATTTCGTGGAGTTCTAGTTAAAAGCCATGACCAGTGGAATCCGATCCGTGTCGGGCGGAGACAGTTATCCACCTCAAACAATGGATTAAGGGTTATGCAAGGTCATGAATCGATTGAAGTTAGAAATCAACACCACTGGATGCCGGCTCAGTGGTCTAGATGTCAAGCGTTAGCGCTTAAGACTAAAGGGCTTGAATTCAAATCCTGTGTTCGGGATTATGGATGCACACCAGGACGAATCGACCGTGCAGTGCTTCCAGGTTTTAAATGGTGAATGAGCTTAGATCGGCTCATGAATTCAACTATTAAAAAAGAAAACAGAAACAACCAAAATAATAACATGGATGAAAGAACAATGGACTTTGTAAGAGACAACTCAAGGAAGATGGGCAAATAGTGTATTTAGTGTATTGTCTTCGTATTTTACAAGTACAGTGTATGGCTATGCATATTGTAATAAGGTGGTTTATCGCGTACAAAACCTCGTCCATCACACTACTACTTACTACCACTAATTTATACGTATATTTAAGGATATTCCTGAAAAATATTTCGAGTTACTTACTTTAGATACTCCCAAAATAAATGTTTGTTTATTCAGTCGGAGTAACTAACTAACTAACTAACTAACTAACTAACTAACCGTTTTGTGGTGTTTAACACAGAAAACACTGTTTTCTAACGAAGAGATAAAAAAAATAAGAGAAACAATTGAACAAAATGACTAATTTAATGTTTTTATAACTAAGTGAAACGTCTACAAGATTTAGTTTAAATGTGGTCTGTGAAAATTTGGAAACAATACAGTGGTGCAATAAAAACAACATATTATACAATTTATAAAACAGACCAATGTAATCAAATCAAAAAGTATCTAAAATTGTATGACTTTGAATTAAGTTTATGTAAAATGTCTTGATCTAAATGGGTCAACAAGTCGTCTTTACCAAGATTAAAAAGTTTTGTCGTGTGTTATTACAAACAGAGATTAGATATATATTCAGTGGTAATCATTACTTATAAATATTTTAAGTGAATCGATAGTTGTATTAGATATGTCTCCATAGCTGTATGTTCCTTTTTAATCTTCACATAAAGTGGACAGGTAATTCACTGAACGTATCAATACTGATCAACTATAGTCAGCCACAATGGATCCTAACTACCATAACAAAGAGTTTTCGAATGAACCTGACAATCTTTTACCTTCTACTAGTGGTCTTGGTCCTATAGAGCCTGTAAAGCGTCACACAGCTGGGATAGAACAACACACTACGTACACCAAGTTAATGCGGGTTCTTTCTTGCTATTTTTTTTATCAGTTTACAACTTTAACGTGCATTTTGTTGACTTACCATTAATTTCATCTCATTATCCATTGCCTTATCTTTAATTATCATATTCCTACGCTTCTTCGTCTACTTCGGTAAACACTTATCCTGCATTATATCATTCTTGGTGTTTGCACTTTGTTTAAAGACCTGAAATGTATACTATAGTCATTTAAAGCATTTCATAGATGCCTTACCCACAGTCCATAATTTGCAACCACCTGATAAGCTCCTAAAATGGCACTTTGTGTTTTTCACCAGGGTGTGAAACATAGAGCTTTGTGTGGAACATACATTTATCTGAAAGTAACCCCTAGAAAGCATAACATCATGAAAGAACGGTGGTGGTGTTAGTAACTAGCAAGCATTGATGGTGATAGTGATGACATTTATCTACCTACGTTTGTGAGACAGAACATTTTGTTCCATTTAGACCTTCATGATTGAGAACGAGGCAACCAATGAGTGATACTCAGGTTGATCTCCTACGCCGGCTATTCGGACTCATGTTTCCAAATATATTTGACATTATTAATTCCGCTAAAGATATCCCATAACATGCTAACTCAGAGTTTTACATCACGGCCTGATAGCCTGATAGGTGGAAAAATGAAAATAATAAAATAACAGGCAATAAAGTATATAGCTATCAGCGTTTCTGAACATTTTACTCTCTATTGATGCATTTACGATTCTAATAAACGATATTCTGTATTCTAACTTCAACCTTCCTCTCATTTGAAACCATTCCACGTTGATACGCATCAGGATTCATGGTTCTTAATTACTGAATTCTCTTGCCTGAAGACTCTAACCACATTTCATTCTCGTCACAGTAGCCACCGTGAGTTTTATCTACCGATTTGCTATGGAGAATTGTGTCTTGAGGCCGGAAGGCTCACAGCCTATGTTAGCCCCTTTCTAGTAAGCTTCTGAGTGCCTAATCTTCTCTTGAGTCCAGGGACTGAAGGAGCGCAAACTGCTTCTTAGGGTAACAGGTTTCAAGAATTGATGACTTGGTGTGAAAACCTGTATGCCGCGAGCACTTTGTTCGTTCTTGACTTTTGTACCTGCCTGGTATGTCCGCCGAGTTATCCTGATCTGAGAAGAGAAAAAGGAAAAGATATATCAGGTCCGAGATCATTTCTTAGCATTTTATGCATTAAAACCAAATCACCTCTTAATATGCGATAGGATAGAGCAAAGAGGTCTAGCTTCGCAAGGAGCTTTTTATATGGCATGCCCTGGTGTTCTGAGATTGCACGGGTAGTCGCCCTTTGTGCTTCTTCCAAGATACCCGAGTCACCTTTCAAATAAGAGCTTACATCCTGAACAAAGATTTTAAGTTTGGATTTCACTAAGGTTGAGTATACTGTAGTGTACATATTAGTATATAACTTGATAAATATCCGTCTTAAAACCCATGGGGTTCTGAACCCCTTAGCTGAGACTTCGTGCCAATGGATCGTGGTCTTAAGATCATGGCTCACTGTCTGACCAGAAATAACAGGAGACACAGATGCATGTGCACTTCAGGCGAATTTTCGTGTCTATCTATTCCCACCTTATGACTGTTTTAGTGCAGAATCTTATCGGTAAACTGCTGGCAAGACTAGCTAAAGCTTTTCAGTGAACTTTTTTCAATAAATAATGGTGAAAGGCAAAATATTAGCTGCAAGGATGGTATGTGATTGATTGTTCTTGTCATACAACTTCTGTGACATCCTAAACTATACATGTCTAGTGATTTTGATTATATCCATCGTTGAACTCTAGTTGCCCATGCTGGTATGGCAGACAACCAACTAGCAAAAACTTGTCACTGGATTAGTTGAAGTTTCTAAGGGGTTCTGATTGCGTAAAATTACGGGACTGGAATGAGTGGTGGGAATACTTATCTTGATTTAACTTTTGTAGATATCAGTGATTTCCCTAATTTAATTCCCTTCCCTGATAAATTACTCACGATTATTCTCATTTTGTAACATCTTTGTTCAACACAACTGTCGCAACTTCCCATGCACTGAACTATTCTGCCTGGAGTTTTTGGTTACCATAAACAAAGAGCTTCTGTGGCTCTTGAACTGACATAATTATACTGACTCAAATGATATCAGACAAAAATCCCCATAGGAATATGAGAACTTTCTTTGATTCCTTTTTGTAACTCTTTTCGAGTGTTTCATAGTCACGAGTAAACTATGTTCTGACTTGAAAAATAGGATAGTTGTACTTGTACAATAGGGAGTGACAATGAGGAGCCGTCTAGTTACCGACTGATTTCACCTTCCTACAATGTAAAAACGCTTATTGAAAGGGCTAATAATAAGTTTCTCTGTGACCATCTCTTCGGTAAATAATTCTCCTCCGATTTCAACTCCATTTTCGGCCTGGTAGAGCAGACCTGTTGACTATCTGGAATGACTGAACCATTTCACTGGAAGCTGACCATCTGATGCATATTGGCTTTCCCTGAATCATTCTGCATGTCCCAACAGCGCATTCTTTCTCAGAAACTGGATTGAACGAGTGTCTGATGTTGTGGATCATAGATTATGTAATTGGGAGATTACGAGTTGTCAAAGTTTGCAATACACTGTCAAACTGCTCTTTCATGACAAGTGTGATTTTATAAGGCTCAGTCTTTGCATTGTGGGATCAACGTCCAAGTCGGTATTAAACACACCTACTTTTCATACTAGAATAATAGACGTAATCCGAAAACTGTAGATTCGTCATAATGTGACTACTTAATTCATAAGACCATACGCGGAAGTTGCATGATGGTCTAGACTAACTCATCCTATCATGACGGTCAGCAATGTGATGTCTAGCACTTCTGAAGAACGCATCTGGGGTGTAGATGGAATGATATGTTTAGTATGTAAAGAATAAGTTACGTAGAGTGACCGTACCTGCATGGCCAAACTATGCCATACTGATTAAGTGTTCCTACGTTCACAATTTTCTATATTCACTATGGTGTTAAATCTTAAGAGTAAATCTTACAGTTATCGTACATTAGGGTTCAAGGATCGTGTAGTTCAGAACCAATGATACCACGATATCATCCCTAATATTGGTTATTAATGAATCAATTAATTCTCTGGACATTCAAACTCTTTTACTTGAGTGATCTTAAGATCTGAAAGAAAATGGTTGACCAGAATGATATATTGTATCCTAAAGACGATTTGAATATGACAAAAGACTGGGTTACCCAAAAACCTCTTTACCATAAACATCAACAGATACGGAATACTAAAGCTGGACGGCATTAACACTTCATCAACCACCTGTTTTCTAGTAAATTCAACTTCCATAATTTACTCTTTGTGATACTCCAGGTGTCACACTAACAATCTATAGCCAATAAAGCAGACCTTTTCTATGGGTTCCCTTCTAGAATAGTTGTTAGCATGACTTTGGAATTATGTAAGGTGCTTTTCAGTGCTTATCTGAGTCCTCATGTGGAAGGATGCTCGGGAGTCTTATTGCCTGTCCATAATAGGGCAATAGTTTCCTTGAAACATTGAAAATGGATCGGTTGAAGTCAGACATTAACACCGTTGGATTTCGGTTCAGCGACCTGGAGGTTAAGAGTTCGCGCGTGGGAACAAAGGTCCTGAGTTCGGGTCTCATGTGCGGGATCGTGGATGCGCACTGTTGAGAAGTCCCGTACTAGGACGAAAAGGTCATCCGGTACTTTCAGTCTTAAATGGTGGTCTATCTTACATCGATTCGTGAATTCAACTATTAAGATTACATGTGTTCGGACTAAAAAGTAAATCTTACTCAGTTCTCTTTCAGTCTTCTAACCCTCAGTCAATGCAATATAGGAAGATATGATTTGGTGTATTATAGTGCTTACAGTTTTCTTAACATAAATAGACCCTCAGCACGTTTCAGCATTGAGTTATACTCAAGAAGATATTCGATCAATATAGAAAGCTAAAAATTTAGCACAAAAACCTGTGCTAACTTTCTCGCTGTTTGAATCAGTAAGCTATATAACTCTAAATGGAAGCTATGATACTCTCTGCTGAATTTTTTACAGAGGTTAACATATCCTTAAAATAAATGGTTTTGTAATTCTTCAAGACTGATGTTGACCTGATTCGTTTAACTGGACACACCCTTAACTGAAGGCACTCGGTCAAGCACCCCCACCGTATGACGTTTGGATGTGCAACTCTTCTGGCAACTGATGAGCTTAGGTTGGATACGTCTCGGCACATCAACCATGACTCACTTATATCTTCGAATTCCTTTGTTCCTGACTTCTGGCTTAATTAACTTTGAAATCCTCGACTAAAAGGGCATGTAATTCATCAGTGTAGGTGATCTAAGTCGATGATTGCTGTCTACTTGAGCTGGACGGGAATAAAGTGACCTCCTAATTCACGCCCTGCTCAAACCTTATGATTAAAATGTCGTCGTGAAAACCAGGTGAAATGACGACCTTAGTGACTGGCTAGAATACTCTCAATAGGTAACGGGACATACGAGTATTGAGCAGTTACGGAAGTAGAAGCAGAACCACTGTCTCGTATGCCTGTCCATGGCATGCGGTTGGCTGGTCTGTGCTGACCATGCTTGACCTCAACGATGTCTGATAGACCGTCTAATGACCAGTGACCTGTGATCTGATGTAGAAATGGTTGGGCCTGATGGATAATTTGTCTGAGTCTCATGACGTTTCACTGGCTCTACAGTCGCTTCTAACAACAGCCTTGTCGAGCTCTGTATGGTTGTTCCATCTTTACCTTTCAAAGAAAGCTCAACGATCATTTTATTTCTGCAGGTACTAATGGAGATCACTCTGTGTCACTTATCGATCACTTATTAACTTAATTATTGTTCCCTTCAGTTATTAACAGGAGTACAACAAGAATAAAATCTTTTTTAAACCAAGAACTCATTCAAAATACACAGAGAAAAGAATCCAAAGAACGAACAATACACATCCTCACAGGCAAAGTTAAAAGTCGAAGTTTGGAGGTCGTAATTTTACCCGCGATTACGAGGGTGTGAGTTACTATGAATGCTCCTGCTTCATTCGAACCGTTCCTGCTTGCCGATGGTGAGAAGAAGTGGGTCTTTGATAATGATTATTACACTTACAGGATCTCCTTCGAAAAAGATACCCAGGTTCCAAATGCTGCCATATTTACTCTAAATCGAGAGGATCACACTGTTGGAAATATGATAACATGGTGTGTTTTTTAATAGTATATTGAGTATATTTACTTTCTAAATTGACTGCTATGTGTTACAGGAAGTTTAATGATTATTTGAGCTAGTTAGCATTCTCATTGCTCTTAGCTGAACTTTATTGTTCGGAATATGGTTATGTATGTTACGAAAAGATAGCTAATTAGTCATATCATTTGGTCATGTGAGTATTCATAAAATTCCAAGCTTGGGTAATGAATATATATTAAAGTAAAATTCGGTGGTACGGAATGAAGAGTACCAGTTATCCGACCCAAATAATTTCATTTCCCCGCCCATGAAGTTCTTAAGATATGTTTATTTCGTTCATTTCGGTAGTCAGAACTTACTGGCATTCTTTTTATTAATAGTTCCTTTGTGAAAACTTGTTTGTAAGTGTTTCAGTCCAACTGTTAGGTGTTTCGTTCTTACTGTCTACCAGGTAGATTGGAATTTCACTAATGTTTTCACGTAATTCGAATTCATGTTCTTTGTACTACCTTTTAGAGAAGTGGTTTGTAGAAATAATTATTTTCGACAGATATACGGCTAGTTTTGTTGAGTCATTTTCGTTATAAACCATCGGTGGTATTATAAGTTAGTGATTAGATCGACCATCTCCCCGGTATTGAATTGCATGTTCAAACTTCGTTCCGCTTAACCTCATTCTGGTATCCACATATATTTACTATTCAATCATACAAAGTGTAGTATAGAGTTGAGCATATGAATTCTCATTTGATTACTGAGATTTTAAAAGGTCGTTTTTATTTGTGAAGGTATTTTTAATCAAAATTTAGATCTACGTTATACAGTCGCAGAGGAGATAGGTTATTTCATCGATTAGATTTTGAACTTGTATCAAATGTGTCAACAGTGACCACACTAAAACATGCTACTTTTAAATAAGATCACTAACCGTTGGTGTTAAGCGTGTTGTAGAGTGCAAACCGTCAATGTAGTTCCTATCTGTTTATTTTAGTATCTTCCTGTCTTGTCTTTGCGTTGAGAAGTTCGGCAACTTGAACCAATTTTTGTTACGTGAAGTTTTTTGATACATTTGTTCCTCTGTATATAGTACTATACACAATCCAACATTCCATACTATCTTTAAACCTAGGCAGTATAATGACATTTTTACTCGGTTTTATAAACAACTAGTTATTAGATTCTCATTCAGTCGGTAACAATAATATATGTAGGAGATGCAATTACTAACACTAGTTGATAGGCTGAAAATCCATTTTACTTTGGGTTTAAGTAAATAAGTTTGAAGTTCCTATAGAGTCATTATCAGGCTACTATATTCAAACTACACCTTCGAAGTAACTGTTAACTTTGAGCTTGTATAAGAAAGGTGATGAAAGTGATAGTAGAATCCCTACCAGCCTCTGTTCTAAACCATATCTAACTACGTCTCAAGTGACACAGTCTTTGGGACCATGACTGAAGAGGCATGATACACTAACGAACGCCAGTGTAGTTCAGAATAAAGTTAATGGATTTTAAAGGATTCGTATGAGGCATCTAGTTGATTCTCTTATTCTACTATGGCACAAGTTCTCTAAAGTATAAAACCATCCAGAATTCATACAAAGATAACGAGTAAGTATAATGCTCATAAAACTGTTAAATGACTAGAATAAAACTAAAATTAGACTGAAGTATCCAAGCTGAAAGAAATAGGTGTGATAAAAGGAAGGTTAAAGGCTCTAGTCGATCATGTACAAAACTAATTACTTGTATGTGTGTACATTAGTCTTATTCTTCCATAAATTTCAAGCAGTTCCTTACTCACTGTCTTTTCTTTAACCGTTTTTGGTTTTCATCTTATTCATTTTACTACTTAACGCTTGACTTTTACGTTGCTGTTAAAAATAGTGTACCCACTTCCATCATTCTACATATCTCTATTTTGTTTCTATTAAAATTCTAGCGTCAGTGCCCATGACGAAAGGTCGCTATTCTGCTCTTTAGTTTCTGCTCCGGGATTATTTTTTTTCTCGGATTAAACATTCCTTCAAATTTGTCTTTTTTCTATTTTCCTAATTTAGCCAGTTACTAAAAGATCCAAGAGTATTATTTGCAGGATATAAAGCTCCTCATCCATTAGAGCACAAAATTGTCATTCGAGTACATACAGCTCATCCAGCGACACCTGTAGATGTTTTCGTTTCTGCTCTGAAAGATCTTATAAGTGAGATTTCGAATATAGAAGAGCAGTTCAGAGTAAGTAACCACTTTTTCATCAATCTTATTTTGTTTAGATGGCGACAAAATGAAGCATTGCATTTGTACATATTTTCTTATATATTCATAATGATAAAATGAAAATTTTTATTCTGTAAAATCTCTTTCAATTAATCCATTTCTTTTACCTTGTTGAAAAGTCAAGTTAAGGAAGTTGAAAGCATAATGATGTCGGTCTATATAGGACTGATATAGTGTAAACATTTTCGGGTGATTTTTCTGAGGATTTGGTTTTCTCACTCTAGGTTGTATTACCTGATGGCATACAGAAATCCATGTGAAGTGAAAGATATTTGTTACTTCAGGGTCTTTATATTTCTTTTAGTACTCCACGCATATCCTAAATACTTCATTGATTTAGAACAACTTCGAGATGCCTTCCGTAAATGACTGCATTTTATAACGAACGATTTCAAAATTGTGAACTATTAACTGGATATCTGACATGTTCATCATATAAAAATTCAAAACATTAGGTTTGGTAGAATTTAAAACTGACTTAGTGAAGACAGACTGCTAATGCAATATCGTTTTGTTCAGTCGGTCAACCTGACCGGGACCGTCCTACCGTTCTACAATTATTAAATCTATTTGTTCTATTGTTGCTAGTAACAGTTCAATTAGTTAGGAGCACAAATAAGTCTCCTGAGTTCAATTTTCTGATTTATAATAGTCGGTCGCTAGGTCATCTATGTTCCTTCACATTGTGGCATAAAGTTCCTAATGTTCTTGTTTCGTCTGCCACATTCATTTCAATACATATGGTTATTTTCACATACAGAACAAATGGCTTTTTTCAGTCAGGTTATTTCATTGTAGAGCAGTGATCATGCGTTTAATTTGGAAAATTGTCTGTATAGTTAAATAAAACTTGATGGATTTCCTGTTCATTAAGTGTTATGTCCCGAGGAGAATTATGAATGGTAACTTTTAAGGACTATTGATGGACCAATATGATATGTATATTTCCTATTGTATAATTGCTAAGTAACTTGACTATTCATATTTATGTTCCTTTTATTATGAGCTTTATTTTGACCCATAGACTATTATTGTGCGATTTACCATTCCTGAGCTATACCCAGTCCATTAATTACTGTTCCCTCCATTCACAGCCACATTTATCTGAATCTTGTACAAATGTTATTTTCTATTTTATGCTACGATGTGGTCTGTCTGTCTGTTTGGTATATAAACGCAGTATGTTTGAGAATAATGATTCATATTGCAGAGGCTGATATTGGTGTTTCGGACTTAACTGGTTGGGCTAGGCAGAAAGCAGGACCGACAAGTACTCTAGACTGCTCGTACAGGTTTCCGTGTGTCATTAGTCCGATCGATAAATCGCTGCTCTTCAATTAGCTACTATTGGTTTTGTGTTATAAAATATCTCGGGAACTTTTAAATATATGCGCCCGTTCAAGATGTCTTTAAGGCTCAGTAATGTTCACATAAAATGTGTGGTTGTGGCAAGTACTTGAGTCTCCCATTAGTTGGTGATTTGGATTAAATTTAAAGCTTTAGATTAAGGTGAAACCAAAAAAGAAAGTGATTTTATAACTGAATTGATTTCGGCTGTAGTTGTACACTTGGGTTTATATTTGTTGATCTGACTAATAAATCTAAGACAAGTAAGATACAAATTTGTTATCTTTATCAAACATAAGAAACGCATTTGGATGTTATCTTAGAACTACCGGTTTTTTATTTATTTATTTGAACACATAAATATTGGTACAAAGGGGTACCAAATACACATGCACCACACAATAAAAATGAGAATATGAATAGACAGATAATGTAAAGTGCGAATAAGAAAGGGAGATATGACCAATTCATCCTCAACCAGAACGAAAACCAGCCCGCTCCTCATGAGTCAATCTTTCTCGGGTTTCGAACAATCTACGAAGTATAAAGCCAATAGTTTGGATGCAATCAGAAGTAGACTTATCCCCCGATAAATGTTACAGGAACGACGTGAACCCTTTTTAAAGTTAGGGACAACTGTTGACTCATCCCATGGTGTTGGAACACTCCAATTGCCTAACCTTTGTAAACAACTTAGTCAGTTCCTTAGCCAAAAAGTCGCCACCATCTTTGATAAGGACCGGTGGTTTGTAGCGCTTCGAGAGTTGGAGTTCCTTGCGGACTTCCGCCTCATTTGGTGGGTCAGTCATCACAGACCATGGAGGGCAGGACAATCTGGTCGGTATTGCCGGGGCAGCAGACCAGTTGAACTACCTCTGCCCATCGTCCAAGACGTCGATAGATGTTAGTGATTGACATCCCGTTATCTTCACAGATCGTTTCGCTCACACCAGACTTCTTGCTGCCAGTGGCTCCGATGAGTCGATAAACCTTCCGGAATTTAACAAGTGCAGTTGCTGCTTCCAACTCATTGACACGCTTAGACCACAAGGCTTCTCGGTCCTTTGCCCAATTTTATTACGTAACAGTCGTCGTTTGTGATCAAACTTACGGTCACCCGGAGTAGACCGACGGGCTTCAATAAGCTGTAAGAAGTCAGAAGAAACCCAGCGCTTATAAGCAGGACGTTTCGCGAAGCCTCAAGCGACTTCACTCACCATTTTCATGGCGTGCAATAGTAACCAATGATCATCTATAATTTTCGGTGGGATGGTAGTTAGCCTTGAACCTAGCTTGGTTTGATATTCAGTTGCAACCAATTTAGGGACATCGATCCGTTTAGGTCGATGGGTATGTTGGCCACTGAAAAGAAAGATTAGCTCAAACAAGGGCATCATTAGAGTCCAGATAGGTGCTTCAAAAAAGCGACAGTCTTGTACACAACCACGTCAGCGGTAGCTGATCGCGAAGTGATCAATCTTAGTCCAAACTTGAGATGCAGAGGAAGGGCGCCAGGTGGCACATTGGCGATGACTGTGCCGGTAGTTAGTGCTAGCCAGAGACAGGTTGTGGTTTGCGCACAGGTGCAGTAGGTAGTCCCCGTTATCTGACCTGTGACCAACAAGTCCCCATTGTCCGCCCAAACGACTCTCTTTTGTGCCTAGACGCCCGACCTGAGCACTCAAGTCTCCGGCTAGTACTACAATGTCTGTCGGACGCACTTCCTGTAGAAGAACTGTTAACTGGTGGTAAAACTTATTCTTGGTCGCATCCGCGATGCAGTCTGTCGGGACATAGGGGGAGATGATGAAAAAACATCATTTCTCACTTTGATGGGACTTCCTGGTCTAAGAGCATATAACCGACTGTTAATAAGGATCCAATTGTTCAGTGCTGCCTCAGCTCTAGCTCACTGCAACTCCAACAAAACCAGACGGAGATTCCACAGGGTTCCGGATAAAAGCACGTAAAGCAACCTTTTCGACACGACAGACGGACAGCGGATTTGTAGTACATCACTAGAGTCTTGGGTAGACAACAGGTGTCGATATCAAGACGTTCTAAAGACATAACCAACCCTATCTGTCTTCCGATTTGTATTAGTATGCGAACGTTGAAGAAAGCCAGTTTGAATGGTATTCATGGTTTCAGAAAGACTTTCATTTTTCGTATTCAGTGGTAGGATTCGACCAGTCAGTGACTCGAGATCGTTTAGATAGGACAGGGTTCCCACTATAGGCGATCTGCTGTATAAGTTGAAAAATAAGGATACACAAAGTGGGCATAGAAGAGAGTAGATAAGTGACGCATTATATAAAAATAATAAAGATGAATGCAAATTGTCTGAATTTTAATTGAAACGAGGATAGTATTTCCAGTGTTATTTGTCGTTTCACTTGATTTGTGTGTGAGCTGTGATACTACCCGAGTGCCTATATCGATGCAGGTGGTTTCTTTAAGGGCCACATCTGGAGCCTTTGACCTAAAGGTCTAATCCACAAGGCAGTGGGACAACGTAAGAACATACAGTCTTATGGTATCCGGTGACCAGCAGTAGGTTCATACGTCATTTTTCCCTTCAGTATCCTGGAGCCCATGTGCACCAATGGTTTAGAATCAGAGTTTTCCAGCTCCCCTAGGTGGACCTTCCGTGTCCACCTATCCGGTTGAAGCGTCGGGTATTTTCTTTTCGTCCTCGTAATTTCGTAAACAACATCCCCGCCGTAAGAAGTTAGTGAGTAGGGATTCCCTGGCAGTGGTTGTATGCAAGTGGCTATTTGAGAGCATTTCGAGAGGGAGAGTGGTCTCTCTCCACCCTCGGCCGTATCAGGACATATGGGGGACTACGGGTTATTTATGGAGGGTTCAAAACATATATATATATCCGAGAAGAAACTGCAGTTTACTGTAATTTATAAGCATGATCAGTTTGTCTTAAAAGATGAGGCAATATTCGAAAATTAAGTACGGATTGTATGAAAAGAACTTGACTCATTGATTGTTTTGATTGAAGATATGTGACACTTGTTAACAATATGAATCATAAGACACATTGTTGTCATTAATAAGTAGTACATGAAAGTCATAGATACTTCGAGAAAATGGCATCACTACAACTTTATGCACATTTCGTAGTGATACATGCCATATCTTTACCATGTCAGGTAAACAGTTTACTTACAAGAGCTTATTTTGGTGTTTCACTTTACTTTCATGTTCAGCATTAAATAGCGATCTTTGATAATGTTTAGGACTCTGGTATGTCGAATGGTTGTGTGACTGGTTTAATTTTTAGAAGACAACCGCTATTAGTGAACTAGCATTAATTGCTGTGCTAAGGTACTGCATTATATTCAGGTCTGTAACATTTACCATTCTTTTTAGCTGTAAAAACTCACATTGTTTAATGAAACTGGAGGACAGGCCTGGTTTTAGGATCTAACATTTTTCGGGTTAGAAGACCGAAATATCAACTCTACAGAGGTAGAATAAATGGTGTAATGTTAGACAATTCTGGTTCAGTTACAAAGTTTATATTCTTATTTATGCTGTAACCATGCAATAACTACGATCAATGGTTGGAGACTGGATGACATGGTCCAATCGTTCACTATGATGTAGATGTACTAACTCTGTATCTTTCTATCCGTAGTGCACTCCAATCTTCTATACATATATCTTCCTACTGTTTTTTCGAACTCTATTCTTAATGCTTAGTCTTCCTCATTATCATTTCCACTACATTATTTCAATCACTCTTGTTATACATCTTGTTAATTTCATCTGGTTCTACTAACACAGTATGGTATATTGGCTCAACACACGTCTATGCCAGGCTCTACGTTAATGATGGCTGAATACTTGTAGCAGGAAAACTAGCGTTATTTCCAAACGATTGATTGTTTTAGTCAGAGAACCACTGTGATATACACTATGCAAACAAAAAGACAAAAACTGATTACAGAAGCAGATTTATTTCACAATTTGAAATACATTAACTACTTTAGCCAAAAACATTCATTTTTATAGCAATTTTACACTTGATGATTGACTAAAAAGTGCCTCATAAAAGGAACGGGTATTACACAGAAATACTACAAAGTCCATTCTGCATGTCGTGCTGAACTAAGTTCACATTAATTCAATTCAAAGACTAGTGTCCTGAACAATTGTCACACTAAAATAAAAATTAATCTTATACTGAGCAAAATATCACTGAAAATAAAACGTATGTTATACTGAGGAGTTATAAGGCTAAATAAAAAACCGGAAGTAATATTGAATCAAAATCACACCAAGTTAAGACGTGGTTTCACTTTTATTTCATCCTAAAAGAACAAAACAGCAAGAAATGAAGGATTATTACGGCAAATTTCTTTTTATGGGAAGTATTTTCTAAACTCTAACGCTTTTAAACATATGTACTACACAATAATGCAGTAAACAGCTAGACATATGGGTTTGCTTTACATCATGTCGAATAAGTTCTGAGTGCTTCTCCTTCATGTTATACTATTTACACGGTATATTCTCTGCTACCAACTCTGAACATTTGTAAGAGTTACGAAGATGGTATTTTTTAGGACGTTATTCGTTAGCTAATGGTAGTCAGTACTGAGTCAGTCTGTGTGGATTACTTCCTAACCAAGGTCTGGAATGTAGACGATAAAGATCCTGCTGAAGATTGGGTTACTCACTTGCTAACATGAGAGTCCTTACAGTCGTCATTGGCATGACAAAATGGCTGTTTGGTATTTATTGCTTTTTAACAAGTACTTTGCTAATACCAAGCAAAAGACGGTTTACATCAATGACTGACCAGTTATACAACTGTTGGGGACAAAGAATCCTTGGACAGCTGTTTTATCCTCGTATGGGATTCTCTACGATTGCTTCGTAATCCCTTTTTGTGACAAAAACCAAGACATTTGGGCCTCGTGAAGACGTCATTACTTTAGATCACTAAGTTGGTAACCAATTGTCAATTCATACATAGAATCCTTTTTTAGATATCCCCAAAAGTTGGTCAATCCATTAACATGAACTAAGAATATTTGTTTATATATATTGGGAAAACTTCTTTTTCTTTTCTCTTGACAAAAGAATGTCATTTTCTTAATTTATGGTAAATGTCATTTATTTTAACGTTAAATAATTTATAAAAAAATTCTTAAAATAAACAAAATGTTTGTTTTAATTAGATCACGTTAAATTTTAAGTAATGATTCTAGGGGGGGGATCGTATTTTAAATGATTAGTTGTTACCAAGTATATGTGTTTAAGACATTTTTTTTATTCCTTGTCTTTACTTTAGAAAATATTGTCATAATAATTTACTTTCAAGTTGTCTTGTCAATTTCAATTTGTAAAAACATTTTGTATGAATAAGTAAATGAATCATTATTTATTGTAAACTTTACAATATAATCATATTCTTAAGGCTATATCGAAGCAATACGCTCAGTATGCACATATGGCCAATTAGAGACTGACCAGTTACAGTCCAAAAACATCAATGGGAAGATTCAAACAAACAATACTAAAGGAATTTAAATTTCACCCCGTTGCACAAGCAAGTGGTTATCAGGACTTAGTAGCTGAGTGGATAACGCGATGACGTTTGAAGTGAAAGGTACTGGTTTCGAGTCCCAGAGTGAACATCAACTCTGAGATGCAGGTACATCCAGCTGACGAGTCCCAGAATAGGACGAAACGCGCGTCCTGGATTCCACTGCTAGCCACTATCCATGTTTGCTTACAATGCTTGTGAAGTAAGGCTATATCGAGGCAATACGCACAGTATGCACATATGCAAATTAGAGACTGAGCAATTGCAGTCCTAAACATCAATGGGAAGATTCAAACAAACAATACTAAGTGAATCATATTCTTAGTTTGTTTTACTTCATTATATTCTCTACTTTTTAACTTTTATTCAAAATGTTTTATTTCAAATTGTTATTTGATTCGTTGAATATTTGAGAATAAATGGAGCGTAGTTTAAGTTAATGAAATGGTTTTGTCATACATGTAAAATAGTAAAGTAGACGTGACAATATGACTCGTGATAATATGTAGGGAAATGATGGGAAATAGTAAGAGAAGAGATTTTTTGCAAGTGACTTCATTTTCTCCTTTTTACAAGATAGCTTTTCTACATTATATAAAAGAAATCAACAGGTAAGTCTTATCAGTTTACATCCAAATGTTTGTAAAAGCAAGCAAAACCAATAATAAGCAGAATTGGGTGGTGGGTAGCAATGGAATTCAGGACGCGCGTTTCATCCCATTCAGGGCTCGTTAGCTAGATGTGCCTACATTCCTGAGTTGGAGTTCACTCCGGGACTCAAACTCAGTACCGTTCGTTTCAAATTCCATCACGTTATCCACTAAGCTATTGAGTCCAGATAGCAACTAGCTTGTGAAATGTGGTGATGTCTAATTAATTTTGTATTGGTTGTTTAAGACTGGAATCGATCAGTCTCTTACTGGCTTATGTGCATCCTGTGAGAATTGCCACGGTATTGCTTCATGTCGTAAGCATTATAGGCACAGATAGTGATACTGAGCTCTTTATTTTACAGTTACAAATTAACACATACATGTATGAAATAAACCAATGATCTATTAAGTAGCGACTAATGTCATGTTGTTTAGCTCTCAGTAGTGATTTTATTTTATTGATTAATTCACAATGTGGTCAGTAGACTAAATAACTTAACCTCATGGAGGTTTATGTTTAATTTCCAGTATTTTGAGAGTAACTGGTATTGAAGCCGTGGATCTAGGTTTTAAAGATTTAATATTGCAGATATACACAACTGATAATTGCTAATTCGCAAAAACATGGGTTTAGAGCTTTTTATTAACTGATTTCAACAACCTAATATATTCATGAAATCATATCATACTGATTTATAGATGTGACCGCGTAAGCGAAATGTAAATTGAATAAATCATGGTCTATGGAATTTATATTTATAATAACCTGGCGATTTGCATGAGACTTCAACTATCAGACGTGTGAACACTCACTTCCGACTCACAAATAATGGCTATAATACATTTGTAATCCTACATACCGTGAAAATCTGAGCAGTCGTGGTTAATACAATGTTACACGAGTACAGAAAACTCGATCGGCCCTTGACAGCTTTTATAATCCGTGGCGTAGGTAACATAACCGTTTGACAGTCAAGAGGCGAGTATTTTACTTTGTGTTTCGTTTCCTTTCTATTTAAAGCTGTGAAATATGGTCCATGAAAGTGGGAGACGTACGTAGGTCGGTAGTATTCAATCTTATTTTTCTCTGAATCATTCTTCCTGTTTGATGGAGAACTTTGTAAGTAAGACTGAGGTCTGGTATAAGATAGTAGATATACATGAAAAATCGGTTGGTGAGCTATGATAATTAAAAGTGTTCGAATTACCGCACTGACTACGAATTCCCGAAACAGTGCAGTTTAAGCCAGATAGAATTAGGTGAGCACAAACAAACGTATAGTATTTAGGATTCGAGATCAACCGGGTGATCAAGTACAAGAAAATCATTAGTTCGTACAAATACAACCACCACAGCTTAAACTGGAACCTAAATTTCTGTAGTCGGTTGTGCTCCTTCTTCTTAGGTTCATTGTTTGTCTGTCAGACTGTGTATTGGATGTAGACTCTGTATGATCTAGAACGTACTCATTAGTGTTAGAATTGACAACAGAAATTGGAACAGACTAACCTGGTTACCTTTAACGCATTCGGTTGTTGTGACTGACTTGCATATGAACCACATGTTTATTGACCTCTTTTGGCAGACCTTCCATGGATTGTGAAAAGGGAGTTCTTTCGCAAAGATTTTTTTGGTTAAGTAATTTCACCACTGTTTCTTTTGCGTACGGTCTAGTAATTCTTCACTGAGTGACATTATCTGCTCTCTCTCCGGGTCTTTTAACTTTGCAGCGGTAATAGAGTTGACATTTGTTTTCAAGGTTTTGAAACGTCTTGCTTGCACGTGAGAATGAAAGGGATTCGGGGTCGTGCGTAATTTCCCACACTTCGATTCCATAGTTAGTAAGTTATCAAGCACATCATCACAGTGGTCAATAAGGAAAGTTAACCCTGAAGCATTCTTAAATTTTATAGGCCTAGTATAGACGATCCACGCTCAGAGATGAGAAATTCACAATTTATATTGAAGATTTATCATCTCTGATTAACAGATTACAACATCCAAGAATAGAAAGTTTATACACAGTAATACTCTAAATCGAAACTTTGGTAGGCATAATTATGTAATTAGGATTTAATGGCTTCAACTTTCCAACCGAAAAAAATGGACATAATGATGCCAGTGTCAACAATAAAACCGTGAAAAGCATCACTGGACAGATATAATCGTTTTTGAATATGACGTGAATTATTGGAATTTGTAAATAAGGATAATATATGAACATTTGAATCACGCGAGTTAATAGGATCTGAATGACAAAGTTCAGTATTACCTGCGGCGAAATGCACAGAAGTTTTGCAAACTGACTGGATGTGTCCAATTTGACTACATTTAAAGCATTTAGCATTACAAAATACACATGAATTACGTGAATGTAATTTACCACAGGACAAACATTTACCAAACTTGTGCTCACCTTTGTAAAGCGTTTTGCAATGAAATGTTATCTGCATGACTTTGAGTAAGCATTGGACTGGGATAACTAAGTCATATAGTGGAATTCCCTATGTCCTGGAAGTCAGTTTCATGCACTGATTCGTAACTAATAAACTCAGTTCTAACATCTTGATAAGAACACTTCGGCATTTGTACAAGCTCTCTTTCCAGATTAGGTATGTTATTCCCTGCAATCAGTCAATCACGCAGCTGCACATGAAGTTGATCACCGAAATTGCATTTTGCAGTTTGTTTTTGAAATTCAAGGATAAATTCTCCAAAGTTTTGGTCATTCTGACGAATCATTTTATGAGATTTCGCTCTTTCAGGGCATTCGAAACTAATACACTTTGCACGATTTATAGTAGTTTTTTGAGAGTTTCATAGGGAAGTGAAGTAGTTTTATCTAGGAATGCCAAAGTTTCTAATAAGTTGTAGTCATCCTTTCCGATGAATGTAAGGAAATGAGCCACAATTTTATCATCCTTAACATCTTTTCTGGTCATACTCCAGATTCCGAACCTTTCCAAATAATCCTCAGGATCTGGATGTATGTCCAACTATTCTATCACAGGCTCCATTGCGACACCAGATGGAGATATTTAGAAGTATTTGAATTACTATACGAGCTAGGAATCCCCCGAAATAGAGCAATTTATACCAAACGGAACTAGGTGAGCACAAACGAACGTATTGTACTTGGAATTAGGAATCAGGGAGTAATCAAGTACAAAGGAATAATTTGTTCATACAAACTGCACATAATCATTATTGCACACAGACATCACATTACTCAATAATTCAAATCTTTCCATGTAATCTTTGAAAGCTTCAGGATTTGAATATACAACCAACTGTTCCATCATAGGCTCCATCACGAAACCAATATGATAGAAGTATTCGAATTATTGTACTAACTAGGAATTCCCGAAAAAATACAGTTTAAGCCAGATAGAAATAGGTGAGCACAAGCGATCGTATTGTATTTAGGATTCGATATCAACTGGGTGATCAAGTACAAGAAAATCATTAGTTCGTACAAACACTACATAAGCTTGTAAGTTTTCATCGACTGTGGCTAGGTTTGTGTAATGGATGGCCTCTCTACTCGAACACGAATCTTTGGCTGGTATAGATGTAGGCTGAAAGAAAGTTGTAAGCCTCCAAAATTAGATATGACATCAGTTCTTATAGCTACTGACTGCTGGATTGAGTGGTGTACAGATTTTCAGACTCCCATTTTGGGATCAGCACTATGTCTGCAACCTATGATTAGGGGGTCTTGTTTGACAGGACAAAAATTCAGTCCAAGTTGCATGAATTTGTTATTTTCTTTTAAATATTGAGTTTCAATTTTATTCCACTACTTTTGATCCTTTATTTCATTCCTCTTTAAATCATGTCACTATCATTAACATTTATTATTTCGGTATCTTTTCTGTGTTCTTGGGAGGTTCATCTCTCAATGCCAATGAATTTCGATAACTCCCATCAATGTACATTTCTGTCAGGTCTTACATTATTTCTAAACGAATGAATACAAATAAGTATGTTTGTACAGCAAAAGTAACAAATATGCCATAATGGAGAGATATTAACCTTAATTCATTCAGAAAACTCCCTTTTTTGGGACGACCCACTCTAGCCATCTTCATTGTTTAGAAAATTTAGGGATGTTACTATAAATCAGACTCTTCATAAGTTTCGTCATTTTGCACTTTTCTCAACCCTGCATGCTTTGCCAGAGTCTTGTTTACAGTTACTGTACCTAAACTCATTGCATCAGCAAATATTTGGACTTTGAATTGACGCGATCCAGAGACGCAAATGGCAACATATGTTAAATTTTATCATTACTGCAAGAGATCAGCGATCACTGTCACCTTGTATCATACTTGCAGTCGTCAATAAAACCCTTGATTAGCTTAAGAAAAACTCGTTTTTTGATAAACTATAAGTATAAAGCAATCCTCAGAACTTCCTAAACTTCATGAGAGGTTCACCAAAGTTTAACCAAATACCTAAGTAGGTCAAATCGCGTACTTATTGGACTTATTTACTTACTTAATTAGGCCTGTTACTCCCAATGCAGCATAGGCCGCCGACCATCATTCTATAACCCACTCCGTCCTGGGCCTTCCTTTCTAGTTCTATCCAATTTTTGTTCATTGTACTCATGTCTGTCTCCATTTCTCGGCGTAATTTGTTCTTTGATCTTCCTCTTCTCCTTTGGCCTTCAGGATTCCAAGTGAGGGTCTGCTTTGTGACGCAGTTGGATGATTTCCTCAATGTGTGTCCTATCCACTTCCAGCGCTTCTTCCTGATTCGGTTTGTTCTCTCCAACAGTAGAATGTTGCTGATAGTGTCTGGCCAACGGACATTGAGTATCTTGCGTAGACAACTGTTAATAAGCACATCTATCTTCTGGATGGTGGCCTTTGTTGTTCCCTAGGTTTCCGCCCCGTACAGTTGAATTGTCTTGACATTTGTATTGAAAATTCTAACCTTGGTGTTGGTTGACAGACAGTTATTTTGAGTTACAGATGTTCTTCAGTTGTAGATATGCTGCTCTTGCGTTACCGATCCGCGTCTTCATATCTGCATCAGGTCCACCGTGTTCATCAATGATGCTGCCCAAATATGTAAAGGTTTTCACATCCTCCAAAGCTTTTCCGTCAAGTGTAATTCGATTGGTGCATGCTGTATTGTATCGGAGAGTCTTGCTTTTCCCTTTGTTTATATTGAGACCTACTGCTTCTGAGGCTGCTGCTACACTGGTCGTTTTCTCCTGCATTTGTTGTTGCGTATGTGATAAAAGAGCAAGATCATCTGCGTATTTATTGGACTGTTCATATATAAATAATATTCTAAAGAATATGTACTTTTTATATCGCAATGAAATAAATTTAGTGATTAATCATCGTCGAAGACCATCATACATTTTCCCTTATCAAAACATTTTTTCATATGTATTTCTGTTTGTTTTTTTCTTTATAGCTGTTTTTATTCTATCTGACACTAAATGTATTTATTCCCAGATATGTATAACCACTTTATTCATCATCATCAACATCATCATTTTGCTTTGATAATCTTGTCAAAAATTAGTTTCTCAACAGATCTCTAATAGTTACCTACCGCTTTTGGTGAGAATGCTTTTTATTTTTTCATTTATTAGATAATAGCTATTAAGGATATAGAAATATGATGAGTGTATTTTAATATATATGAATATATATGTTCATGTCAAATTGATAGAAATGAAGGTAAAGTGAAAATTATAAAAGTATGACATAATCATATAGATTAGATATAATAATAAATAAGTAATTAGCAATAGAATCAACGTAGTAACTAATGCTTTACTCAAGCACAGAAAAACATTGTAAGACAACCATTCATATCTAATTATAAAACAATGATTTCATATTACCGATACAACTTTACGATTTATACGTTTTCAATCAACATAAAATAATAAAATAAAAATCATTGAATGGTTTATTCTGATTGGTCCAACAATAAAATAGATTATCCAATAAGATAATTGAGATTATGTAAGAACATAAACGTGTATCTTAAGTAGTTTTAAATGTGTTGATATTTATAGGAAATCATCGTTAAAAAAGTACATTTTATTGATAATAGAATTCTTTAATTTGTTTCTTATCATTAATTCGATTTGTTTTTTTACAACATTAAAACTGTTATCCCCTTAGTTAAGGTCATATAGAGGATAATCGAGTATTTTTTGTACTACAGATGTGATTACCGATTTAATTATCACTGCGTAGTAATTAAATCAGTGGACTACTTGATATATGAATCCAAGTCCATATCACGTCATATTTAAGCAGCTAAATGGTATCTTAAATTGTCACACTAAATTTGGGCACATAAACGTTGAACTTGATGAATAATTGATTGGCGGGATCGTAGATGCGCACTGTTGAGGAGTCCCATGATAGGACGAAACGGCCATCCAGTGCTTTCAGGTTTTCCATGGTGGTCTAGCTTTAATTGACTCATGATTTCAACCGTGAAAATACTGAAATATCCACAAAACCTCTTCTGAGTTATTATTATTACGTATAATAGTGTCTATAATGATCACTTTAAGTAAATATTTATTCTGATAACTCGACAAACACTTCTTCAAATATCACAGATTTATTAAAAATTTATAAAAAATCCGAGTACATTAGTTATTTGTTTCATTCTAATTTATGACAAGTCAAAACAACACATTATCAATAAATCTAAGAGTTCGAACCCTGTTTATTCCTTTTTTTTTAACCATTGCTTCTATCTGGGCAATATGATATAATAGTTGATCAATCACTAACATATGATGTACATATTAAATGGATATTCTATTAATAATTTTTAATGTCTTATAGAAAAAGGGTATAATTGATGTGTATCATGCATATATAAATATATAACAGGAAGAAATGATTAATGGTATAGTATCTTTCAAAATGATGACCAATATGTACATATATATGCATCATTTCTAGTTTGACAATTAAAAGATTGAATAGACTGTTTCTTGTTTTCTGGTTATTACAACATATATTTTCTCTGCATTTACCACTTACCCATTTTCTCATTACCGTACATACATATTCACACACACTTACACAACTTATTACATATGTAATTCTTATCTTTCAGTGTAGAAAGACAGTTGACATGCTAAGGATAAGATCGTTCATTTATTTTGTTAATGTCACTACTCATTGCTAATGATACTTTGGTATTATTATTATTATTATTATTACCATTATTATTACCATTAATATTATGATGATGATCACTGTTACGAAAAGAAATGTATTAGGATGAGAGTAATATCAGTCAGTAAATGAATGATTGATCGTTTCATTACACAAAATGTCGTTTTATTTATTTATTTCAACAAATTGAAGTGTGTGTGTGTATCTCATTCTCTTCTGCTTCCTAAAATGCTTTCAATTCTTGTACAATGTTCAATTGTACAGACTAGATGAATAATGAGAAAAAAGTAGTGAATAGTAAAAGTGATGAGGGGAGAAAAAAGTGAAAACACAAACTAAGGGGATTGACAACCAATTATTCGACTTGTGAGTTACTGGATATATATATATATATATATATATATTGTTGCATAAGTTTTTTGTTGCATAAGTTTTGAATGATAATTGAATTGAGAAAAATAAAGAACTGATATGCTTACTCTCTTCGTCTTCTGATAGGCACTGTGTTAGTAAGAACCTCGGTAGCTAATAAGCGTTAAGGTCTTGCTTGTTTTCCATTGGTCATTGCGTCAGATAGTACTTAGAAAGTCATTCATCCTTCCGGCGAAATGGGTGAACTAACAGATCATAGGACCAAAGCAAGAGAGATTGTTCATTTGGTTTCCTGTCATTACAGCCTGATAAAACGGAACCCGACACCAATCAGATATCTGTTTTTTTTGACACTATGACGAAGAGAAAATGATTGTCATCGTTTTGTTTATTCAGGATTCTTATGGTCAGTTTTTATAAAGTGGATATCTACAACAATGGAATCAATGACATATAATGTAATCTTTAAATGCAGTAAGCACTGATGATGTTGACCATAGCAAGATTGCAAGCTTCAAAATTGAACCGTTATAAAAGTATGTTTATCCTAATATACTCTCAAGTGTAAATCCAGTTACCACAATCGATCAAAGGTTCAAAGCAAACCTTCCTTAACAATGAACATCCAATCAAAATATAGGTCTTTGTGTTTTCACTTGTTTGGAATGTTTAGGTAGAATATTAGACTACATTACAAGACAATGTGGTTTATAAACTTCTCTAGACTATGTGTAAGTTTCTTTAAAAAAAGAATCCAAGTCTTGTACAAGTACATATCATATTTAACGTAGCTTCAAGTAATCTACAGAACATTTTGGACCTAAGTTTGAGGTAATCAATCTCCGTTAGCATAAAATATCTGAGTTCTTGATGGGCCAGAAGGAATCTTCTGTTTCAGGTCAAGGTATAAATTATCTAATGATAATTAGGTTATACAGTTCTAAATTTATTGGGAATTGCTAGACTGGACCCTAAACCCAGAACAAAAGAAACACCTCTCGTCAATGTAACTTTACTTAAATAAGGTTTACGAAATAATGGTACATCTCATTTACTATCAAAGTCAACAGTCATCAAAACAGCATCAGATTGTTGAATACATATTCTTCCTGATTATTATGGTTCTAAATTTTATCTGTTAACTGATTGAACTCTTTCTAGAGTATTAACTAATCAATATTAAAAAACACTTCGTGAATAGCTTAACTTAATTACCAATTCCTAACTGATTGTTATTTGAACACTAACAATTCGTCTATTTCCTTGTACTATTATGATCATTGTCATGTCCATATAAACGTGTATGCTTGACCACATGTGACAGCCTACGCAAGTATTTACCCTTAGCTTAAATGTTAATCGCTTAAATATCGCTCGATGAATCTTCTCTTCCCCATGTACATATGTACTCGAATCATATTAATAGCCTTTATCTTACCTTGCTGCCCCTTTATTCGAATTGACTATTAATTTACCTCTGTATTCGCTCGCTCACACACATTCACCTCTGCTCCAAATTTGCTTGATGTGCTTGTAACTTTGTTATCTGTGCTATCCACTGATAGACTGTAGTCGTCGCTTCTTATTGTCTTCTGAATTCAAACGCCTTAAGGGACTTTTATGATAATGGTTATCAGGGTGATTGATTAAAAAAACTAAGTCACTACAATACCTCAATGTTAATGATCACATTGAAACTTAAACCCAGTACCTTTTATCTCAAATACCAAATCTGAGTTACTAAACCCAGTTTATCATTGAGATTTTCGTGAAGACAAAACGTGCGTCCTGGATTGCACTGGTAGCCATAATCCATCTATTTTAGAACATTTTTGATAAAATGATTAATACAGAAGCAATGCACACAGAATGTACATATGCCAATAACAGCTGATTACAATTCAGTCAAGAATATCAACAGAGTGATAATTCAAACCCTCATTAATCATGACATTACCTAAGAAGGCTTGTAATTTTTTACGTGACTCTGGATAACATCAACCGTTTTCACGCTTTAATTTGAAGCCTTCTTTTAACTTAAAAAGGAACTAACATGAAGTCACTTCTTTCTCCCTAACTTATAAAATGTCATCATTAATATTGAAATCAGTTTTTTATTCTCTCTTCACAATTTATCAACTTTATATTTGTACATAATTTGGCAAAAATAAAATCCATTATACATAATATACATATTTATTAATATGTCAGTTTTACGTTTCAAGGGGAATACTACTGTAGTGAACGAGAACACAGGTGCGGACAATCGAATGTATTAGAGCATAAAATTACAGAACATCTCACCAAAATCTGACAACCAAACAGTAAACCCTTAATTTGCAAACTATCAATCAATTGTCTCAATCTTGACTGTTCCTTCTGCAAATATCAGTCCATCGTCCCTGATTTCATTGTTCATGCATTTTCATGTCCCCGTTCTTTCGTTATAAATCTTCTACTGAAATACATTTTATGCTTGACCATCACCATATACTACTTATGTGAATATAAGTAACCCACACCACACTACTACTGTTAGTAGGATAAATAGTAACTGGAAAGAACTAGAAAAGATTGCCTAGGACAGGATTGGATGAAGAGTGCTAGTAGTCGGTTTATATTTCTTCACGAGGGGTAACAGGCGTAAGTAAGTAACTAAGTAAGTAGTATTATTATAATTAATTATTAATTAATAGTAATACTTATTGACATAATAAACTAGAATTAATCTACGTTTAACTATTTTAATTATTCATATCTACTATAATAATGACAGTGTTCATCTTCATTAAGTAGTATGTATAGTTTTTTAAGAAAAATAATCTGTCATTACAATATTAATTGAATCAAAATTAAATTTTCTTCCTTTTTTAATTTGTAAAACAAAAATTAATTAATTTTAAAGATAATCAACATATGGTTTATAAATTAAAAGTGTTTATTTATGGTTATGAATATTTATATTAATAGAATTTTATGAGAAGGGGGTTTGTGGAGATTTTAGTAATTTTATATAGTTAAAATCATGAGTCAATTGAAGCTAGACCACCATCGAAAACCTGTAAGCACTGAACGGCCATTTCGTCCTACTGTGAAACTCCTCAACAGTGTGCATCCATAATCCCGCCTCACGAGATTCGAACCCAAGACCTATCAGGCTCGCGCACGAGCGCTTAACATCTAGACCACTGGACCGGCATCCAACGGTGTTAATGTCAAACTTCGACCAATCCACGAAATTTGAGCAACCGTTCACCATTTTCTTCAATGAGTTGATATCTCACAACACACTTGCTTGAACTCCACTGGTCACTGCTTCTCACTAGAACTCCAGGAAATATCTCTTGAAGTCAGTCACCAGTGAGCATATGATGATTATCAGAAGGGGCTTTTATGGTTTCAAATCTCGCGAGGCGTGGTTGTAGAGGCTCACTTCTGAGGAGTCCTACAATGGGACAAAACGGCTGTTCAGTGCTTTCAGATTTTCCATGGTGGTCTAGCTTTAATTGACTCATGATTTCAACTATAATAGATTTTTATTATAAATGATAATAATTGAAATATTTTATTTTTGTATCATCTTTATGTATGTCACTTACTACCAACTTACTTACACCCGTTACCCCTCGTCGAGCAGCATAGGCCGCACACCATCATTCTCCATCCAACCCTGTCCCAATCAATCCTTTCCAGTTAACATTCATCCTTTTCATATCTCCTTCTATTTCCCGACGTAATATGTTCTTTGGCCCTCCTCTTTTCCGCTTCCCTTCCGGATTCCAAGTTAGCGCTTGCCTCGTGATGCAGTTCGGTTGTTTCCCCAATCTATGTCATATCCACTTCCAACGTCTTTTCCTAATTTCCTCTTCAGATGTAAGCTACTTTGTCCTCTCCCATAAAACGCTGTTGCTGATAGTATGCGGCTAGTGAATGTTAAGTATTTTGCGTAGACATCTGTTTATAAATACTTGTACCTTCTTGATGATGGATGTAGTAGTTCTCCAAATATCAGCTCCGTACACTAGGACTGTCTTGACATTCTTATTGAAGATTCTGACTTTGAAATTAGTTGAGAGTTGTTTTGAGTTCCGTATATTCTTCAATTGTAGAAATGCTGCCCTTGCTTTGCCAATCCTCTCCTTTACATCTGCATCCGATCCTTGTTTACCAACGATGCTTCCCAGGTACATGAATGTTTCCACCTGTTCCAAAGTTTCTCCATCAAGTGTGATTGGCTTGGTGTTCTCCGTATTGTATTTGAGAATGTTTCATTTTTCTTTGTGTGTGTATTTTTATGTATATAAAGAATAAAATTTATAATTACAAGAAAAAAGAATCACTTGTTTTCTATTACAGGGTATTTTGCTATTAATTAATAGTTATAAATATAGCACTTCTGATTTTGTTGATATTTATCGATGAGATGTTACAACATATAACTTTTTATACAAAAAAAGACATACCGGGAAAGGTGGACTAGTTCAAGAGATTATTATTGACTGAATTAATCTCAAGTGGAGGATTGTTAGAAATTAATGAGTAGTGGACTAGTATTTTATTCTAGTTTGATAATAATGATTTTTGTGCACTTATAACCTCGTACAGAATCAAACCTATGATATTAGATTCTAGCGGGAAGGGTGATATATTTTGTTACGAGCCGGCTAATTTAATATAGTAGTGAGAAGAAGAGTTAACTCAATATTTTAAGGAAAAGTTATTCAGCATGTGAGATTTTAAGCTCTTGAATTAACGGTATGCCATATGCTGTAATAAATTTACCAATAGCAGTTATTATAAAAACCTATTTTAGGAAGATTCTAGTTGAATATTTTGGAAATAATTTACTTTCCAACATATTTGAATCACCAAGTTAAAATAATGCTGCCTCTCAAATTTAGCTACGTTTTTAAATGATGTGACAATTGTTCATTGTCAATGTAACGTGACCATTCTCCCCAAGAAATGGTTTAACAATAACAGTCATGATTTCTTGTTATAACTATGAGGATTATTGTAGAGGTTATTCACCAATGAACACGCAATTATCATGTGCACGAGTGGTTTGTAGAAATTAATTTAAGGTGAAAATGGTTTTTTTCACATCAGCTGATATTAGTTATATACTTCTAATGAGATTCAAATTAGTCTGAAACAGCTGTATAGTCATTTAACTGTTGAAATCAGTTTGTGATGTAGTCCATAGTTTAATCGAATCAGTATTTATGATTTCCTTCAAGAATTATTGTCTAGGAATGTTATTAGTACAAAAAGTATATGATGTGTCAGTATACAGCTTGCAGAATGGAATTGTCGACTCTGGCTATTTAATTTAAAATTAATCTTAAATTCATTTGACCATTGTAATAGTGTCATGTTCTTTGAACTAGATTATCTAGTCACACAGCTTTCATTGTTGCTCGAGACAGCATCATCAGCTCCTACTTTTTTTGAGTGACAACGAAAGCAGTTTCAATTGTCTATATATGATCTACGATTTATGAATGATCTGTATGGTTTTTGTGTCGATCATCCATATTTAATTTGTTTATATCATATAGGTTACAACTTAATTTTTATATGACGTTACAAATGGATTGAGTCGCTAAACTTATTATCTTGAGGTTGGACGTAGTTTTTGCTCCTGGAGAACCATTAAAAGGTCAGGAAAATTCAATAACATTTGTGTCTTTGTGATGGGAATGCTCAGCAATGCTCACCCATGTTCTAAGCAGAAATATAACTTGGTACATTAAGATTTATATTAGTTATAAGAATCAATTCTAACTAACCTCTACAAACCTAGTGTCCAAATGTTTGGTTTAAGTTTTTCACTATCAAACAAAATCCATATGAAATATGTATGAGATTAACCAACGTTTTTTTCAGTATCAAACAAAAGTATAATTTTTGACATTTTCCAGCACTTTCAAGTCCATTCAATGGATGAGTACTGCATAGAAGAGTTTGATTTTCACTGAAAATTTTATTTAAATCATCTAAACCTATCTACGTATGTCTTTTGTGATCAGATCACTGTAGTGCATCCCAAATTGAAGAATGTAGCAAAGAGAATATAGGGGAAGTTAGAGCTTGAAATGAAATCTTCAATGAAAACTATACGCTTACAAGCAACACTCGCCCAATAAATGAACGGGACACTTCTTTAAAATGCTTACAAACACATAAACATTGAACATCGAAAGAGATATGTGCTGCAAATTCACACATATATCTTATCACAAACATTTGATAACAGTGATCTGTTAAGTTCTATATAACTGTAAAGCTTATTGTTTTTACTTATCTTAAAAAGTTTTCGAGATTGAAATATCGCTTACATTAGCGAATATTCTGCATAGTAAAAAATAAATCAATTATTAGGTTAAAGTATGGTATAGAGATGAGCTAATCGGAACTAAGAACGTAACCTTTAGGCTTTTGAGCGATATTCAAATATCATGTATAGTAAACGGCGAAAAAACCTTTGCGTTCCGCCAAAAACTTTTAAAATGACAGCGAAAAATGATTTTTTTTGGTAGCATTGAATAAAAACGTTAGCATTAAGTGTATTAAATATACAATCCGGCCTTTGTAGATTGTGTACAACATACAAATTGACATTATTCCTAAACCCTAATCGTAAATCTCTGATCCTTACTCTAAATACCTAATCGTGACTAGATGTGGTATGGGTTACTTATATTCACATAAGTAATGTATAACGATGGTCAGGTATAGAATGTATTTCAGTAGAAGATCGATAACGTAAGAACGGGAACGAAACGCAGTGGATATGACAATGCATGAACAATGAAATCAAGGACGATGGATTGATATTTGCAGAAGGAACAGTCAAGATTGAGACAATTGATTGATAGTTTGCAAATTAAGGGTTTACTGTTTGGTTGTCAGATTTTGGTGAGATATTCGGTAATTTTGTGCTCAAATACATTTGATTGTCCTCACTCGTGTTCTTGTTCACTACATAAGAATAATGTGGGGTCCTGCAAAAATCTATTTGAACTTTTTATTAGGGTTCGAGGACATAAATAACTTATAATCGCAGGAAGAAATTTATGTCATTAATTTTCTATGTTACTCAGAGAGCTTTAGTTTATCTATTAACACATTACAAGGAACTTTCGTATAATATGAAAACCATAGATTAAGTACATTATTTACACATCTTCGACCATTATGGAGATTTCAGTAATTTTATATAGTTGAAATCATGAGTCATTTGAAGCTAGACCACCATCAAAAACCTGGAAGTACTGGACTGCCGTTTCGTCCTATTGTGGGACTCCTCAGCAGTGCGCATCCACGATCCCGCCTCACGAGATTCAAATCCAGGCGAACGCTTAACCACTAGACCACTGAGCAGATTCTAACGTATTACATATACCAAATGTGTTTACATTTTGTAATATTATCATTTTCTTTTCTAGAAATTATTCAGTTATATACGCAGTTTTTTGAATGATTATGAACTGACCTGAGAATTCGTATCGACTGTTTCAAGCTCATTTCAATACTTATACTCTTACACCTTATAGAATAGTTTCGTAGTTGTACATTGTTCTATCTTTCGAAATTGTTTCTTCTCTCCATAAAGGTAATAATGTCACAATCAAACATTGAAAGTGGAAATAAAAGCCGAAAAAAAGGAGAAGAAGAAAATGTTACTTCAAAAATTATTCATACTACTATTGATAATAACTTCAATAGTATTGATAATTTCATTTATTTATACAAATCATTCATCTTTCTTAATTGTATCCACTTGTCATAGAATTTAAAAAGAAAAAAAATATTGAAAAACAGAATATTATTTGATAATAGACACGTAAACAAAGAAAAAAAAAGGGAAAATTGAACATATTCAAAAATGGCGGTATTTATCAAACAGTAAAGTTGGTTGGTGGTCGCCGATTTGAAACATTTCTTTACATCTTATTCTATACTTAGATACATATGTAAAAAGAAATGGTGTACAACATCCACATATATATATAGTGTATTGCAATGATTTGTTATTTTCTATCATTGTCCATAATCTAACTATCCATCCATCTATCTATCTACCCTTTATCGAACTTCATTGTGTCGTATATAATAAAACATCTGGTTTGTGTGAAGTTTTTCATCATAAAAGAGAATACGAGTTCATCTACATGTATGTTACAGATACACATATATATATATATATAATGCTTAATCAAAGCATATATATATATATAACTATTTATATACCTTATTAGTAGTAAATCACCATACAAGATAAATTCAGACAAATAAAAAGATTAAAAAAAAAAGAAACACTTCAGCTAACTAATAAATATTAAACGACGGTTTAAAAAAACGAGAGAAGTAAAAAAAGAGAGAAACTAATTAAAACAACAGCAAAAAATGGAAAAAAAGAAGATAAGACAAAAGATTTTCCTGTAATTTTCCTTTTGTCGAATATAATAGACCACCGTGATCTGATGCGATATGATGTGTGTATGTGTGTGTGTTTGTGTATGCTGCGCTCATTCACTTGCAATTCTTTTTGTATGATATCGTAATTGTTCTGATTAAAAGATGCACACACAAAAAATTAGATCGTTTAAGTAAATCTCAAGCAAACGCTACCACAGTTCACACACACACACTCAAACACACTTTTTGATTTCTACATATTAAAAATAAGATTTCGTCTTATATTTATGCGTTTTCTTTAACCCTTGTTAACTATCAAGAGTTCAAACTTTACATCTTTCACTGAATTATTAACAGTACTAATTTGAAGTGTTTTAGGCACATCTTAATACAATTGGTTGAGTATAGGTATATATGAATAACATTTTACGATCATGGTGAGCAGTCCTAACACATCGATGGGAAGATTCAAACAAACAATACTAAATGAAATTAAACTTCATCCCATCGCAAAAGCAGGTGGCTATCAGGACTCAGAAGCTGAGTGGATAACGCAATGGCGTTTGGAGTGAAAGGTACTCGGTTCGAGTTCTGGAGTTAACATCAACTCTGAGATGCAGGTACATCCAGCTGACGAGTCCCAAATAGGACGAAACGCGCTTCAAACTGGATTCCACTGCTAGCCACTATCCACCTTTGCTTACCATGCTTGTGAATTAGGGCTATATCGAGGCAATACGCACATTATGCACATATGCCAATTAGAGACTGACCACTTGCAGTCCTAGCACATCGATGGGATGATTGAAACAAACAATACTAAATGAATTTTACGATCATATTATGTAAATCGAAACGAATCAATGTCAGATGGAATGAACAACGAATAATAACAACAAAATCAGTGCAAACAGCAAGATAGACTAATGATGTTTTTAATTCATACTACGGTGAGGCTGAAATTTATGGACGACCTTTTAACGACGTTTAAAAGACTTTGAGAAGGTTCGTCTGCATACTATGGCTAAGTAAGGGTTATAAACCAGTGTGGAGAATTAGGATTACGATTTATAGTTGGTGATTAGAATTAGGAATTAGATTTAGGGTTTTCATCATGAACTGATATCAGTTATAATGCTAAAATGCTAAATAACCAAGTGAATGAATTAATTCCGCGCCAAAATTCAAGACTTGTTATCGTGAATCTAATTGGTTCATCCATAAATTATAACCTCGTTCAATTTCATTAATTTGGAAATTTTGTCAGATTCTAATAGAAACATGAATTCATATCAAAAGTGATTTAATAAAACTTTAATGAGAAGCTGTTACCGATAGAAATCAACCATCTTAGAAATGAAGCAGATTTTATCAATGGTCTTACTAACTTACTATAGTAAACAAGAACACTAGTTGAGGACAATCGAATGTAATTAATTACAAATTACAGACTATCTCACCTAAATTTTGATAACCATAATACAAACAGGTAATTTGCAAAATAACAATCAATTGTCTCAATCTTCACTGTTCCTTCTGCAAATATCGGTCCGTCTTCTCTAATTTCATTGTTCATGTATTTTCCTACCAATTGCACCTCATTTCAGTTCTTTCCTTATTGGTCTTCTGCCAAAATACATTCTATGTCTGACCATCACCATATACTACTTATATGGATATAAGTAGACCACACCACATTACAACTGAATTTAAAATATGTGGACCATTGAACTTAAACATAATGGTTCAGCAGTACCATACTGGTCACAAGATATCAATGTATTAGTTTCAATTTATAATTAGATTATGGGTGAATACTTCTATAAAGTCATAATATCCGTATAAACCGCTATATATTTTTTCTTGATTTTCGACAATTATACAAACAATTTCAATCTGTAATGAAACTTTCAATAACATAAAAATTATGATTGATGGAGGAATGATTTAATCATATCTTTTCAGTACCGTTCATAATAACTGATATTGAATCATGCTAATGTATTTGACAGTGTAGTTGCTATTCAGTAAACAGTAAAACTTAACCTTATTCATAAAGCTATTTAAAATTGATGAATTCATTCAAAAGGATAATGTTATCAGCCATGGATTACTTTGAAATTATTCTTTCTGTTTAGCTTTTTTTTAGCGGAATAGGGTCACTAACCCCATGCTCAACCTTCCTCCTTTACCCGCGCTTGAGATCTGCAGAAACTCTAGAAGAGCTACAGGCGGATACTGCCAGCAAAAAAGTTTTATAGGAGAGGATAAATTGGATTTCTTAGGAGTATCCTTCATCATATAACAAATCACTAAACATACACTAGAAAAACAGAAATAAGAGTACATATTCATGTTTAATGAATATATCTTTAAAAAATGTACAATTTAAAGATATGATTAGATTGTAGATAACTAAACATAAATATAATGTCGATGTGTCGAATTCATTTAAAATTACTACAAGCAGATAAATAAAAATCTGATAATAGTTTATTATCAAAAACCAATGTTTCAAAGTCATAGAACATTGACACTTATTATAATGTGACTATCTTTAAGACAAACGTTTTGAAGAGTCACTAAAAAACAATACGATATATGGGAAGTTAGTCAAGTTGAAAAGATAGTGGCTTGCAGTGGAATCCAGTTTGAAGCGCGTTTCGTCTTATTTGGGACTCGTCATCTGGATGTACCTGCATCTCAGAGTTGATGTTTACTCTGAGACTCGAACCTAGTACCATTCGCTTTAAACGGCATCGCGTTATCCACTCAGCTACTGAGAACACCAACCTATTCACACTTGATGGCGAAACTCTGGAAGAGGTGGAAACATTCACGTACCTGGGAAGCATCGTTGGTAAACAAGGATCGGATGCAGATGTAAAGGAGAGGATTGGCAAAGCAAGGGCAGCATTTCTACAATTTGAAGAACACATGGGACTCAAAATAACTCTCAAATGGCTTCAAGGTGAGAATCTTCAATACGGACATCAAGACAGCCCTACTGTATGGAGCTGAAACGTGGAGAACTACTAAATTCATCGTCAAGAAAGTACAAGTATTTATAAACAGTTGTCTACGCAAAATACTCAACATTCATTCGCCGGATACTATCAGCAACAGCATTTTATGGGAGAGGACAAACCAGCTTCCAGTTGAAGAGGAAATTAGGAAAAGACGTTTGAAGTGGATCGGAAATTACCAAACTGCATCACGAGACAATCCCAAACTTGGAATCCGGAAGGAAAGCGGAAAAGAGGAAGGCCAAAGAACATATGACGCCAGGAAATAGAAGCCGATATGAAAAGGATGAATAGCAACTGGAAAAAAATGGAAAGGATTGGATGGAGAATGCTGGTGTGAGGCCTATGCTCCTCGACGAGGGGTAACAGGTGTATGTAAGTAAGTCAAGTTGAAAATGTGATTAGATTGGAATAGTGTCAAAAGGAAAATTGTTTGACTTTAATAATATTTTATTTATTTATTTAAACACATATATATTGGTACAAAAGGGCACCAGGTACATATGCGCCACACTATTTGTGTGTGTGGGCTGTGATACTGCCCGGGTGCCCAAACCGAAGCAGGTGGTTTTCTTAGGGGGCCACACCCCGAGCCTTTGACCAAAAGGTCTGATCCACAAGGCAATGGAGCATCGTGAGGAGATGCAGTCCCATGGTAGCCGTTGACCAATGACAGGTTCGTCCGCCATTCGTTCCATCAGGATACTGGAGCCCATGTGCACCATTGGTTTGGAATCAGGGTTTTCCAACTCCCCTAGGTGGACCCTCCGTGTCCACCAACCCGGTTAAAGCGCCGGACATTCGCTTTTCGTCCTCTCACTTTCGTAAACAACACCCCCGCCACGAGAAGGCAGTGAGTAGGACTTCCCTGGCAGAGGCTATATATTCGCTGGCCATGTGCGAGCATTTCGAGAGGGAGAGTAGACTCTCCCCACTCTCGGCCGTACCAGGGCATTTGGGGGACTTTAATAATATGGGTCAGACGGCTCCATTTTAATAATTTAAATATATCTCAGTTGATGAATAATTTCAAATTTATATTGTAAGACATGTCTTGGTTTATGATTTAAAACTATAACATAATCCTATACTAGGAAAATATTTCTAAATACTGTCAAAAACTGGCATTTGTTCGCAAACACCTTCTTAGGTAAAAGATCATTTAAAATTGAATCTTATTAGCGTATTTAGGAAAAAAGCAGCATGAAACGTTTTCTTATTTATAATTTGTCAGTATTGAGAATATGTTTAAACTGAATTATTCAATTGATTTACAATATCTTTGTAACGTATGATTTAAAACTGGGACACAAAAGTTATATATGTCTATTTAACATTGATTATCATATTCTAACGTTTTGAATGAGGTTGTCTGTTAAAATTAGGCAATATAGAATAACTATTTATTTAAGAATTATCACTAGAAATACAGACTTATTCATGTAATTACTAGTAAAAAGAGATAGAAATAAAATGGTCACACTAAACTTTTAGATATTCCATATAAAGCTATAAACCTTAAAGTTTACGTCTATTTTCTAATGAGTAGTATGATTATTTTGGTTTATTGTATATTAGTTAAATATAAATAAATAATATATTTCACCTTCAAAATGGATTTTACACCGGACCGCTAAATCCCTCCATGTATACATTTTGCAACTTCTTTTTAATAGTTTCTTTATTTGTACATATATTGTTAATCTTTTTGATGTCAATTGAGACTGTAATGTTTAATTTCATAATAGTTTTTTCAATTTTACTGTTACTTTCATTAGGTTTCTATGTTTCTTCTTGAACTGTATCTAATTTGTTTTAATTGATATTATTCTGGCGGCTGCCATATTGATTGTTTCCACTTTGATTGTGTTGCTTGACTTGACTGAGGAATCGTGCATTTTGGTTGTAAATTGGAGCACTTTCCCAGAATTTGAAATACTTTGTGGTATAGAATAAACTCTCAAACGGAAATTTACTTGATCTATCCAGAAAGGATAGAATAACACTTACTTTTTGGTGTGTTTGGTAAATTTCTTATGTTTCTTATCAATTTGCTATTTATTGTAATTTAGATTGGTTATTCTGGGGATAATTGTTGATTGAGTAACTGTGTGGTAATATTTGTTTAGAACTATAAAATCCAAACCTAAGATCCAAACTAGGTTTGGCTGATGAATAACTGTCGAGTAAAAGTGAAGTCACGCGTGAGTAGAAAAATTAGATTTTTTGACGTTTCGTAACTTAGCGTAAGCTGCTCCTTCGGAGAATAAATGGAAACCATTCAGAAACAATGGTTAAGTAGTTTTGTTCAAGCTATGAAACCCGATGGTTTATCATTCTGTTGCCGTTAGCGTTTTGCGTGTCCACTGTTGATTATTTCTGAATCACGAACAAACTAAAAGCTTCAAGATATCCAATTATAATAAAACTATCTAGATGGTATAAAGTAAGTTGTGAAACTAGCATAAACAACTCACCATACATAAACAAGGATGGATAGCGGCTAGCAGTGGAATCCAGGATGCGCGTTTCGTCCTATTCAGAACTCGTCAACTGGATGTACCTGCATCTCAGATTTGATGTTCACTCTGGAACTCGAACCGAGTACCTTTCACTTCAAACGCCATTGCGTTATCAACTCAGTTACTGAGTCCTGATAGCCACTTGCTTTTGAGATGGGTTGAAGTTTAAATTCACTTAGTATTGTTTGTTGTTTGAATCTTCCCATTGATGATGTTTAGGACTGCACCATAAGAAATATAACAATAAACCATACAACTTAAAGAGTTAAACACTAACAACAAAATAATACATTTTAAAACTATATAGTTTTTTCTCACCATCATATAAACCATTTATCATAGTTACTTATCATTCACCATTACTTATTAAATGATTCAGTTTTTCTATTTTGCTAATTAACATTCTCTTATCATTTAGTTGATATTAAAAAAAACAAAAAAAAGAATGAATCCATGTACATTTTTGTATATCCATTTGAAATGTTTATTTGACTATAAGATATTACAGTTGGATCGGATAGTATTTTGACATATATATGTACGTTATATGGTACCAAAGTCAAAACGAGTTGTTCAACTTGAATAGAAATACATATATGTATAACAACATACAATTGTCCTATTAAATTGATAATATACATATATATATATAACCAGTAATGCCAAATGGTTACATCTTTTGAAAAGTATGCAATAATAACATCATTAATCATAATTTCCATTTTTGACTACTTCTCTTCTTTTTTTTGTGTGTGTGATTCTAATGAAATGAATATTTTAGTGATTGTTGATGTACTACTGTTATTATTATTATCAGTATTATTACTATCAGAATGATTTATTTGCTCATATCTTACTTTTGTATGTCTCTTATAATAATGGTTTCTATCCCATCGGATTATTCATACATATTCACTTATCTTTTTCCTTAAACGATCCAATTCATCTCTATCCAACTACATTTATCTGTCTACCTTTAAAGGAGATATACATGAATTAATTTTCTAATGTCTTTCCTCCTTTTTTTTCTTCATTTTAAGTGAAGCAATTTCAGTACAATCATGCATACTATCTATCTATGTGTATATATTGCATAAAATAGGATACGTATATTATAAACATACATTTGGAACCATTAACCAAAGGTTAAATGTCAACCAAGTGTCATAATTTGACAATAGTAATTTGTCAACATCAAAAATTTTTGTTCATTTACGTTTTATTTTTTTATTATTTTATTTCTTGTTTCTTTCACTTTTTTTTATGTTGTTTTTCTGCATTTTTTTGTTGTTGTTTCCTATGTTACTGGATTATAATTAGAGCAAACCAGGATAGATACAGCACACATATATATATGTATATATGTATACATTAAAATGTAGATTTCTACAGGAATGAATATGATAAATATGTTTATTTTAATGTCAAGTGAAATGCATATTAATAATCATAATTGTAATAATAAAACTAATAAGATGTATGTTACTTATCATTAATGATGTCAGCATTATATTTTGTATGGTAGATAATACACTTTTATATATATATCTGTATACACACACTCACACACACCATATATATGTAACATTGTAACGATGTAAATGGTTAATAATGATAATATGAACTTTACTGAATTCAGTCAAAATCAGTTGATCGTCATGATGAACTTATAATTATAGATTCTAGGTGAGATTATACCATCTAATGATAATAAGCAAATATTAAGAGATATTAAAGGATTTTGATAATAAGGTTGATTTGAATGATTGTGGGTTTTTAATGAGTTACTTTTTTTTCATAGTTGAAATCATGAGTCAATTGGAGCTAGACCACCATGGAAAACCTCGAAGCACTGGATGGCCAACTCATCCTATTATGGGACTCCTCAGCAGTGCGCATCCACGATCCCACATCTGCGAGATTCGAACCCAGGACCTACCAGCTTCGCGCCAGAGCACTTAACCGATAGACCACTGAGTCGGCATCCAACCGTGTTAATGTTTAACTTCAACTTTTTTTGTTTTGAATTTTGTATGTTTCTAGATCTGATATAAAAAGAAAAGTCTCAGTTCATTGAGTAATGTGAGATTTTCAAAATCGATTTCATCCAATCGTTTAAGGTATGTTTTTTATGTAATATGAAAAAATTATTTTACTGGGTAGCTGTCTAGTCTTCTGATATCAATTCAGTTGGGGTAGGGTGGGGTGGCTTATGTCATTAATTCAGTTTCTTGGACAGTTATCACTTGATCACATTATGTCATAACATTTCACTTACTGATCAATATCCTATTCATCTATTTTAACAATTGCAAATCCTGTTCATAGGTTAAATTCTATTTCATATCAGATGTAAGGCAATCGGTGTCGGGTTCTGAATTGTCTAATGATGCCATAGAAACTGGTACACAACTTCGTTTAATATCGTAGCCATATACACACCACCTCTAAGTTATAAATGAAGTATTTACACTGATAGATTAGTGATTTTCATTCAGTTCAATCTTTTGTATTGATTAAATCTTATAGACCAAATTCGCAACATGGTTACTTGGCTAAAATTGTTCGACAGCGTAGTACACTGTGATGCTTGTTGGCTCAAAGTAGTTAGCGATGAACTGTATCTTTAGACCATTTGCTAATTGGTAAATTGTGTTTATAATCTTGAAAGAGCTGACGTAAGTTTAGTGGTTTAAACCAACATCACCATGTGCTGCAATCAAGGGCATTAGGTGGGTAGTTTACATTAAGTGACTTGAAGATTAAATATTATTATGCCACATACATAGGAGTTAGTGAGAAACGATAAATTACCACATAGCCTTTGCCTAGTACTGTTTGGCTACTGTATATCACTTGACGTAAATCGAACAGATATATTCCAAGATGTCTTCCAAACGTAGGAGTAATAATGCACATGAATAAAAACTCAGTGGTAACGCCTCTAACTGTGAATCCGTCAGGGGGCATCAGTTCCCTAAAGATTACAAGTAAACCATGCTAACGAGTGCTAACTAGCACGAAACCTAGGTCCACGGTTTCCTGTTGACTACCTCCAATCACCATCTCATTTCAGCTTCTTGATTCGTCTATCGGCTGATCAATTAAAGATGAACCAACAGGGATATTTATATTTGGTCTTCTACTGAGCGTACAATCGTTAAGATTTTACTTAACATAAATAGAGACTTTTGATTAGATGACTTACATAGTTGAATTTAAAAAAAAATTAAACGAAATCCAATATTTAATGGTGTCGTTTAAAGTGCTGAAAGACATACATATGTGACTGTTCATGAATAAACAATCAAAGGTTTCATGTTAGATGCTTTGACTAATTGCTTGTAACTATTTGAAAATTGATTTGGTAATATACCATAAAGAGTTTGTGTTATACTAGAAAACAGCTTACTTGACATTTACCCTCACGGTATACTGGATTTTAAAGCGTACCCCCCAAAAAATAAGGTTGTATATGAAACAAATGATAGGATAAACAAAGATAAGAAGATTAGTTATTGTAATACTTCGTGAATAAGTTTGGAAATGCTTTCAAATGGAGACACATATTAAAGTAATACAGAGGAAATGTTCATTATGAACTTCACTAGACCAATTTATACGTGTCTGAGATGAACAAGCATAATATTAACCAACTGGAAATTTGTTTTTTAACTCAAAACTGTTATGATTAAATTTTGCTCAGTAATCGAGTACGCGTTTGCAAACTAATTTGATTTGATTGACGTGAGGTGTTTACGGAGATTATTCAGTATAAAGAGAGTTTACATGACGGACCATAGAATCTAAGATATCTGCAAAGGTAAACCTACCATAGATTGAACCCAGGAATTTTCAGTTACTCATCATGAATCTTTCCTTAAAATCACCGAATTAACATTCGGTCGTTCATATTTGGTTCTTCAGTTTTGTGTGGCTAATGCATATTGTGATGAAGAGTGAAGTTATTTAGTTGCTAAGTTTAAAAAGCAAACTTGTTCAAGTTTAGTTCATAAACATATTTGATATATAATATCATCAGCAAGAAGAAATCTGTCAGTTAGAAATTTGCAGTGAAAAGACAAGTTCTATTAATGATTATGAAAAAAACCAATTATTTTCCGAAAATGTGATTTCGCTCATCAGATGAGTACTAACTAGATTAAAATATAGGTTCAGGGGTTCTTATCGATTGCCTCTAATCATTTGATGTCAGAACACAATCCATGGAATGTCGAGTGGTTTAAACTGGTGATCTCATTTCAATGTGATCAGTGGAATAGGGCAGGGAAAAGGTAAACTTGACATTCATTGCTACTCAGTAATTAGTCATTGATTTATCATTTTTTGATGTCCATTCATATCATAAGCAACTGGTAATGACCGCTACTTAACCGAAGTGGTCGAATGAATCCATTTGCACGATGTCAATCGACTCGATAATTTACTATATGATATATATACCAATGGATAATGTTAAGTGGCTTATTGAATTAGGAATCGTTTAGATGGATTGTCCAACAAATTAGTAACGCCCCAATTTGAATCCTGTTAAATGTTTCATTTAATAGTTATAATTGCTATATTAACGGTAATATTTCTCATTATAAATGTATTACACATATTCAAAGCTTTGTAGTATAAATTGTTTAGAAGTAGATGATCAAGTCTAGGTTTATCCTTTTATGGGGATATACGATTACAATAAAATTGCCAATAACAATGTGTTTTGGTAGTGCTTAATAATCATAAATTATGCTCTGTCGATTTAAAACCGTGATCAGATTGTAACAAATAGTGATGTAACATGTATGGTGTAGATATGCGATTTTAAACAGTTAGACATAATGTAGTTCAAAAATTGCTTGGGCAACACAATTGTCACAAGGATTAAGATAGTGCCAGGCACCAGTTTGAAACCGTCAGTCATTTACAGGGGAACAAAAACATTCCGTTGATATATGAATAGTGTATCCGATTCCATTAGCATTTCAGAGTAATTGTGGTTATCTAGAACTAGAAAACAAAAACGAAACGAAGAACAGAGCAAAAGAAAGAAAAATTACTCTGATTGGTCTGTTTTTGTATAAGTGCCATATTTGAACAATACAAGAACGATAGTATTTGTAGAATACGATGAATTCATTATAGTTTTGTGCTTTCTCTTCAGCTGCATGCTAACTAATGTGTTAGATTGCTTCCATTTAATGACATAGTGTTCAACGTAAAAAATTAATCATCACTACTGAATGGACGATAGTCAAAGAATATGTAAGCTAATATTATTATGTAACATGTAGTATAGGATGAAAATGAGGATATGTGAGTTTAACTCATTAGATTGTAATTGCAATTAATTGGAGCAGAAGAGGAAGAAGAAGAAGAATAGTTCGAAAGTTTTAATTCTTCTCTGTTATCAAGTCAGTTGAAGACTGATCGCTGTCTCTTTTTGAAAGCAAAGGACAAGCCTAGGTCTTCTAATTTCTATGGCTACCAAGAATCTTCATACAACAGAAATGAACTATTTATTGATCGCTTTAAATTCGTCCATTGCATTAACGTTATGACCAGCGTCTAGCATGAAGTATGTTGTCGAACAGTGAAAGTTATTTTGACCACGAAGAAATGAGGCCTTGAGAATATGTCCAGTAAAACAAGTATAGTCCCAAATGTGAATAAAGAAATACAGAAGCCATGATGAACAACTGAAGTTATTTTCGTGAACATTATTTTACTTAAATCAAAGTTTGTAAAATACTCACATTTAGTTTTGTCCCTGGTTTATTCTACAAAGCCATACTCTTTTCTATTCCAAAATTCCTGTTATTTAAACATAACCTTTTGTTAATCTTTGTATTGATTGTTTGAGTCTTCCCATTGATGTTTGGGACTGCAACTGATTAGTCCCTTTTTAACATATGTGCATACTGTTCAGATTGCCTCGATACTGTCTTATGTCATAAGCATTATGAGCAAAAATAAATAGTGGCCAGTAGTGAAATCCTGGACGCTCATGTCTTCATATTCAGGACTCGTCAACTGGATGCGCCCGCACCCCAGAGTTTATTATCACTCCGGGATTCGGACCCAGTACCGTTCGTTTCAAACACCGTCATATCATCCACTAAGCTATTGAACCCTGATGATCACTACCTTGTCCAATGGTGTGAAGGCAATATCAAGATAATCCGAACAGGACGCACGTATGCCAATAAAGGACTGATCAGTTGCAGTCCCAAACATCAATGGGAATACTCAAATAAACAATAAAGGAACGAATTAAAACTTCATGCCATTGCACAAGGTTGTGGCTATCAGGATTCAGAAAAAAAGATAACAGAAATGACTTATTTACTTGAGTTGTTCATGTAAACTAAATTAATTCGAAAATAAATTTCCAAGTGACTAGAGATTAGCTGAAAAATTGTTTAAAAATCAAGCAGTATTAAACATATGTTTTGTCTTTGCTAGTAGCTTTCTTTAGTCAATAATTCAATGAAGAATGCGTTAGTATCTGAAGAAAAACTAACTGCGTTTGATTCTTAGGGAAAATATCATTACTGGGGTACAGGCACATCTAGCCGAGTAGCTTCAAACAGAATGAGACACGTGTCCTAGGTTTCAATACACATCTTTGTCCAATTTTAATATGAATTTAGTACTAAAATCGTATCGAATGCTTCACTTAGTATTGTTTGTTTGAATCTTGCCATTGATGTTTAGGACTGCAACTGGTCAGTCTGTAATTGGCATATGTGCATACTGTGCGTATTGCCTCGATATTGCCTTAATTCGCAAGCATTATAAGCAAAGATGGGTAGTAACTAGCAGTGGAATCCAGTTTGATGCGCGTTTCGTTCTATTTGGGACTCGTCAGCTGGATGTACCTGCATCTCAGAGTTGATGTTCACTCTGGGACTCGAACCCGGTACGTTTGAAACGAAAAGTACTGGGTTCAAGTCCCAGAGTGAACATCAACTCTGAGATGCAGGTACATCCAGCTGACGAGTCCCAAATAGAACGAAACGCGCGTCCTGGACTCCACTGCTAGCCACTATCCATCTTCGTATCAAATACTCTTTGATTTCAAAACTTGAAAAATCCCATTATCAAAATGAAGTAATTTACGAATCCTGTAATTTGTGTTTAGAACAAATATTCTAATGGTAACAATGAAGTCTGTACCTGTATGCTTCAATAAAAATTTTATTTATTTTGAAAGTAATATACGTAGTAGTGGACAATTACCCGAATACAATCATCATAACTAGTCTTGTCAAAGTCTTAGCGTGAAAAACATAGAAAAATAGGGTAAACAAACAAACAGAAGCCTGACTCTTCTTTTCCTTTTTTTTGCCTAAAATTCATCTTAACACTTAAAATAAGTTGATGAGAAGAAAAATCGGTGTGTTCAAAAGAGTTATATATACATCTGTGGACATTATTTATTTTGTAAGTATACTGTCATAGACATCATAACTATACAATTTCATACTCTCTAGCAACTATAAAAATTACATTTATTATTTATTGTTATTAAAATTTTTTTGTTTTGAAATCTGTTGTTTGTCCTTCCCCCATCTTATTTTTCATTAATAGTTGTTCCCCTGTCTACAATATCCTCAACTTGTTTGGTTTTTTTGTTTTTCAGACAATTAAAACAATAAAAAACAACAGCAAGAACAACATCAACAATGGAACATTGAAAACCGAAGTGGGTTTTTCTTTTCTTTTCAAAATATTAAAAAAATTGAAGTTGACTTATTTAATATTACTATGAATAATAATAATAAACCCACATGAAGTTATATACAAATATGACTAAATTATACTAATGATCCACTATTGTACTTCACTGAGCAGGTGGTCTAAACTGCCAAAATATTTATCAAAACTAACCTTTGTATCTTAAAGACAGCCGATAATAAAAATGAAAGTCTTTGAAGAAATTTATTATCTATTTTTTGTATGAATAAAAGTTGCAGAAATTAAAAATAAATAAACAATATTAAGTAACTGTAAGCAAAGATGGATAGTGGCTAGCAGTGGAATCCAGGATGCGCGCTTCGTTCTATTTGGGACTCGTCAGCTGCATGCACCTGCATCTCAGAGTTGATGTTCACTCTGAGACTCGAACCCAGTACCTTACGCTTCAAACGCCATAGCGTTATCCACTCGGCCACTGAGTCCTGATACCCATCTTTGCTTACAATGCTTGTGAATTAAGGCTATATCGAGGCAATACGCACAGTATGCACATATGCCAATTAGAGACTGACCAGTTGCAGTCCTAAAAGCATCAATGGGAAGATTCAAACAAACAATACTAATTGAATTTAATATTAAGTAATATTTGTATTATTATATAGTTGAAATCATGAGCCAATTGAAGCCAGACCACCAAGGAAAACCTGGAAGCATTGGACGGCCAACTCGTCCTATTGTGGGACTCCCTAGCAGTACGCATCCACGACCCCGCCTCACGGGATTCCAACCCAGCACCTATCAGTCTCGCGCGCGAGCACTTAATCACTAGACCACTGAGCCGGCTGGCATCCAACGGTGTTAATGTCTAGCTTCAACCAATCCACGAAATTGAGCAACCATTCACCAATTGTTTTCAGTGAGTTGATATCTCACAACAGACCTGGGTGAATTCCACTGTTAAAATAATTCAAGATGTAGGAACGTGCAACCCATTAATCTGAACGTTAAAATTTTATTAGAGTGAATATTTGTGGAGATTGTACTGGTTTTAATCGTTGAATTCATGAAACGATCAAAGTTAGACTATCTTGAAAATTTGAAAGCACAGGATGGCCGTTTCGTCTCATGTCCGAGATCGTGGATGCATACTTCTAAGGAGTCGCATACTAGGACGAAACGGCCATTCAGCACTTCCATTGACCTTCTGAATTTTTCACTGATGAAAATATGATCGACCTGATTCTGCGTGATATGGTCCAGTGAGAACCATGTATCTTTGCTAATGTGTTTGTGTGGGAATATTGTACCGTCTGTAACGAATTGGTTGAATCTACATAGATTTGCAAATCTATTACAATTTTCGTTCCTTTCTCCTAGTTCATGTCATCCTATTATATCTTCATAGCCGTAGTTGTCCATTCAGACTTTGGTATTTAGGTCTCACATCAGGATTGTCAGGTCGTTTCCTGGGAACTTCGCTACGATTAATTGCAGCCTCTCATAGAACTGATCTTTAATGTCGTCGTTGTTATCATCGGTGAGTGCATAACATTGGATAATATTCATTGTAATCCCCTCCTTCAACATTAGAGCTACTTCCTGGTTGTGTGGAGAATTTTTCTCTTCGTGACCAGAGTACAGTAACATTTCTCCGGTACCTAACCTTTGTTATTTAGCTTGGGTCCAATGGGTTTTTCCGATTCCAAGTACTGTCAATTTGTATATTTTCAATTCCGTTGCTCTTTGACTGGTCCATTCGGTCTTCCACATTGTCTGGACGTTCCATGTACCTATAAAAATTGTTTCTCTGGTTATCAGAAGGGGAATCAGCCTCGCGACTTCCAAAATATCTCGGCTTTCATTATGAGGCATCATAATTCTTTCTTCAACTTCCAGGGCACAGTTTATATTGTTTAATTTGTTTATTCTGGTTAGTGTTTTTGTTTTTAGCAAGGTTGATTTTTTACGGGATGGGGTTTGGCAACCCCTTACCCAACCCTCCTTCTTTTTGTGGGCTTGGAACCAGCAGTAACTCTAGAAGAGCTACAGGCGGAGTTATATATTGCATATATTTACATAATACACAATAGAACGTGTACTGTATGTGACATTTGTAGAAACCAAAAACAATTTATGGTTTAACAAAAAAAGACAGGAGAAACAATTTTAAAAAATAAATATTTTTAACTTCAAAACAAAATTTTCATAAAATTTTTCAAAAAGTATGTTTAACTGGTGATTATTGTAAAGAACAATTATACATTCTACATATGATAATTTACAGCTGGTGATAGAATTTGTGAAAATATAACTTAAATGAAAAGAAGAGGGAATAGGGGTGAACGTCATCTGATGTCTTAATCGTAATATTGCAGTGTGGTCTACTTATATCCATATAAGTAGAATATAATGATAGTTAGACATAGAATGTATTTTGGCAGAAGATCGATAAGGAACAAACAGGAATGATGCGCTGTTGGTATGAAAATGCATGAACAATGAAATCAGAGAAGACAGATTGATATCTGTAGGAAGAACAGTTAGGATTGAGACAAATGATTGTTATTTTGCAAATTAACTGTTGATTGTATGGTTATCAGAATTTAGTGAGATAGTCTCTAGTTTGTGCCTAATTACATACGATTGTCCCCACTCGTGTTCTTGTTCACGACAATATGAGATAATATACAGTTATAATGATAATAATAATAATGGTATGGAAAAGTTGACAGTAATTAACTATTCACAAGTATTAAATTCAAGTCAGTATGAAGAAAAGAAAGTCAAGAATAAAGGAAGTGAAGTTTATCCACTGTGTTACGCTACAACTAACTTTACTCATTACTTTACTTACTTACGCCTGTTACCCTTCGTGGAGGAGCATAAGCCACACACCAGCATTCTACATCCAACCCTGTCCTGGGCGATCCTTTCCACTTCTTTCCAGTCAACATTCATCCTTTTCATATCTACTTCTTTTTCCCGACGTAATGTGTTCTTTGGCCTTCCTCTTTTCCGCTTCCCTTCCGGATTCCAAGTTAGGGATTGAGTCGTGATGCACATTGGTGATTTCCTTAATGTATGTCCTATCCACTTCCAACTCTACAACTAACTTAATGAAGGGAAAATTTAATATTATCAATACTTACTAATATTGAAAATTAGTAAAACTTCTTAATTAACGAAAAAAAAACCAAGAACTGAAATTCGAAATATAAACATTTGGTCGGTAACTAGAAGGTATAAAAGTCAGATGCCCGATGTGAGACATGAAGGTCTTGGGTTCAGTTAGAAGTAACGTCATGAATAACCACTGCTAAAGTGTGCTATACTAACTAAAATGAAGTAGCTATGGTTATCTAGCTAAGGTCACTTCGTCATGTGATCTATAAAATAATTGAAAGTTTAAACGTTTTAACAAGTAAAAAATATAAAATTATTTTTCGGAATGGGGGTTTATGAAGAATGTAGTAATTTAATGGTTGAATTCATGAGTGCATACTTCTGAGGAGTCCCATACTAGGATGAAACGACCATCTAGCTATTCCAGGTTCTCCATGGTGGCCCAGCTTAAATCGACTCATGAATTCAACCATTAAATTACTGCTATCTCTATAAATCCCCATTCTTATAGTAATCATCATGTGCACACTGGTGACTGGCTTCAAGAGATATTTCCTGGAGTTCTAATAAGAAACCATGACCAGTGGAGTTCAAACGTATCTGTTATGAGACAGTGACTAACTGAAAACAATGGTGGATAGTCGTGCAATGTTGTGGATCGGTTGAATCTAGACATTCACACCATTGGATGCCGGCTCAGTGACCTAGAGATTAAGCATTCGTACACGAGATCGAAGGTTCTTGGTTAGAATCTCATGTATAGATTCATGGATGTACACTGCTGAGGAGTCCCATACTAAGATAAAACAGTCATCCAGTGATTCCAGATTTTCCATGGTGGTCTAGCTTACATTAACTCATGAAATCAATCATCAAATTATTTATTGTATATGCTTAGTTATTTCATTCACTGTTTATAAATTAATTAACCATTTGAAGTTTTACACATAAACACAAAAAGATATGAAGTTAGAATAGAATAAGAAAAGTTGAGTTTTACAACTGTATGAAATAATAGTAATAATGAACATAGCACTGTTGTTAAATCATATAATCCTCTGTGCATATGTGTTTTTTTCTCCAAAGAACATTCTTGTTTTATACTTAACTACTTTCACATATGATAAATCATTTTACTTAGCAGGTGTTGGCCTTTTGATCTTACTAAGATACTAAGTTAATGATAGTTTGTAAACTTTAGTGATTGAACGTGTTATACATGGTTATATCCATATTTATATTTATATGATGCACACTATTTAAAAAGAAACAACAACAACAACACTGTAATAGGTGACATGAATTGAGAATTTCAAGTTTTTTTTTGGGTTCTATATAACATTGGTTAGTAATGGATATATATATATGAATAAATGTATTGAAAGGGAGTAACTATTCGGACAATCTATGATTGGTTTGATTTGAATAGAAATGTGAAGTTACGTTCTATTACTGATATTTCTCATTTTTGTGTTATATATGTATCTGTGCAACATGCAAATATACATTTCAATAGTCTGTCATTGTGTATAACGTCGAGTGTACATGTATTTCTGTATGTTAGTGTACATATGTAATATGTATGTATATGTATATACATGAACACAGTAGGCACAATTTAAGACTTAAAAACGTTGGATCAAATTAATATATCCACATGTTACCATTGAAAACAATAATAGTCATAAATGTAGTAACCGTATCCTGTGATTGGTAAACCAGATTTCGGATCAGTTGAATATGTGTGTTTACATAATCTATAAATGAATATACATATGTGCTTGAAATTTAACAAATTACCCCTTTTATATATATAAAAAAGAAACGTTTACTAAAATGTTATTATTGGGAACTACTTTCATCATTAGTTTTATACATTACTAGTACAAATTAGAATAATCTTAACCTTAACCCCCCATAAAAGACAATTTTTTAAAAAAAATTATTCATTATTTTGAAAGAATAAAATCATACATTGAATCGTTAAATGAACTTTAGGTAAACAAAATAAATACTTACGTTTGTTAACCCTCGTGGAGGAGCATAGGCCGCCTACCAAAATTCTCTGTCCAAACAAAATAAATAACCTTTACCTTAATACATAATGAATTTATCAGCTATAAATGTAACTCATTCAATAGATTCTTTATCATTACCAAGTTCACCGGAACTATTAAATACTAATACATTAATAACAACAACTAATAATCATATTATCAATTCAAATTTATCATCAACAATTGAAGTAAATACTAAATTAAATGGTAATGAATTAAAATCAACTTCGAATCTATATCATTCTCATCCACAACAACATCAACATCATCATCATCGTCATCATAATCATCACCATCATCAACAACAACAACAACATCATTATCATTCAAATTATCAACAACCAAATCATGAAATGACATTATCATCTACACCATCAACAACATCACCATCATCATCATCAGCATCGCCATCATCATCGGTTCCATCAATGTCAACATCAAATGGTATATTATCAATGAATCAGTTGACTAATTCATTATATTTTCCACTTACATCTAATATTATATTACAAGAATCTATTAATTTAATCTATTCAACATGTTTAAATATATTTGATAAAAGATTAAATGATGAATTAAATAAATTTAATCAAAAATATGAATTCTTATTAAATGAATGTAATGAAAGTCGTATACGTTTAAATAAATTAGAAAATATTATACAATTATATGAAGAAAAATATCATAAAATGAATATACCCTCCCCCTTGTTACCCTCGTCGTCGTTACCCTCCTCCTCTTCGTTTTCCTCCTCATCCTCAACCTCGCCATCCTCCTTATCCTCATCATCATATTATTATTTATATAATTCATTAAAATCACAACAATTCAATGAATCCATTGATAATCATATTATGAATACATTAAAAAATATTGATCATAAATGGTTAATAAATTGGAAAAATTATGAAGATTATTCAAATAATAAACAGAATCATTTTTTGGCGCCTAAAACAACATCAGGATTAGATGAACAACAACAGCGACAACAGCAACAGCAAGAACAACAATCTTTACAAAAAATGAATAAAATGAAAGAGAATCCTATAGAATATGATATAAATCATTTATCTAATACATCAATAAATGATAATGTAAATCATCAGTCTAATTTCTTTAATGAATCTAATCTAAGTCGATTATATAATAATAATAATAATTTTTGTAATTTCGACAATCTATTACCATCATCATTAACATTAAATAATCAACATTTATTATGGAATCAATGGATGGCTAATTTTATTACTACTAATCATTGTATAAATTCTATTAATGGATTATTATCATCATCATCGACACCATTACCATCATCACCATCATCATTACCATCACATTCAATATTGAATAATTTGGAAAAAATTAATAATTTCACTACATCCAATATGGAATCTATGGAAGGAAATCAAGTAAGTTGTTATGATTTTGAACAATTTTTGTTTTCATAATTAATTATCATGATCATTCAATTGTACATTGAATAAAGTTTTGTTTTAATCAAATGAATTGTTGAAATAACACCGTTGGATACCGGCTCAAAGGTCTAGAAGTTAAGCATTTATACGCGAGGCCGTAGATCTTGGGTTCGCATCTCATGTACAGAATCGTGAGTGTGCACTGTTGAGAAGTGCTATACTAGAACGAAACAATCATCCAGTGATTCCAGGTTTTTCATAATGGTCTAGCTTAAATTGACTCATGAATTCAACTATTAAAATATTATCAGAAGGGGTTTTGTGGAGATTTAGTATTTTTTTTATAGTTGAAAGCGTGAGTCAATTGAAGCATATCTAGGAGCTCTAGTGAGAAGCTCTAGTGAGAAGCAGTGACCAGTGGAGTTCAAAACCACGTCTGTTGTGAGATAGGAACTCACTGAAGACAATTGGTGAATGGTTGCTCAACTTCGTGGATCAGTTGAAGTTAGACATTAACACTGTCGAATGCCAGCTCAGTGGTCTATCGGTTAAGGACTTCGGCTCAAGACTGGTAGGTCCTGGGTTCGAATCTCGCTCGCGAGAGTGGGTTCGTGGATGCGCACTGCTGAGGAGTCCCATAATAGGATGAAACGGCCGTCCAGTGTTCCCAGGTTTTCCATGGTGGTCTAGCTTCAATTGACTCACGCTTTCAACTATGAAAAAAATATTAAAATATTAATGTGTTCAATGTAATCTGACAATCCATTTATTTTAACAAATCATTTAAACAAATTAAATGGGTTTTGTTGTAAATTTAGGAAATTATTTTTAGACAAGTTAAACAATTAATGGATAAGTTCTACATGCCGATGATATTATATTTCTCAACGTTTTTTTTTGAAATAAATATAAATTACTACTATTGTGGTGTGGTCTACTTATATCCACACAAGTAGTATATAACGATGGAGAGACATAGAATGTATTTTGGAAGAAGATCGATAAGGAACGAACAGGAATGAAGCAAAAATCGGTACAAAAATATATGAACAATGAAATCAGAGAAGACGGACTGATATTCGCAGAAGGAACAGTTAAGATTGAGACAATTGATAGTTATTTTGCAAATTAACTGTTGATTGTATGGTTATCAGAATTTAATGAGATAGTCTGTAATTAGAGCCTAAATACATTCGATTGTCCCCAGTCGTGTTCTTTTCACTACACTATAAGATACATTAAACAGATCATCATCATCATCATATCTAATGCATAGATATTCAATTTATATACACACAATACAGAAGTTCTTAAGAAGCAAATAAAAAATTTGATTTAGAATAATCAAATAATGTAAATGAATGGAATTTTTAAGGTTGAATTCTTTCACTGATCTACTGGGATAATGACAATGTTCTTAGAAAAAACCTTGCAATCTAAGATGAAGTAAAAGACTACAACGTTTATATCAGTTGGGATATCTCCTTACTTACTTACTTAGGCCTGTTACTCCAAATGTAGCACAGGTCACCGATCAACGACCCCATGCCGTAGAAAAACTAGCTCGTTAGAAAACAACTCTGGTATATATTCATTCTTTTTTTTTCCCGTCCATTAAAGAGATGAAAGGCAACTCAATTTAAGTTTTTCTGTCAACTATACTATTTTCATAAAAAAGATTATTATAGGATCTGAACTGGTCTCAGTTTCATTATAAAGAATAGAATATTGTAAACCTATGAATAGTACCTCACTATTTTATGTGGTAAATGATGGTCTTCAGGCATTAAACTATTCATAATAAATCATTAATAATAAATAGAAATAAAGGAAAGCATTTTGCAATAATGATTGCTTGATAACATTCTAGATACTTTAAACTATTTTAAGAATCTATAAAACACTTATCTGATGTTGATTCATGAATTAAGACAGTATTTGAAAATCTTCAGCTTATTTTCTAAATAATATTCACCTTGTTGTATAAGCATGGAGCGATAGTGGCTAGCAGCGAAATCCTTATAAAGCTTGTGACATCAGGCAATATCGACGCAGTCCGCACAGGATGTACATTTACCAACAAGAGACTGATCAATTGAAGTCCCAATTAACCATTGGAAGATATAAGTAAACAACACCAAGTAAAAATATTCATCTTGGTTTACGTATGATTTTTTCCCATCGATTATTCAAACATTCCTAGAATAACCTTTTGAAATCTTTTACAAATATAAAAAGAATCTATTAGTCTTTAGTATCTTTCCTATGAAAATGTCAAAGATCTTCTGGTGATGAATCAATTTATCACTGATCTGATCACGAATCTAAGTATTTTGAGTAATTATGAGATTGAGTATTTGGTGAGGTATTATTTCTAACCGAAAGTAAATATACACACAAAGATCTGTTTTGTAAAATATCACTTGATGAATGCCAATTTTCTGTATACGATCATGTTAAGTTATCTATGCTAATGGTTCTCTGTGGTTTTTGACACTGGATAAATAGTTAAGTCGAGTGTTTATTATTAAATGATACAGTCAATAATATCTTGAATAATTTTTATATATGGTTGAAATCATGAGTTAGTTGAAGCTAGACCACCATGGAAAACCTGGAAGCACTGGACGGCCAACTCGTCCTATCGTGGGACTCTTCAACAGTGCGCATCCACAATCCCACCTCACGAGATTCAAGCCCAGGACGCGCGTCAAACTGGATTTCACTGCTAGCCACTATCCATCTCTGCTTACAATGCTTGTGAATTAAGGCTATATCGAGGCAATATACACAGTATGCACATATGCTAATTAGAGACTGACCAGTTACAGTCCTAAACATCAATGGGAAGATTCAAACAAACAATACTAGTTGAATTTATACTTCATAATAGTTTATTTTTACTAGAAATCCATCAAAAGTTAGGAAGTACTAGTTATCCATTGTATTATTGTTTAAAACTTTTCAGTTGTCTGCCTAGATACTTTTATATAGAATGTAAATAAAACTCTTGGCGGCAGTAAGCGGTTTATGTTTTGTATATTTAGTAAGTTTGTATTATAATACAACCATCAGCGATTGTCATCCATGGTTAATTGTTAAACATTAAACATAGTTTTCTCATTTTGTTATTAACTGCCCAATACAATATTTGTGGTGTCTCCCTAAATTTTGCTTTTTACTGAATGAAAAGATATTCATTAAAAATTTGAAGTTTCAAATGTTGTTAAGGTAGGTATAAAAACGGGTTGTTTGTTAGCTTGATCAGTAAAATCATAAAGTGGCCCAGGTCAGTATTCAGTATTACTAGTGGTATTTCGATTATAAACTTCCAAAAATGTTTTGATTCTATCACAAGTTAATGAACATAGTTTCAAGTGTTTTAAACAATATAAACTCGAGAAGATGATTGAATTTCTGGACGTTTACCGACCTTATATAAGCACTTATTTACAGAACAGATAACTTATTCAATTTAATTCAAATTTAAGTAGCTTAAAGGACAAATCGGATTAAACTTTTAATACATACAAATAAATGAATTGTTTATGGAGATTTTAGTAGGAGTCCCACAATAGGACAAAACGGCCGTCCAGTGCTTCCAGGTTTTCCATGGTGGTCTAACTTCAATTGACTCATGATTTCAACTATACATACAAATAAAGTCAATCTTTTTAGTCATTTTATTCAGTTTAATGCTAATGATACATGGAACGTGATTTGTGTATTTGTGCGCATTTGAGTAGGTGTGAATACCACCTCTCTTATTGATCGGAAACTAAGCTTTCCACTGAGCATCTAAATCATTAGTTTTGATTGGTAGAACTGGGTGCAGACAAATGCACAACGATGTACAACAAGTAGGTTGATTTGAATGCGGTAATAATATGGTCTAGATCAATCCGAGTGATGTTCTCTGATGTTATTTACTAAAGCTATCCAAATCTTAGGTGGTCTTTATCAGTGACTGTAAAGGTTAGCAAATAATGTTAAGAAGAATTAGACAGCCGTTTCTTCTTAAAGCGACTTTCTTCAGCAACATGCACTTATGCCATACTGGGGAGAGACCGTAAGAAATTTAAATCTGATGATATGCCCTGAACCATTAAACCAATGACTTGACTTTTAATAGTAAACATTTCTAACTCCAGGCAATTAATTTTTATTGCCTTAAAATGAGCAGTAGAATATTTTTGTCAAGTAGTACTTCACTTATAACTTCCAGAGAGGTTCAGAACAATAAAAGCGGAATTAGGGTAATTTTTTAATAATAGAACTGATGGGGTTATTTTGAGTAAAAATAGGGAAAATAACAGGCTGAAATTTGGCCACTGTATTTCTATACAGAGTTTAGCGAAACGATTTGTTTGCTTAATTGAGTATAGTTCAGTTTCTGAAATTCCTTAGACACAAGTTTAAGTTTGATTTCAAACGTCTTTTTCTAAAATTTAAAGTACCATGTTTGCTTATTTTGTTACATTATCACATGTGTGGCTTTTTGTAAGCACATTTCTGAATGATCTTATAGATTGTAATTGACTTATCTCTGTCTAAACTTATTAAGTTTCTTAAATATATAGATTTGTTGTCTAGCAACATCTTCATTCAGCTTTCGTTCTTATGATAACATATACAGTACACTTATTTTGAACCCAAAAAAACCAACTTGGTATTTGTTTTCACCACAAACGGTTCTGAAT
>NC_031497.1:20899782-20912598 GCF_000237925.1 Schistosoma mansoni
CATCATCAGCACAAACTTCGGGTAGAAGTGAGGTGTTTGAATTTCTCTACATGTGGTTCACAGCTTGTTCTGTACACCTCGACTAAACCATTCAGCTCAGAGAATAAAACTCCATCAAATTCATCCACCTGAGCTACAAATCTTCTCCATCACCATTCATATACTTTTGAATTTGATTAAATTAAACCACAAATTTTATCAAACTTTTTTATTTAATTCTTTGATTATTTTAAAGTATTACATAACTCTGGTTACCATATTAACGGTGTCAAAACATCTTTCTGAAGGTCACCGTAGTCTTACACACATACAAATTATTTAAATTAATTTAAGTTGATAACTTATGTAGGAGGTGAAGTCTTGATGATTTTGTTATTCCATTGAGGAGATGAATTTGTTAATTGTTTTCATCATATACTATCAGTGTTTAGTGTTTTAGTGATTTTATATAGTTGAAATCATGAATCAATTGAAGCTAGACCACCATGAAAAACCTGGAAGCACTGGACGGCCGCCTCGTCTTATTATGTGACTAATCAGTGGTGTGCATCCACGATCTCACCTCGCGAGATTTGAACCCAAGACGAAACGGCCGTCCAGTGCTTCCAGGTTTTCCATGGTGGTCTAGCTTTAATTGACTCACGATCTTAACTATTAAAATTACTATAATATCCACAAAAACCTCTTCTGATATTAAGAACAATTAAATTAATGTTATGAATAATTAAGTATAATGATCTTCAGCCACTTCACTAATAATTAGTTATAGTTTTCAAACTAAATTGACTGCAAGTTGTTTATTCACTTTATGTTTTGAAAAACTTATTATCTTCGAATAACATGTAGTTTGATGCGTTCAAAAGAATAAGTTAAACAAGAAATTCGGTTGATGGGATTGATTTAATCTAATCTAAAATATGTATTTACTTAATATAAACTTATGAATTTAGATCTTTTATTCAGTTTAAATCAATAGCATTATTCAATGCTCATGAATATCATTTCATGAGTCACTGAATTACACCTGTTACCTCACTTGGAGCATAGGCTAACGACCAGAAATCTTTATCCTATTCTATCTCCACTTTCCTTTACAGCTGTTCACAAGTGCTATTCATTCTTTCGATTTCTGACTGCGGTCCACGGTGTAATGTATCCCTTTAGTTTGTCTCTATCCATGAACTTTTCAAGTTACGACTCGCCTTAAAATCAGTTTCAGTTAAAAAATAACAGGAGGCCAGGTGGCTTGTGTTAGTTCTGGCAATGATGATCTTTAAGTTGATTCGACTTTTTTTTAAAGGGTCGAGAGATAGAGCTTCAATCACGTGTTGGAAGATGAATTCCATTCGTTGATGATTTGGTGGAAAAGTTGATAATCAGCTGACAAGTAGTTTGTTATGACCTTGTGAACTCTTTCAGATTGTCCTCATAAACTCTCTGTTTCACAAGACAAGAAAAGTGAGGACATATCAGATGTGAATTTACCACTAAGTAATTTAAAACTGTTATCAAGCCACCTCTGATTCTTCTATATGACAATGGAAACAGGTTTAGTTTAGCCAGTCGAGAATCATACGGAAGTTTTGCTATTCCGGGAATCAAATTAGTTGCAGTTCATTGAACCTTTTTCTACAGCTCACCGTCTCTTTTAAGACAGGGGCAAGCCACTTGTATTCAGTACTGGAGTCTATGGTACACGAATGGTTTTAGCATTGATATGGCTAAAAGCCCTGCATATTGACCAGAGGGTTTTAAAACCTTTGATGGCTATCACATGGCAGTGTGCAATAGTTTTTGAGTCTAGGCTAATAATGACACTTAAGTGATTGTGTGTCTGGGCAACAGGTAGCTCAGTGTTATTCATCATGTGTGTATCCGTACGTTGATGATCAATATGCATCACAATGCACTTGTAAGTATTTATCGGCAACTGCCCGGTTTGAGATCATCCAGATATTTTCTCCAGGTCATTTTGAAGCTCTATGCTATCACCTTTACTCCTAATCGCTCTTCATATTTTGACATCGTCAGCATATTGCAAGACCGATGATGATAGGAGATGAGGAAGGTCATTTACAGACGAGAGGAATAACTTTGGCCCCAGTTTGATTTCCGTAAGGTGTGACCTATATTATCCCCAGAGTTGTTTCCTAATTTTCTCTTCAACTCGAAACTGGTTTGTCCTCTGATACAGAAGGTTATCGCTTATCGCGTAAGACCAATGGATCCATTGTATATAAGCTGTATTCATCTCAGATTTATTACAATTGGGGGTCATCGAAAATCATGTATAACTGGACAGTCGCTTTTACTTTACATGGAATTCATGAACTATCCACTACCACAACTATACTAGAGATCGAACCTATGGCCTTTAAGTCTCATGCAGAACGCTGAGCCATTAAAACCAGTGGGTTGACATTCAGTAGTACCAGTCCAGTTGTAATCAAACTACGGTTTAGCACAACGATAATCCAACGCTCTCGATGACAACTGTCTTACTCTAAACATATTTGAAATTCGCCAGCACCGTACTAGGACTAAGTAACTTTTCAGTGCTTCCTAGCTATCAATGGTATCCCAAGTAACATCAACCTATGATGAATAGAGCCTACAAACTGAACTAAACTACAAACAATTATTACTGAACATCATGATCGAAGTAAAACACGATTGATATACTGATGATTTGTGTCCAAAACATTAGCTGATTTGATGTAGATTATTTATTCACACCTATGTGAACCAATGAAAGAAAAACAGTTTACGCAACATCTTAAATTATCTATCATGTAACAAATCAAATGAAAGTCATCCCAAATAATTTTTTTACCAAACATTAAAATATAAGTTCTGTTAATCAACTCATACAAACACAAGAACGAACCAAGTACCTCTATTTCCCCCTTAGCAAACGACACATTTCAACCACTGAATAGGACTCCCATTATATAAGTTTGTGAATTCAATCACTACAGACTATAAAACTCTTCTTGTCCTGTGTTGGAAATGTGCAGATCCCAACTTTATTGGATTAGCAAATCATTTCTTTTTCTAGATCTTCCAGAAGTTCATTTAGAAGCTAGTCACAAATGAGGACATGATGTTGACTACAAAACCGAGTTTTCTTAATCGTCTTACATAAATCCAAATCGATGTTGATCACAGGATATGCTCAAATGTCAAACAGAAACCTCTGATTTATCAGGACTGTATAACCTTGAAATCGGTTATTATATACATACATTTAAAAAATTAAGTTTATGAGTTTATAAGTTAACCGTGAGAAGAAGTAGTAACTATACACAAAAAATTCGTTGTATTCTGTAAAATCTGTTGTACTTGCTTTACATAGATAATGCTGGTTTATACTATGTGATGTGAAATAGTTTGATAAATTAAAAAAAAACGAATTACATGTCAGATTCAGAATATTAAAGCTTGACAACCATATCTGTATCAATGCTGATTCATTTTTTTCCGGTCAACTGCTCTCCTTAGCCAATGTATGACAACTTGAACTAATCAACTGCTCTCCTTATTTATACCTCAACGTTAGCTACAGGAAGAGTGCCTGCTGCAAGCGGAACTTCTTTCTTAGCCACAAATAATCTAAGTTTATTCACTCACTTACTTACTTACGCCTGTTACCCCTCGTCGAGGAGAATAGGCCGCTCACCAGGATTCTCCATCCAACTCTGTCCTGAGTCTTCCTTTCCAGTTCTCTCCAGTTAAAATTCATCCTTTTCTTATCGGATTCTATTTCCCGGCGTAGTGTGTTCTTTGGTCTTCCTCTTCTCCGCTTCCCTTCAGGATTCCAAGTTAGGGATTGCCTTGTAATGCACATTAGTGATTTCCTTAATGTATGTCCGATCCACTTCAAACGTCTTTTCCTAATTTCCTCTTCAACTGGAAGCTGGTTTGTCCTCTCCCATAAAACGCTGTTGCTCATAGTATCCGGCCAATGGATGTTGAGTATTTTGCGTAGACAACTGTTTATAAACACTTGTACCTTCCTGATGATGGTCGTAGTAGTTCTCCACGTTTCAGCTCCGTACAGTAGGACTGTCTTGACGTTCGTATTAAAGATTCTGACCTTGAAATTAGTTGAGAGTTGTTTTGAGTTCCGTATGTCCTTCAATTGTAGAAATGCTGCCCTTGCTTTGCCAATCCTCGCATTTACATCTGCATCCGATCCTCCTTGTTTATCAACGATGCTCCACCTCTTCCAGAGTTTCGCCATCAAGTGTGATTGGGTTGGTGTTCTCTGTGTTGCATTTGAGAATCTTGCTTTTTCCTTTGTGAATGTGGAGGCCTATCGATGCAGAGGCTGCTGCTACATTTGCTGTCTTCATCTGCATTTGTTCATGTGTATGAGAGAGGAGGGCTAGGTCATCTGCGAAGTCAAAATCACCCAATTGATTCTGAGCTGTCCATCGTATTCCGTAATTCCCGTCAGATGCTGAATTCTTCATAATCCAATCAATCACTAGAAGGAAGAGGAATGGGGAGAGTAGATAGCCTTGTCTGACTCCGGTCCTTACTGGAAATGCATCTGTCAGCTGTCCTCCATGCATGACTTTGCACTGTAGTCCATCGTATGAGTTTTGGATAATGTTGACAATCTTTTCAGGAACTCCATAGTTTTGAAGAAGTTTCCATAATGTTCTCCTATCCACGCTGTCAAACGCCTTCTCATAGTCAATGAAGTTGACGTATAGTGATGAGTTCCACTCGACTGATTGTTCAACGATGATTTGTAGTGTCGCAATCTGGTCTGTGCACGACCTATCCTTACGGAATCCAGCCTGTTGATCTCGAAGTTGGGTGTCTACTGCGTCTTTCATCCGATTCAGCAACACTCTGTTGAAAACTTTTCCTGGTATATATATATATATATATATATATATATATATATATATATATATTCTGAAAATAATAATCAGAGAATTCACGCCAGTTTACAGTCATGATCACTTAGATATAAATAGTAACATTAAATGTAGAGAACAAACATGTGATATAAGATTGTTTTAAGTTTGCTAATTCAGAAATTGTTTAGGTAGTACATTTATGACATGTATTACAGCAATCCAATTCATTAGCAGTGAAATTTTAGTTTTTTCTTAAGTGGATAGTTTGTTGATATATGAACGGTGTTCTTTAAGGTTATTTCCTGTGTCAGGACAAATTATTTATAACTATCTATAACTAGAGACAGCAAAATGAAAACAGAGAGCATGGAACAACAAAACAATGATTACCAAAATATGTCGGTCAGGTTTACCACTGTTCATGTTAGATATTATTCAAATAAGTTAAGGTTGTTAGGGGCAGTGTTAACGTAAAGTGACAGCAGGTAAGTGGTAAAATATTTAAAGTTCCTATGATCTCACTTGCGGATTAAGATACACTTACAGGCGCTAGAACATTTAATGCATTTTCAGAGGAGCAGTATGCATCAATGCAGTGAACAAACAATGGGAGAGATTTTATCTTACCGACATATTGCAGTAGATTATTCCAGAGTCTAGAAAACTTACAGGTAAAGTAATTCATATAGAGAGATGATTTGAAATATGTTTGTTTCACTAGTGACAAGCAGTTACGTATGTTGTTATGAGAGGTTTCTGCATGCTGAATTGCTTGGTTGAATGTAAAGGATAGTTTATTAAGTATTTTGAAGTAAAATTTTATTTTACTGAGAAGTTTGTGTACACCAAGTCAGTTCATTGGTAGGAAATATCCATTAGAACATTTCACAACTATGCAATTTCAATTTATGTAGAAATTAAATAATGGAATTGATAATAAACACAGAAATTCTCAATAATAAGGTAATTGAAGCAGTGACAATAATCATTATGATAAAAATAGACCGTTAGAAACTTCTAGAAAGCCGTATAGAATTGAATAAATGAAATGACAGATGATTGAATGTCATTTTAAAGAAATAATGATGAATGAATCAGTGTATGATGAGTGATGGATGCATTTATCTGAATAAGTGGAATATTTGAAAAATAAAGAATATTTGGAAAGCTTATGAATTATGATAAAAAAGTTCATTAATAAAACACTTCTAATATATATCATGAGTATGTGATCCATTTCATAGTGCAATCGTTAGTTAAGTATCGTAGTATAAAATAGTATCATTAATGTTCTCCACTTGTTATTCACTAGTAACTGGCTCCATGAGGTATTTCCTGGAGTTCTAGTGAGAAGCAGTGACCAGTGGAGTTCAACCAGGTCTGTTGCGAGATAGTAACTCACTGAAGACATTGGTGAATGGTTGCTCAAATTTCGTGGATTGTTTGAAGTTAGACATTAACACCGTTGGATGCCGGCCGGTTCAGTGCTGTGTCGGTCAAGCGCTCTCACGCGAGACTGGTAGATCCTAGGTTCCAATCTCGCGAGGTGGGATCGTGAATGCGCATTGCTGAGGAGTCCCATAATAGGACGGAACGGCGGTCCAGTGCTTCCAGGTTTTGCATGGTGGTCTAGCTTCAATTGACTCATGATTTCAACTATGAAAATTACACAAAATAATTTTATTTAAACGTATAGCCTGAATAATTCGGTTAGTAATTTCATGTTTTAAAAAAATAACGTAACACTATACTCTGTGCTACCTAGTTCTCATATTACGTTAAAATTGATCTATAAATTTGTATTCATTTACTACAGTAAGTGATTGATGAAATAAGTCAATATTCATGAAATTCCACTTAAATTGTTATTTTAAAAGGGATTTTAACAGTCAAAAGTATCTCAAATGACAGTATTTATTTTAACCCTTACCATATATGTCATGTTGTTAAGCAGAGATCAACGGTTGAAGACATTTGGTAACACGATCAAGAACCGGCTACAATAAAGTAATTACATTGATTGGTTATTTTCCTCTTGATCTTTATTCCTAGTTTTCCGTTTCGTCCCATTGTGGAACTCCTCAGCAATGCGCATACAAGATCTCGCCTCGCGAATTTCGAACTTAGGACCTACCAGTCTCGCGCCAGAGAACGAAACGGACGTCCAGTGCTTTCAGGTTTTCCATAGTGGTCTAGCTTCCATTGAGTTATGTTTTCAACTATGAAAATACTGAAATCTCCACAAAATTCCCTTCCGATTTCTTGCGAATAAATCGTATTTAGCTACGCTAGTTGGCAAACTGTTTCCCCACGAAATTATGTGTAGCAACGATTTACTGTATTGATTTATCGTTGCACGTAAAAATTCTAATTGACTTATTAAGGTTATAGAAAAGTTATGGAGACTGTTGAAATTATAGTTTACATTAAAAACTAACATTAATTAGACATATATTGAGAATCATGAGGGAATGAATAGCTGTTTCTTCATAGTGAGAGCATATTCAGTAGTAGGTATTTATGATCCAACCAGGGATCAGACACATGACTTTCAGACGACGTATTAAGCACTTACTTTTAAGATTATCATGTTTTGGTGATCTACATTTTCAACTCCAGTAATTTCAAATTATCAACTCATCATCTTCTATTCACACTAGGGATGTTATCTTGTTTGTTTACCATTTTTATGAATAACATATGAGTATTCACATCTAACATATATATTCAAAGTGTTCGAATAAATCTAACAATATGATCTAGATGTTTGATTAGGCCACAATAGAGTTATATGTACTAAAGAATACAAGTTAAGTGATTATTTCTAAAATATGATCTTTAATAATTTACAAAGCTGTCTCATAATATCCATTTATCACTGTTATCTATAAAGTGTAAAAGACTAGATTATGACTTCTATTACTACTATACAAACATTGAACAGTATGTAACATAACTTCATAAATATTTTTAGCGATTGTTACAACTATCTTAACAAAGATCATATTACAGAGTACTTCTGTAAAATATGGAAATCATACATTAATTACATTATTTGCATATCTTCCATCAATTGTCTTTTACATGTTTTATGATTCTTTCAAATCTGTTGTTATTACACTTGTTCTTTGTTCTTTTTTTCCTGTTCCTTGCAATTTAATCTTCTCAATCTTCTAATGGCAGGTATTCCACATTTGATTGTTGTTACATACTACTTATGTCTGTAAACGTAAGTAGCACACGCTACAGTAAAGTATTATGTCAGGCACCTTGGACTTAATTAAACACACTTTTTCTTTACAGAATAGAAAGGTTTAACACCTTTAAAAAGATGGTGGTAGCACTTAACGTTTTTAGCTATATACTCCTCAAGTAAGAAATTATGAAGTTAAAGGGACAATCTGAAATACGAATAACTAATATGCTTTGAGAAGGTAGATTCTTAAACACCTAGAATTATTTGCTTTATGTCTATTGACGGATAACGTAATGGAGAAAATTCTGAGTTATCCGAACTACAAAAAAGTAAACCAGGGAGTGACATCGATGCAAAACTTACATGAAACAAATATTTGAATACAAAATAAGCAGTTACCAAATCTTTATATCTTTCGTCAAATAACATGCTTGTTAACAGGAATAATAATAAGAGACGGATGGTGGCTAGCATTGGAATCCAGGACGCGCGTTTCACCTCATTCCAGGACTCGTTAGTTGGATGTACCTGCATCTCAAAGTTGATGTTCACTCCAGGACTCCAACTCAACACATTTCTCTCCAAATGCCATCGCGTTATCCGCTTACCTACTGAGTTCTGATAGCCACTTGCTTTTGCGATGAGGTGAAGTTTAAATTCGTTTGGTATTGTTTCCTGGATCGCACTGCTAGACACCATTCATCTTTTCTTAGAATGCTTGTGAATTAAGGTAATATCGAGACAATACGCACAGTATGCATATACGCCAATAAGAGACTGATCAATTTCAGTTTTAAACATCAATGGGAAGATTTAAACAATACCAAAAAAATAATAATTGTTGTAAAGTATAAACCTAAATACAAATTAAATAAGGTATCATCTGTGGTAAGCTTAATCCTTGTAAATTACTCAACAACCGAACACTACATAACGTAACGATCATTCATTGTTTATTATCGTTAGTTTAATTAATATTTGATATTGATAACTGAAAAAAGCTTGATACACTGAAGTGAGTTTATCTGATTTTGATTAGATCTCTATGTATACTTAAAATTAATCAGAGCATATTAACAATATGAAGTCAAAGACTATTCCATATACTATCATAATTTTGATGAAAAAGATTAGCTGCTCTTTTGAATACAAAATAAAAGACTGTTCGGTTGTCAGTAGAAGCAAACAGATGTTTAAATCTTGGATAGATAAGGCGCACTTGAATTCGTTTATCTGTCTAGTTTTATACTTTCATCTTATAACTTTATATAAAAGACAGAAGTTTGGTTTTTTGATATCTGATATAAAGATTGTCTAAAATAGCGATGTGTTGTGGTTAAGATTATGCTCACCGTACGAATGAGTGGCAAATTCTCTGACTGAAAACAGGGTGAAGCATATCCAAACTCCACAGAAAGCAGAAGTCGCTAACACACTTTCTGATAATCACCTAGTCACATTAAACATAAGTCCAAAGAATCATACCAAGTCACTTTATTGATCACGTGTCATTGGGTAAGTAACATGAAATTATGAGACTCTGAACAGATAAGAAGATATTTGAATTAGTGTTTTTTGTTATTCTGCACAATAAAATAACAATGAAATTAAAAAATCAACTATGTTGTTTTATAATTTTAGAACTAAACATAAGATATTACCAAAAATCTAAAAATGCAAAAACTAGTCAAATTAATTTTGTATTGTTTGCTTGAATCTTCCCATCGATGTTTAGAACTACAATTGATCAGTCTCTTATTGGCATATATACATACTGTGCATATTGCCTCAATATTGCCTTAATTCACAAGCATTCGAAGGAAAGATGGATAGTGGCTAGTAGTGCGATCCAGGAAACAATACCAAGCGAGTTTAAACTTCACCTCATCACAAAAGCAAGTGGCTATCAGGACTCAGTAGGTAAGCGGATAACGCGATGGCATTTGGAGAGAAATGTGTTGAGTTGGAGTCCTGGAGTGAACATCAATTCTGAGATGCAGGTACATCCAACTAACGAGTCTCGGAATGAGGTGAAACGCGTGTCCTGGATACCACCGCTAGCCACCATTCATTTTTGCTTACAAAAACAAGTTCGAAATTATTTAAGGAAATGACAGTCTCTTTTCATTTTATATTAATTTGATATACATTTTAAGTTAAAAATTATATTCATATAGTTATTATTGTTTAAGTAATGCATCGACAATTTTTTCAGATATGATATGTGAACCATTTCTTTTGTTTATGTTATCATCTCTAAAAGTGATTTAACATTGAATAACTGAAAAGTTTAAACTAATATTGATGCATAACATTAAAATTTTTTAGATGACATTACACACCCATTTTTACATCCTAATCAACTTTCAGGTGAACTGCTGAGGAGTCCCATACTAGGACGCAATGGCCGGTTAATCAAAGAGTACTAGTTCACACTCCTCAGTAGTTGTTATAATTCCTGTGAAAACGTCAATATTCATTTATTTTTTTGTTTACACCAACCTTCCGAAATTCTTGAAGTTACTTTAGAAGTATTGATTAAATACTAAGTGGATTTATTTAAGTGTAATTCTGAAGAACTGTAAGAAATTGTCTTCGTTATCATGTCTTTTTGACTTCAATGAATAGTCATAAAAATGAATCCAACCTGTAATCATTTACAAGTGACTAAAACAATAGTTCAAAAGTACGTATTATAATATAGATATTTGAAGAATGTTGATAGAAGGGAAGAATTTTCATGGTATTTTACGAATTATCCAGATGAGCCGGTCAACTTCCGAGGTGGCTTTATCAAATGCTGTGGTTGAGCATGAGTGCCTCTACAAAATGTTAGAAATCAGGCGTTTGTTTCTGAGAACTGTATGTTTACGAAACATGTCAGTGTGAATAAATCTTGAAATGATAATGTCTTTTTAATGTTAATTCATGAACATGTTTAGAATTGGTTAGTGGGTTCAAGATAGGTGATTTTATACATTTGAGGGAACTAGATCCTCTGAAATATTGTTTGTTGTCTTCAAGTCAATAATTTGCTTCAATAGTTAATATTGATAACGATGATTATAGGGACCTACTTAAGATAAAACTGAAGATTTAGCTTGACTAGTATGACACTAGACCCAAAACATCAACTTAACTTAGTCTGTTATTGATGTGAAAGATAAACCACTCGATGTTTCAGTAGAATACATCATTTCCGTATACACAACCTTAAGATTTTTGTTTATTGGTAGGTTATAACTCGGAAAATTTGTATAATTGTGTTTTGATTGAATAAACACTTGTCGGATCTACGATGAGTGATATATAAAAGACAGAACATTTTACCAAGAAGGGAGACGTACTTAATACATTTATATGTAAAATGTATTGTACAAACTTAAACAAGATTAAACTTCAGTAAATTAGTCAATGATAATAGGATACGAATTCCATAGGTCATTAATTAATCTTTGCATAAAGGAGCTAAAAAGTATGTCTTAATTTACGTGGCGCTAGATATTTTGTATCAGTTATACTGCATTTATCGTATTGTTCCGCATTTTGTCATTGTACAATCTATTTCAAGAAAAATCCACACTTTTAGTAGCCAGAAACAGCTGGCGAAAGCCTTCAGTGCGTAATTTTCATTGCGACATATCAGAAAGGTTCACATCAACCGTTGAATAAACCGAAAGTCATTGCTCCATTTGAATTGTCATCCATCCACCAAGAATTTTTTCAACAATTTTCTTTCTCTAAGAAATAGTTTGAAAGAGAAGCAACAATTTGATATAAGATCTTAAATTCTAGGTTTCATTCTGTCTGGTTCAATGTCAGTACTTTAAGCTTGTTAATGATCCATAACTGCATAAAGATATAAATTCGCCGATTATGTTTCTTCAATTGTACGAACAGTTTGTATTTCTGAAAAGTAAAATAGATAAATGTATAAAATAATACTGATTGGAGCCCAGGTTTCGGACTTAAAAAATATCCGGTAGAATGCTTAAGCTAACTTTTAGGTAGTCATTATATTTAACAAAATTTGGTGACCAAACCATTGGGCTTTTACTTATTACCACTGAATAAGTACCAAATGTATAAGGAATTGTCTTGTCTTCTCTAGAATTTGTTTCAATTACAACGAAGTTCAGGAATAAAACTTCATTGTATTTACGAATTCCTTATTTTGGTTAAAAATTAAAGAGATGGTGAATATAGAAATCAAGGTAGTTGATAGGAAGCTAGTAGTTTTATGGTATATCCTACTTATATTGACAGATGTAAGTAGCATGTAGTATCAATTGCAAGCGGAATGACCACCAGAATACGGGATGAAGGAACGATGAAGGTTTTATGGAACAACTTAAAGAAGTTGTACGAAAAATGTATTTAATGCATATTTTACAAAAGCTCTCTGTAATTTTACACTAAACAATATAAGTTGGACTTTCCCTCCCCCTCTGATTTCTTCTTTCACTATAGTTTAAGCATTCAATATACCAGACTGATGAATGAAACTACATACAAAAGAAAACTATTTTTCACTGTAAATATTTTCAAATTTTTAATTTTATAAACAAAGAAAATTATATAAGAACTTTCATCTAAATTAGAGCGAATAGTTTCACAGTATTTGGACGCCGAGTTGATGTAAGACATCCAATAGATAGAATATATTTGTAGAATCTCAGCGAATGAATTTGAAGTAAATCCAACGTTTCGCCTGGCAATCGCCTCTCACCACTTACGTATATATAC
>NC_031497.1:20912798-20961077 GCF_000237925.1 Schistosoma mansoni
TTGCCAGGCGAAACGTTGGATTTACTTCAAATTCATTCGCTGAAATTTTCCAAACAAATCTATTATTTTCATAGTTGAAAGCATGAGTCAATTAAAGCTAGACCACCAAGGGAAACTTGGAAGCACTGCTTGACGGTCATTTCGTCCTATTGTGGAACTCCCCAGCAGTGTGCATCCTCTATCTCGCCTCGCAAGATCCGAGCCCAGGACCTACCGGTCTCGCGCCATAGCACTTAACCGATAGACCACTGAGCCGGCATCCGATGGTGTTTATGTTTAACTTCAACCAATCCACGAAGTTGAGCAACCGTTCACCGATTGCCTTCAGTGAGTTACTATCTCACAACAGACGTGGTTGAACTCCACTGGTTACTGCTTCTCACTAGAACTCCAGGACATGTATCTTGAAGTCAGTCACTAGTGAGCATATGATTTTAATCACAAGGGGGTATTATGGATATTTAGTATTTTCTATTATTCCTATTTAAAGAAAATTATACTTAGAAACATCAGTAACTCATACATCTTACTTACTTATCAACATACTCCATTTTCATAGACAATTCATTCGAAAAGTGTACAATAAATCATAGCATACCTACCTTCCTTTTTTTCCATGAAAATCATTTTTTTTTCTTCTTCACAAAAACATTATGTTAACTTCAAAATATTACCCCATGTACATAGTGTACTTGTAAAGTGTTTTGTTGATCTGACAAGTTCAGTATATCTCTCATTTGATAGAATAAACAATTGTTTAAAATGTTACTTTTATACCCTAGGAACAATAATAATAATAATAATAGATTTACATCATCCTTACTAACCGTCGTTTACTGCATAAACAATCATGCCCATTTGAAATAATAATAATAACAATAATAAACGTTACTTAAACATTTTTTACAAATGTAATTCAGTTTATTTTTAAACTAAAGAAAGAAGGGGGAGATGACGTAACTCCTATTATTGTTGTTTACTACTATTATTCTAATCATTATTATTGTTAGTTCTATATAAATATATATATATTATGCAAATGTATTTCTTTTCATTACATCTGGTTGTATATAGTAGACATATAGATTGTATAGACTATTCACGTGGTTACAAAACAAAATGTAAAATTATAAATCAATTTTATCATTATCAAGCTGTATATCTTGTTATTAACTAAAATAATCTACGTGTGTGTGCAAAGGTAACATAACTGTTAGCAACCAATATATAACATTGTGTAACTATAATCAGGAAACGGTAATCAGAAGCGTTAGATTAAAGATTTGTCTATTCACTGGTGTTCATTTCATTTTTTACAATATAAACACATTCATTTTTATTTGTTTCTTTAAAAAAAAGAACCTAAATTTGACATTGAATGACAGCCGATGTGGTATATAAATATATATGCACAGATATATAGATTTATGAAGAGGTACGTAACCCACCTGAAGTATAGTATAAGGGAAGAAGTAGGTAACATGTGAAAAAAAATACACCAAACAATCTAACCTGGCTATCATGAATTGCGTTGTTTCTCTCTCTCTCTCTCTCTCTCTCACACACATACATTATTGATATCATCATTATCTTTTACTGAAATGAACGTAGTAAGAAAAAAAATAGTTGTAACGGATCTTAGTGCAGTTTTTTTCTTGTGTTGCATAAACATAAGACAGATGATTAATTCATTTAGGTTTTTATCTGATAATGACAGCGATATTCACATGTATATTGCATAGTTAGTATTTGTATTAGAAGATCGGAAGTAATCAATAGGAAGCTCCACTTTATATAGGCTTTGTGCTAGTTAACAAAATGATGGCAATAAGTATCTACAGTCTTATGTGAACTGATGCTCTCTAAGGGATTCGAACTTGTATCACTATCCATTTCTGTTTATAATGTTTGTGACTTAAGGCGATCCGTATAGGTTGCACATACGCTAACAAGAGACAAATCGATTTCAGTCATAAACGTCAATGGGAAGATTCAAACAACCAATACAAAAGTGAACCTGATTGTTTTACTTAAGATACTGTTAGGAAAATTTTGAAGTGCTTGTTCAAGGCGTTTGCATAGGAGTTCGTCAGTGAAAGTTTAATTAACAGAAACTATTAGTCTTAAATGAGAGTGTAGTAACTAACAAAACATAAAAAATGTCATTCAGTTGAAGCCATCAAGGTTGCTTTACAGTGTCAATAAAAAAACCACGCTACTAGAGTGCAAGGCTGTTCAACCAACAAATTACATATGCAACAAAAAAGCCGCCTTAAGTGCTGTTTTTATTTACTACAATTACTGTCACGGGAACAATACAGAGATTCTCCTAATTAAATATGAGTGAAGGAATGGCAGTAAATTGTTACCCCTAATACCATGTGGGTTGCGCAAATAGCTTTCCTTTAAGAAAATCACTATTTACTGTACACTAAAATTATTCGGTAATCTTACAGTTTATTATGTCGTTTTGATTTTTTATTGGAATAAATGTTGTTTTTTTTTTTCAGTCACCTGTTGAAGCATTTATGGATAGCTTTTTGGTTTTCAGTATCGTTGTAGGAAAAGATTAGATACTTCCTTTATCAGTACTTCTCCATAAACCAGATAAACATACCGAGATGAGAGATTGATGGGTATTTTTGTATTTAGGCGAATAAGAAAACAATTTTTTCGAAAGAATTTACACGTTAATATATCAAATCTACAAAAACCACAATGAATGGATTCTATAAAATTAAAATTACTTGAGTATTGATAAAAAAGGTCCTCATGGAAGACAGTCAAAGATAGCAGCAGAATATCACGAATTGATTGAATTAAGACTTGAAACTCAATGAAAGGTGGCTCAATGGTCTCATGGTTAAGTGTTCGCGCGTGTGTCCAAAGATCTTGATTTCTATAGAATGTGATGGGCTAGTGAATGCGTAGTGTTCAAGAGTCCTTTACTAGAACGAAGCAGTTGTCCAATGCTTCCAGGCTTTTGATGGTCACCTAAACTTGGTTGGTTCGTGATCTCAAGTTAAGAAGAATGTTAAGTTGAGTTCTTTGATGTATATAAACAATAAAGAACTTTTATTGAAGCATCACTCAAATAAAATAATAAAATAGCAAGGCAAAAACAAATTAGCATTTTCAAATAGGTCGTTTTTTTCTCGTCCAACTATCTCACTGTATGTTCAACAATTTTTGTCTATTATGTATGGTTTTTCTATTATTGGTTTGCTGACATTGTGATATGTCAACTTTTAAGCAACTTATAAACAATATTATAGTTGAAATCATGAGTCCATTGAAGCTAGACCATCATGGAAAACCTCAAAGCACTGGACGGCCGTTTCGTCCTATTATAGGACTCCTCAGCAGTGCGCATCCACCGCACCCTCCCGCGAGATTCGAGCCCAGGATTTATCAGTCTCGCGTGCTAGCGCTTAACCTCTAGACTCATGATTTCAACTATAAAAATACTAAAATCTAGACAAAACCCTCCTTCTGATTATAAACAATAGCCGTTTATATAAGTTTTATCTTCTAATGAATTTAATGAATCTACTTTATAAGAATCTTACTTTTAGGTCCCTTAAAAATTAGCAAATAAAGAAAAGTGTTATTTATAATGGTCGGTGTAAGAAGTGTTCATTTTTGTTACTAAATAATGATCAACTTTATGGTATATACAAAAATGATTTATGTTAAAGATGATTTGCATCACTGACTGATTTAGGTTAACTAACCATTAAAAATCCAGTGAGTCCTGTATAGCCGTTCAGTTTACGTATGTTCATTGAGAATACACGACCCTATAATGTGTCATTACCTACAGTCAGTATTCACTGCTATCAGTGATACATGGTTAGACTTTATCGATTTCTAATTCTTACTAGATTTACGAAGCTCCTTCTCAAAATCATTAACTAATAAGTACATGAATATTATTAACATGAGAGATTTATTAGAACTATCCACTTGAAATATAGTTAACAACATGAATTGATTTTCAATCTGATAAATATTGAAAAGTTTTGAGAAATGAAAAAGCAAATCTATTAACCCCTCACACTGATCAAAACAGATTAGTGTACAATAATGTCAATAACCGCCTATCAGAGAGGAGTGGATTATCGATCAGATCAATGATACACAAAAGCCGTATGAGCAGTCTAGAGTACTTAACAGTCCTGCTTTCTGCCTAGCCCAACCAGTTAAGTCCAGAACACCAATAACAGCCTCTGCAATATGAATCATTATTCTCAAACACGCTGGGTTTATATATCAAACAAACTGACCACATCATACCATGAAATAGAAAACAACATTTGTACAAGACTTGGCCAAATGTGACTGTGAATAGGGGGAACAGTAATCAATAGACTAGGGATAACTCAAGAATGGTAAATCGTATAATAATAGTTCATAGGTCAAAATAAAGCTGATGATAAAAGGGACACGAATACGAATAGTTTAGTTATTTAACAATTACGCAATATGAAATATACATATCACATTGGTCCATAAATAGTCCTCAGTAGTTACCATTCACAATTCTCCACGGAATATAACAAGTTCCTTTTAAAATCGATTGAACTTTACGTTAGTATTTTTTTCTATCATTATTAAATAACAAACTTAATTATTTCATGATACGTGTAACGTTTGATAGTCACTTATGAGGTAAACAACAATATATATATATATATATATATTACTTACGCCTGTTACCCCTCGTTGAGGATCATAGACCACCCACCAATATCCTCTATTCAACCCTGTCCTGGTCAGTCCTTTCTAGTTCTTTCCAGTTAAAATTCACATTTTTCATATCTGCTTCAATCTCTCGGCGTAATGTGTTCTTTGGCCTTCCGCTTCTCCGCATCCCTTCCAGATTCCAAGTCAGGGATTGCCTCGTGATACAGTTTCGTGATTTCCACAATGTATGTCTGATCCACTTCCAACATCTTTTCCTAATTTCCTCTTCAGCTGGAAGCTGGTTTGTCCTCTCCCATAAAACGCTGTTGCTGATAGTATCCGGCCAGTGAATGTTGAGTATTATATATATATATCATAAAAATAAGTTTTGGTTTTCAGAATCTATTCATAAATTGTATTTTTGATATTTGAATTCATATTAATATTGTAAATATAAAAGTAAAGTCTTACTAGAAAATTATTAATGACTTATATTATTTATATAGTTGAAAGGGTGAGTCAATTGAAAATACAAAATCTCCACAAAACCCCTTCTGATAATTATATTATTTAAACATTAAAACCAACATTTAATTATCAATATGCTTAAACATCGTTTTATTTTTCTTTCTATCTATGTGACATCTTTAATTAAAGGATTATCTGGAAAATTCGAAATTTCATTGAATCTTGTTTGTCTATTCTTGTTTTTTATTTGGTAAATTTTCTCTTAGACATTTTTTTCATGGAGTTTTACTCTCCGAGCTAGATGGCTTAGTCATGGAACTTTCATCGTCCTTCTGAACGACATCATCAGCGCAAACGTCGGATAGAAGTAGAGTGTTTTAATTTCTCCACATGTGATTCACAGCTTGTCCTGTACACCTCGATGTTAATTGGTTCTTGTTTTTTGTTGGTGATTCTTACTCCGTCTTTCTGAAGGAGGTTTGTATTGATAAGGGCGTTAAGAGGAACAAGAAAAGCTCCACGACCAAGCCATCCAGCTCAAAGAACAAAACTCCATCAAAATCATCCACCTGAGTTACAAACCTTCTCCACCATCTCAACATTTTTTAGTATGTAAAGAAATACGTTTAGTATAGAAACAAAAAATTACAATGTTATACGTTAAGATTTAAACAATAAACAATCAATTCTTTCATTTTTGAAACAAACTAAGTCACTTCTTGAATCAATAAATAGTTACTAATGAATTGATGTTGTTTACTTGTATATTCCCATTGTTATTTTGGACTGCGACTGATCACTCTCTTATTAGCATATGTGCATCCTATGCGGACTGCCTCGATATTGCCTGAAGTCACAAGCTAAGTGGATAACGTGATGGCGTTTGAAGCGAACGGTACTGAGTCCGAGTCCCAGAGCGAACATCAACTCTGAGATGTAGATACATCCAGCTGACGAATCCCAAAATAAGGGCGAAACGCGCGTCCTGATTTCCACTGTTAACCACTATCTATCTTTTAGTTACCAATCAAGTTATCAATATTATTATATCATTCTAATAATGAATATGAACTTTAACTGGACAAATAAATGTGATATATATATATATATAATGAAATACTATGTGAAAATTACTTTTTTCTGAAATAATTTAACTAAAATCGATTTAGTTTCTTTCAAATAATTAAAATAAAAGAAGGGGTTTTAGTATTTAGTATTTTCACAGTTGAAAGCGTGATTCAATTGAAGCTAGATCAACAGGGAAAACCTGGAAGCACTGGACGGCCGTTTCGTCCTATTGTTGGACTCCTCAGGAGTGCGAATCCACGACTTCGGATGCTGGCTCAGTGTTCTATCGGTTAAGCGGTTAAGACTGATAGGTCCTGGGTTCGAATCTCGTGAGGCGGGATCATGGATGCACAATGCTGAGGAGTCCCATTATAGGACGAAACGGCCGTCCAGAGCTTCCAGGGTTTCCTTGGTTGTCCAGCTTCAATTGATTCACGCTTTCAACTATGAAAATTAAAATAAAACAACTTCATTTCAGAACAATACATGTAAGCGAACAATATTGTTTTCATTTAGATTATCATCAGGCTTTACTTTAATATACATGAATATTTATACGAAAATATTAGACCAATCAAGGCTATTTGAGTCAATAATCACAATGAAATAAAATACGTCATCTAGCATTTACAAGTTCAGTTGCTCCTGTGGAGATAGCTAAATCGGGCGTACTACTTCTTTCTGTTTATATTCTTCACTATCTAATTATTTACACACTTATTAGTACGTAATGATTTTCATGTTTTGTGATGACCACTTACCCACGTTTGACCTCTTATTTCTTATGTTTAACTATTGATTAGGCTTTTGTTATCGTAATTTAATATTCTTACTACTATTAGTACACCTGTCTTCCTACTAGCAATTTGTACGTTTACCTATTATGCTCGGTGACGTATTCTATTTCATTGTGGATTATGGACACAAACAGCCTTGATTGGTCTAACATTTTCATATAAATATTCATGTATATTAGAGTAAAGCCTGATGAAGATCTAATTGAAAACAATACTATTCGCTTACATGTGTTGTTCATAATATATTAACATGATAGCAATGTCTTAACCACTAAACCACTACACCAAGATCAGAATTTTCAATACAAATGTCAACACAGTTCTACGCAAAATACTTCGAATCCGTTGGCCAGACACTATCAGTCACAACCTACTGTGGGAGACAACAAACCAGATTATATTCAGTGGAGGAAAAAATCAGGAAGAAGCTCTGGAAATGGATAGGACACACATTGAAGAAATCTCCCAATTGTGTCACAAGACAAACCCTCACATGGAATCCTGAAGGCCAAAGGAAAAGGGGAAGACCAAAGAACACATTACGGGGATAGACATGAGAAGAATGAACAAAAATTGGATAAGATTGGATAGAGTAAAGCTTGATGACGACCTAATTGAAAACAATATTATTCGCTTACATGTGTTGGTCTACTTTACACAATGGGAATCTTTAATATTGTAAATTCATTTCAATTGTTTGGGATGTTCAATTTTCTTTTCTTTTTTTGGTATTAAAAAGTCTTCAAAACTGCTTCATTGCTTGTTTTTTCCTTTGTTTTTTGCTTTCAATATGGATAATTTTTAATTAACATATAAAGATTTATGAACGTTGTGAAATTTTGATTTCATATTTTCATTTATTTTTTATTATATTACTTAAATGTAACTAGGATATATGGAAGAAAAGGGATATAACAGTTTGACTATTTTGTACTTTATAAATGACAAATAAGGAGATGGTTCCGGAAAAAAAGGAAACTAATTTATTATATTAGTAATTATTATTATTATTATTGTTATTACTATCATTATTATTATTACTATTACTATTATTATTGTAACTAAGGGTATTGTCTTGGTAACATATATATTTCCATGTAAAATATTGTCACATATGTTTGTATTATTTCATTTATGACATTTAAGTGTAAATAAATCATCCTTTTTTATAGTTATATTATTTGTGAAGTATAGCTAAACATGAATATATATTTTATCAGTATATGATTGTGAAAAATGTTGAATTTTATTTTGAGATCATGAACCGATCAATCTAAGAAAACCATTGCCCCCAAATGTCGCGGTACGGCCAAGAGTGGGGAGAGTCTGCTCTCTTTCTCGAAATGCTCTCACATGATCACGCGAATATAGCCTCTGACAGGGAAGTCCTACTCACTGCATTCTCACAGTTGCATTACTGTTGTTTACGAAATTGAGAGGACGAATAGCGAATGTCCGGCGCTTTAAACGGGTTGGTGGACACGGAAGATCCACCTAGGGAAGTTGGAAACCCTGATTCCAAACCAATGGTGCACATGTGCTGGCTCCAGTATCATGAAGGAACAAATGGCGTATGAACCAATCGTTGGTCACCGGATACCATGGGACTGCATCTCCTCACGATGCTCCACTGCCTTGTGGGTCAGACCTTTAGGTCAAAGGCCCTGGGTGTGGTCCCCGAAGAAAACCACCTGTTTCGGTTTGGGCACCTGGGCAGTATCACAGCCCTCACACAAACCAAATGAGATTTGTGTGTCTCATATATATCCGGTGCCCCCTTGTAACAATATTTATGTGTTTAATTTATAAATAGAAAACCATTAAAAACTTAGAATCATTGGATGGCCGTTTTGTTTTAGCTTTGAAGCAGTTACCCACTGAAAACAATGGAAGATTGTCGCGTGATATCATGGATTGGTTGAAGTTAGACACAAATATTGTTGGATGCCTCGCGAGACCTGTAGGTCCTGGGTTTGAATTCCGCGAGTCGGGATCGTGGTTACTCACTGTGTAGGAGTTCCGTAGTAAAACGAAACAGCCGTCTAGTACTTCTGAGCTCTCAATAGTGGTGTAATATTGATCGGTTCATGATTTCAATTAATATATTTTGTCCGTGATGACTTGATATTAGTCAGGAGACCTATTGTTACGAGAGTTATGGATTGAAATCAATTTTATGCACTTCCAGTGATAAGTTGTAACCTGTAATTTTAAGCAAATAATAACTGAGATCTTAATATGCCTATACATTTGGAAAGAGACTGAAATATATGAAGTGATTTTACATACATGAACTCCAACTCCCAGTTGAATTGTGCATTTTCATTACTAAAAAGACTCAATACTAAGAAATGCCAGAATGACACTGTTTAGTTGTTAATACTCACATCTGTAACAAAGGCTATTTTTGAATAGTTTTTTTGAACCAAATAAATTAATGTTTTTATTCATACACAACACCTGATTTACAAGGCATCAACTAAATAAATAATAAGTAATGTGTGTTTTTTATCATTCATCTTCCGATTATTATACATAAATAGTTTACAAATAAATGCAAACATTTCCAAACACTATATCTATACAAAAGATATGTCTATTATTCTGTAGTGAACAAGAAGATGAGTAGGGATAATCGAATGTATTTAGGCACAAAATTACAAAATATCTCACCAAAATCTGACAACCATACAGTAAGCAGGTAATTTGCAAACTATCAATCAATTGTCACAATCTTGACTGTTCCTTCTGCAAATATCAGTCCATCGTCCCTGATTTCATTGTTCATGCATTTTCATATCAATTGCGTTTCGTTCCCGTTCTTACGTTATCGATCTTCTACTGAAATACATTCAATGCTCGATCACAGTTATATACTGCTTATGTGGATATAAGTAACCCACATCACAATTCATTTTAAGAAATATATAATGTTATTACCACGAGTTCAAAAATTTGTCATAGAAAGTCACTTCGGCATTATATTATTTTCATAGTTGCAAGCGTGAGTCAATTGAAGCTAGACCACCAAGGAAAACCAGGAAGCACTGCACGGCCGTTTCGTTCTATTGTGGTACTCCTCAGCAGTGCGCATCCACGAACCCTCTTCACGAGATTCGAACCCAGGACGAAACGGCCGTCCAGTGCTTCCAGGTTTTCCATGGTGGTCTAGCTTTAATTGACTTATGATCTGAATTATAATATTGTTTATAAGTTGGTATATATTATTCTAGTCATGTGTTTGAATATCGTGGAAAATGTATCTTGTAAATAATTTGTCACATGGATTTAATTACGTATATATATGTTATTGATAAATGACTGCTTTCAAAGTATCTAAATTGTGAAAACCTTTTCGTTTTGTTAGAAAGATGAAATTGGACACATATTGAAAACATATTTTTCTACTATCTTGTACAATATTCTTTTTAAGAAATAATATATGAAGTATGTCACTGTAGTGGTTTAAGTTAGTTAATCAATCACCTTGATAACCGTTATTATGTAAATCTCAACGGTATTTGAAACCAGGAGCCAATAAGAAGCGGCCACTAGTTTATAAGCGGATAGCACGGATAACAAAGCTACAAGTACACAGAGCAAATTTGAAGTAGAGAGGCAAATCTGTGTATGAGAATGAATACAGAAGGCAAATTTACTGTCAAATCCAATTAAGGCGCAGCTAGGCAAAGTAAAGGTTAGTAATAGGATTCGAGTAACATATATACATGGGAAGAGAATGATTCTTCAAGCGGTATTCAAGCTATCAAGATTTAAGCTTGAGATATATATATGTGTAGGCTGTCATGTGATCAAGAGTACATGTTCATACAGATATGGTAGTGATCATAATAGAACAAAGAAACAGACTAATTGTTAGTGTTCGAATAAAATTGTCTATAAAGTTCATAAAAGGGTTTAACAAAATTTAACCATAATCGAAATTGATTGTAGGAGAGTTGCTATGTCACACACCCGTTCATCACATAAAATTATATTTAGTCCTATTTTAATGCATAATAAAACAACATTTTTCATTTCATCTTTACATCAATCATAACTTTAAGTCATTTATAAATCTTAGTGACATTTTGGTTGTATTAGTAATTCATTGGGTTATTTTTATCGTTTGTAAGTAGATAATATTAAACTATTGAACATTTAATAAAAGAGAACTCAGCGAAGGAAATTTTCTTTTCGACGAAATCATTTACTTAATCTATGCATTCCTATATATATTTATATAGAAAATATATGTCTACAGGAGGCTAGGAAAGATTGCATTATAAATTGATTCGACACATCGCTACAAAAGGCTCCTCTTTTAAAGTAATCTATAGACTCAAATGAACCGGATCGAACGGGGGGTGGAATCAATATTTTATGCACTGCTGAGGCATTGGCAATCCACGAACTCAAGCCTGAACTTTGCGTACAGAAACGATTTGTTCAACCTCTCACCCTTCCTTGGCCATAATTCCCTTAATGAGAATATTTCTGGTTGTCGTCTAGTTTCTTTTCTGCACTTTTATTTGATTATTATCATTATTCTAGTTAGAAGCAGTGACCAGTGGAGTTCAAACCACGTCTTTTGTGAGATATCAACTCACTGAAGACAATTGGTGAACGGTTGCTCAACTTCGTGTATTATCAGTTTTTTTTGTTTTTTAAATTACTGTTTTACATTTTAAACTCTAATCCGTTATTATTATTACCTTATACAAGTTTTCTTGATCATTATCCAGTCTATTATTATGACCTTTGTGTTTGTCACTTTTCTTCATATCTGTCAAAATTGGACTATTATCTGACCCATTAATTATTTTCTTCCTTATCCCCTTCATTAGTACGTCACCTCATTTGTTATTTATTGTCGAATCAATTTTGTAATGCAATCTTTCCTAGCCTCCTGTAGACATATATTTTCCATATAACTATATATACGAATGTACAGCTTAAGTAAATGATTTCGTCGAAAAGAAAATTTTCTTCTTATTTGAAAATCTAGGAGTTTCACCCAGGTCGATGATCATATTCGTATTTTCCCGAAATTATTACGTAATTAAATATGAATTTTTGGAAATATTTGTTATGTAATCTACTTCGTTACTTTCATAAGTCTCATCAAATATACGAATTTTAATAGATAGATCTGTACGCTTTTGAGTATAAACCTTGAGTCTTTTTTTTCTTTTTAGAACAAAAAGCACAAATATTATCAGTCGCTACTCATTTAAAACAGAATGATAAGATGATAATACTTTTCTTTATTTCGTTTATTCATTTCCAAAATATGCTGCACACCATGTACTAATCACTTATATCGGATTGATAATCATTAGGGGTTGAAGATAAAGTGAAAATTAATTCTTGTGATTATTCATACCAAAAAAGTTGTTACATTTAACCTGAAAAGTTGATATATGTTACCTTTTAACTGAAGTTAATTTAATTATAGAAATAAGTTTTGGAGTAATGTAAGAAATATAATCAGAAGGCGTTTTTGTGGAAATTTCAGTAATTTTATAGTTGAAATCATGAGTCAAACCTGGAAGTACTGGACGACCGTTTCATCCTATTGTGAGACTCCTCATCAGTGAGCATCCATGATCCCGCCTCAAGAGATTCGAACCCAGGACCTATAAGTCCAGTGCTTCCAGGTTTTTCAATGGTGGTCTAGCTTCAATTGACTAATGATTTCAACTATAAGAAACAGCTTGATATTGACTTGATAACTTTAGTTTATTTCTTATTTATTTTTCACTGAGTTTCTTGAAAATTTCATTTATGCATTACTGTTTTATCTTATTTTATGCTTCAATTTCCACATTTCCATCATTATTCTAAATTAAAGAATCTACATATTTTAAGATCAAATGATTTTGAACCATATTTCATTTTAATTTTGTCAATTAGTCTATTAGTCAACATTTATAAATGTAATTATAATAAGACAATTAAAGTATATTATATAATTGAGATCATGAATCAATTGAAGCTAGACTACCACTGGAAAACCTGGAAACACTGGACTGATAGGTCCTGAGTTCGAAACTCACGAGGTGGGATCATGGATGCGCACTGCTGAGGAGTCTCATAATATGACGAAACGACCGTCCAGTACTTCCAGGTTTTTCATGGTGATCTAGCTTCAATTGACTATATATAAAGTATATTAGTTGATTTTAATAAATGTAAATCAAAATTTATTGTGTCTCAAATTGACTATACTTGAAAGAAAGTGTGAACAAACTTAGTTTGTTACATATAATAATCATAATAATAATGATAATCATAATAATAATCACACCTAAAATCATTAATCATATTATCCATCAAAATGTATTATCACATTAAAATAAGAAACAAAAAAAATAATATTCCCATAATTTAACTGACAGTAAAATATATTCATCAAATGAAAAATATTTCACTTTTATACAAGACACTTAAGTGGGCATGCACACATACACACATACATACATACATACATACATAGGAACATGTAAAGTTTAGTTACTATATGCTTGTTATACAAATAGTACTGATGACGATGATCATATTATTGTCAATAATAATAATAATAATAATAATAATAGCAACAACTTCTAAAGGTTATATTCCCCCATAACCTTACTTTAAGTATCTACACTTAGCGAATGATTGAGCTATATATGTGTGTTTATATTGGGTATGAATTAATGTATTACATATCATTTATCTTATTCGTAGTAACATCAACTTTGTATAATAATTATGACAAATTTGAGTGAATATTATAGACGGTTAGGTAAGAAGTATTAATATTATCTATATATATATATCAACTTAGCTAATATATAAACAGTGACTTGGTGATAAAATACAATATAACTAATTTAGTAACTAAATGAAATGACATAATTTATGATAAATGATGATGGCGATTTAACACATTTTTTGTCTTTCTTTTTAAATTAATTTATTCTTGATGATAAAAATAAGGCAGTTTATTTATCTGTGATATTTATGAATGCTACTAAATATGATCACATAGTTAATAGTTTGTTATTCATAGGACTTGATTATAAAGTTCATTCAGTTCGTGTGAAACATATTTTTTTTTATAAAGAAATACAAAAAACAAACAAACTAAAAGTGAATTGATATCTCCCAACAGACCTGGCTGAACTTCATTGGTTACTGCTTCAACCAGGTCTGTTGGGAGATATCAACTCACTGAAGACAATTGGTGAATGGTTGCTCAATTTCGTGGATTGGTTGAAGTTAGACATTAACACTGTTGGATGACGGCTAGCTCAGTGATCTATCGGTTGAGTGCTCGCGCGCAAGACTGATAGGTCCATGGTTTGAATCTGGCGAGGCGAGATCGTGAATTCGCACTGCTAAGGAGTCCCACAATAGGGCGAAACGGCCGTCCAGTGCTTCCAGGTTTTCCATGGTGGTCTAGCTTCAATTGACTCATGATTTCAACTATATATAAAAAACTGAATTGTTTTTTAATATCAAATTTTTGATGCGTACATTTCTAATATACAACAGACTAAATCAGTTTACATTCATTCAAAATATGAAGACATATTAACCATGAAGTCAAAGGAAAACTAGATTTTAATGGTGCAAATTGTGATCTAGAACATGCTTTCTTTGAGTAAGCTATAAGTAATATTGTGAACAAAGTTATTTTCACTAATCAAAAGTCCACAAATAATTTTGATTTTATTACTCAATGAAACTAGTGTAAAAACTCATTTTGTTAAATCAGAATGGAAAGGTTAGATAAATTACTTTATTCCTTTCAATGGATTATTATTTATAATATGAAAGAAAATTCTGATTGTCTGAGTAGTCGGTTATTAAAAAACAATCTATTAATTATTGATACGAAAAGAATCAGTTTATTTATTGGTCATGAAACTGACGAGTCCCAAGTAAGACGAAACGCGCGCCCTGGATTCCACTTCTAGCCACTATCCATCTTTGCTTATAATGCTTGTTAATTAAGGCTATGTTGAGACAATACGTACAGTATGCGCATATGACCAATAAGAGACTGATCAGTTGCAGTCCTAAACATCAATGGGAAGATTCAAACAAACAATACAAACTGATGAATAGTTTGTTAACTAATTGAATTAAAACACATTATAATGATATTTATAATGTAGGACATAAAATAAGCTTACCGGGAATGTTTAGCAGTTCATATATCAGGATCTCAAAATGTAATTTCAGTGTTATACTGAAGTTAGTTAAAGTTTATCGGAAATCATACTGAAACTTTGAAGTGTACATTAATTTTTTTATAAGAATCGGATGGTTGCTAAATCAGATTCTAAGAGATACGTTTGGTTCTAATGGGGGTTTGTCAGCTAGATTCATCTAGTGAACGTTCATAGTCAAACTCGAATTCGATATTTTGTGCTACAAACGGTACTATGCTATCTACTGAGCTAAAGACTCTAGAAAGCTAATAGAATGTGTAAAAAAGGTGGACTTTTGTTTGTAAGGGCTCTTTTTTACCATTACTAATATTAGGATTTACCATCGGCTAATCACTTTTAACATGTGTACATTCTGTGTGAGTTAATTCAATATTCCTAGAGGCTGATTATTTGTTATGTATAGCTTCAAGAATAGGGAAGTACAAACCTTTAGATTAGTATATTGTAATTGCTAAAAATCGTACTGAAATCTGACGATTTTTACTCTGATCTAGTAAATTAGCTTACGTTAATATACTTACTTACTTACGCCTATTACCCCTCGTCGAGGAGCATAGGCCGCTCACCAGGATTCTCCATCCAACTCTGTCCTGAGTCTTCCTTTCCAGTTCTTTCCAGTTGCTATTCATCCTTTTCATATCGGCTTCTATTTCCCGACGTAGTGTGTTCTTTGGTCTTCCTCTTTTGAGCTTCCCTTCCGGATTCCAAGTTAGGGATTACCTCGTGATGCAGTTTGGTGATTTCCTCAATGTATGCCATATCCACTTCCAACGTCTTTTCCTGATTTCCTCTTCAGCTCCAAGCTGGTTTGTCCTCTCCCATAAAACGCTGTTGCTCATAGTATCCGGCCAATGGATGTTGAGTATTTTGCGTAGACAACTGTTTATAAATACTTGTACCTTCCTGATGATGGTCGTAGTAGTTCTCCACATTTCAACTCCATACAGTAGGACTGTCTTGACGTTCGTATTAAAGATTCTGACCTTGAAACTGGTTGAGAGTTGTTTTGAGTTCCATATGTTCTTCAATTGTAAGAATGCTGCCCCTGCTTTGCCAATTTTCGCATTTACATCTGCATCCGATCCTCCTTGTTTATCAACGATGCTCCCCAGGTACGTGAATGTTTCCACCTCTTCCAGAGTTTCGCCATCAAGTGTGATTGGGTTGGTGTTCTCTGTGTTGCATTTGAGAATCTTGCTTTTTCCTTTGTGAATGTGGAGGCCTATCGATGCAGAGGCTGCTGCTACATTTGCTGTCTTCATCTGCATTTGTTCATGTGTATGAGAGAGGAGGGCTAGGTCATCTGCGAAGTCCAAATCATCTAATTGATTCTGAGCTGTCCATTGTATTCCGTATTTCCCTTCAGATGTCGAATTCTTCATAATCCAGTCAATCACTAGAAGGAAGAGGAATGGGGAGAGTAGATAGCCTTGTCTGACTCCGGTCCTTACTGGAAATGCTTCTGTCAGCTGTCCTCCATGCACCACTTTGCACTGTAGTCCATCGTATGAGTTTTGGGTAATGTTGACAATCTTTTCAGGAACTCCATAGTTTTGAAGAAGTTTCCATAATGTTCTCCTGTCCGCCTGTAGCTCTTCTAGAGTTACTGCCGGTCCCAAGCCCGGGTAAAGAAGGAGGGTTGGGTATGGGGTGAGCGACCCCATCCCCTAGAAAAACTAACTCGCTAAAAAACGCTAACCAGAAAAAAATTTTGTAAATATAGTTTACTACTTTTCAACATGAAGAATAGTCATCAAGTAGCACTAAATGTAAATGTAATGAGATAAAACAAATTGATTCTTTCATTGATTAGATGTAAAATCCATCATTATAAAAAGTAAATAATACTGAATTTATTCTACCTTATCAACTTATCTAATAATTTTATATAGTTGAAACCATTAGTCAATTGAAGCTAGACCACCATGGGAAACTTGAAAGCACTGGATGGCCGTTTCGTCTTGTTGTGGGACTCCTCAGCAGTGCGCATCCACGAATCATGGTTTCAACCATATAAATTACCGAAATCCCACAAAACACCCTTGTAATAATTATCCAATAATGTTTATTGAACATTATCATTTTATTGATTACTCGTAAATTTGTCCGTAAGGATCAAACTGCAACTATACGGATCATCGTTGAACAATGAATTGAATGGAACTCGTCACTATACATCAACTTCCTTGATTGTGAGAAAGTATTTGACAGCGTGGATAGGAGAAATTTATGGAAACTTCTTCGACATTATGATGTACCTGAGAAATTCGTCAACATCATCCGGAATTCATACAACAAACTACACTGCAAATTCGTACACAGAGGACAGATGAGAGGCGCATTTCAAGTTAGGATCGGAGTAAGACAAAGCTGCTTACTCTCTCCCTTTGTTTTTCTTCCCCTTTTCCTTTGGCCTTCAGGATTCCATGTGAGGGCTTGTCTTGTAACGCAGTTGAGTTATTTCCTCAATGTGTGTCTTATCCACTTCCAGCGCTTCTTCCAGATTTCTTCCTCCGCTGGAAATAATCTTCAAAAAGGGATTTAAAAATAAAACCATAATTTCAAAAGTTACAAAAAACGAATGATAAAGGAAAGATTGTTACACGATAGTATCAGTTGGTATGTTAAGTTAATATACATTATTCTAGCTTCTGGACAAGCCAATTTACCTATCCATCTTGAGTGAAGTTTTCACCTTGCTAATTATTCACTTATTAACCCCGACTATTTTTTGTATGAGCATAGGTGTGTGTACACTTTTTATCATATTCATCACATGTCTGTAAATTATTCTTGTCTGACTATAAATAATGATTAACGCTTGATTAAAGTGAGTTGGCTTACCCGCCATCTCCAATGCGTGTCACTTTTACTTCGCTCGATGATATTCGCTCATGTGCTTATAGCTTTCTGGCCTGTGTTATTTGACAATAAACTGTAGCTGCCGCTTCTCTTTGCCTTCTGATTTTATGCACCTTCAAGATTTGTAATTATAACGGTTATCGAGATGAACGATTAGCGAAGCACGGCACTACAACATATATTTAATTTAAATGTCATTTGTATTCATAAGTGACTTTAGATTATGAAACATTGTAAACTAGAGAGTGATAGCCAATTTTATCATTTAGTGCTGTTATCAAGATTTCTATCTAGTAGCACGGTACTCAATCTGGATTTAATTGTCTAAAGCTTCCTAACACAGGGTTAATTGGTAGGAAAATACTCATGTGTGTAACGTTTCTAATTTTCAGTAAGACTCATTTGAACTATGAAAACAATCATATTAGAAGTGATACAGTTATCTAACATGTTTATTCAATGTGTAGTATATTGTATAGAAAACTTTAAAATGTTAATCGCTGAATTTTAACTGAGTGATCAGAATCAATTCGATTAGACATGAGACCTAAATTCATTCGACTATTTTCAAATGTGGGAGTCTTTGGTATGTATTGTTAGTAAACAATCGTTCATTTTGTTCATTCTGTAACCATGTGTTTTCAATTTGCATTTAAGTAACTTTTACTCGAGTAATATGGGCAAAATACGTGTTTCAGTAAAGAAGTGATCGTATCTTTATTGTAGTTGACAGTGTCAACAAAATTGCGATTCCGTTTAAGAAATACATCATTTTTAAAATAATAAATTTCTCTTCACTTAGTATTTCTTGTTTGAATCTTCCTACTGATGTTTAGGACTGCAACTGGTCAGTTTCTTATTGGCATATGTCCAGCTGACGAGTCCCAAATAGGACGAAACGCGCGTCTTGGATTCTGCTGTTAGCCACTATCCATCTTTGCTTATAATAAATTTCTCTGTCTTTTAATATTTGTAGTCAACTACGTAAAGAAATAATCTGACCCTGATAAACTGATGAAATCCTTTTAAATCCAAAAATATTAGATTTGAAGAAGAACAAACTAAGCCTGTCTATGGAGCTAATTAGTCGTTATTCAATATTAAGAAGAAGCGTCTTAAAAATATCGATATCTTGAAACGTTATTTCTTAGACAATAATATAGTTTATTCGTAAAACCCCAGTATTTATCAATGCCTTTCATTTACACTAAACCATCTACCCAATCAAAAGGAGTTAGTTCAGTCAATTCGAACTCCTGGACCACTATCTAAGCACTTCTAAAGAATAGTTCCTTGTTTCATCAAGAGTAGTTTTAGTTGAAATACAGGAACTTGGATTTCAGTAACATGAACCTAAAATATTCCGTAGACTAAATCTCTTTTTGTGATTGAATTCAATAAGTTTAGTGGTATATTGATCGATATTATCTAGATGATCACTAAGTAAACAACATGACATTAAATACTAATGGATGAATGACCAGTATAAAAACATTCTTTTTAATTGATGTTTATTCCATTTGATGTAATGATCGGTAGCAGTAAGAGATTCATTGATAAAATCTTTATATTACATCGCATATAATCTGTAAATATAAAATATAATGAAGAAGAAATCTGTATTAAAATAGATATCTTGAGATTTTCATACAACATTCAGAAAGTAGTAATCCCTTTATGTAAATATTTTCAGAGGATACCTTTACACATCGTTTAAGTAGCTAAACACTTACACAAAAACGTTTATATAGTTGAAATCATGATTCAATTGAAGCTAGACCACCATAGAAAACCTGGAAGCACTGGACAACTATTTCGTTCTACTGTGGGACTCCTCAGCAGTGAGCGTCCACGATCCCGCCTCGCCAGGTTCGAACCCAGAACCAATCAGTCTCGCGTACGAGAGCTTAACCTCTAGACCACTGAACCGTCATCCAACTTCAACCAATCCACGAAGTTTGAGAAACCGTTCATCAATGTCTTCAGTGAGTTGATGTCTCCCAACAGACGTGGTTTAACTCCACTGGTCACTGCTTCTTAATAGAACTCCAGGAAATATTATCATGGAGCCAGTCACTAGTGAGCATATGATCATTATCAGAATCCACAAAACCCTATTCTGATAAAAATGTTTATATTAATATTCAGTGAAAATGGCATTATGTAAAAATTAAACTACACACACACACACAAAACAAAAAATCAAATGCGAATACGAATTTCAAAGTTCTTTTTGTTTTAGCGTGTACAGTGATTTTTACTGAAAAAAATGTTATAACATTGAATTAAATCATCATTTCAATATTCATTCTGTCTATACAAAAATCGACTAAATACAATTAGATTCAACAGATCATGTTAATGATTACTGACTTACGCCTTTTACTCCCGATGGAGCGTAGGCCGCCGACCAGCATTCTACAACCCACTCTGTCCTGGGCCTTCCTTTCTAGTTATATCCAATTTTTGTTCATTCAACTCATGTTTGTCTCCATTTCTCGGTGTAATGTGTACTTTGGTCTTCCTCTTTTCCTTTGGCCTTCAGGATTCCATGTGAGGGTTTGTCTTGTGACACAGTTGGGTGATTTCTTCAATGTGCGTCCTATCCATTTCCAGAGCTTCTTCCTGATTTCTTCCTCCACTGGATGGAATCTGGTTTGTTCTCTCCCACAGTAGGTTGTTACTGATAGTGTCTGGCCAACGGATCCGAAGTATCTTGCGTAGACAATTGGTAATAAACACCTTTATCTTGTGGATGATGGCTTTCGTAGTTCTCCACATCTCCACCCCATACAGTAGAATTGTGTTGACATTTGTATTGAAAATTCTGATCTTGACGAAGTGAACCAGTGATTAAGACATTACTATCATGTTAATACATTATATACAAAATAAATATTGAAGATTAACTTATATCGAATCACCTTCCTTTTAACAATCAGTTATGTAAGTCACTATAAATGAAATTTATTCACATATAGGAACTAACAAAACTAGATGAATGATATATGATTTAAGTTGACGTGAAGAAGAAAAAAAAAAAAGAGAAAAAACGTTAAACCATGAAAATAACATTTAATATTTGTGTATTTTTGTTTTAAGAAATTTAATCTTCACCTATCTTATTTCTTTTAAAGAGTTTTGTTTTCCATTTCAAACGGTAATACATTATTAGTCCTGTTAACCAAAATGCATTTAAGGATATATCTATATCTATCTAATATATAATGCCTGGTAATGCGATTCCACGTAGATCTTTCAACACGGTATACATACATATATATACATTTGTACACCTTGTAGACCTTTTATATCTGTTGTATATTCATCTATGGATTCTGACATTTTTTTTGAAAAAAGGAAATGTGACTCTTAATGCTCACAACACACATATATGTAACTCTACAATGCCAAGATACCATATGTTCCGCACTATACAAACAGCATATGCAACGGAGATGTAGATTTTTGTTGTTTTTTTTAACAAAAAAAAACTTTAAAAAAAAATTGTAATATATATATACATCTCTGTTTTGTAAATATGCACATATCAAATAGAAATCTGATTTTTATACAAAGCAGCCCACATAGTATACTGGTGCCGGATATGCGGTAGGTTTTTTTGGGTTATTTATTATTTTTTTTAATATTTTTGTACTTGTGTGTATGTATGTGTGTGTATATACGTGTGTGTGTGTGTGTGTGTGAGAATTTTGATTTTAAAAAAAACATTTTTTTCTCTATTCACTTCTATGATTACATGTGTACTCTTGGTTCAGTTTGTTTGTCGTTTGATACCGTTATGATGATTATTATTACTGTCAAAATGAAAAGAATTTAAGCCGCATAACCATTATTTTTTCGTACATTTAGAAACATCTATATCTATGATGAGAAATGTATCAAAATGGTGTGATGTATTCTTATTTGCAAATAGAACCATCTATATATAGAGATACAAATGTATAGATGTATATATTGTATCTTAATGTAAGAAACTTTTGCACTTAACGAAAATGGTATATGTACATATATACGTTACATACATTACAAATCAACTGAAATGCCCAAAACAAGAAAACTAACACTGTAAGGATTAAATAATTCTATCATATATAATATATACTAATGGTAACTAACATATTCCCGTTAAAACCATTCCTCCACCCCTTATTGTATTTTAAGAAGTGTTGGAGAGGAGTTTAAAAATTACATTCCATTAAAAGTAATTTATAAATAAATTAAAGAAATATACACAATTGAAATTCTATACATTTGTAAGCTTTTAAATGTTATTATATGAATGAAATGAACTGAATGGATTGAATGATACATTTTAATCATTTTTTTTTGTTATCCAGAATGTATCATATGTAACCGGTACATAACTAGTGAACACCTCATTTTTATGCATCTATCATGTTTTAGCTAACGTTCAGTGTTTATTTGTAAAAGCTTATAAGCTGTAAACATTGCTTTATACTCTGAGCTGGATGATTTGGTCGTGGAGCTATCATCGTCCTTCTGAACGACATCATCAGTACAGACTTCGGGGTAGAAGTGGAGTGTTTAAATTTCTCCATATGTGATTCACAATTTGTCCTGTGCACCTCGATGTTGATGGGTTCTTATTGACCTTAAATCTGTCATTGTTTATTTCTTTGTTTTGGTTGTGCTGATGATGTCGTTCAGAAGGACGATGAAAGCTCCATGACCAAACCATCCAGCTCAGAGAACATACCCACATCAAAATCACCCACCTGAGCTACAAATCTTCTCCACCATCTCAAAGTTCACTTCATTCATAACTTTTTCCACAATTTATTCTGCTTTTTAACAAGTACATATTTAGTGTAGTATTTTGTGGAGATTACAGAATTTTCATAGTTACGCTCATGAACTGATTTTAGGAAGACCACAATTTAAAAATAATAATCAATGGTCACCTATTCTGTTCTAATATGGAACTCCTCTGGAGTGAATATACACAACCCTACAAATACATATACACAAATGGATGTCAGCCCTGTGATCTAAAGCCTGAGTATACATGTTCGAGAATAAAGGTTCTGGGTTCGATTTTTTATGTTACTGTTGTACATGTACACTGCTGAAGAATAATATACTAGCACAAAACAACTATCCAATGTTTTTTTCGATATTCAATAATAGTCTAGCTAAGATCAATTCATGATTTAAATAATGATAATTATCTACTTATTAATTTCATTTAGTATTGTTTGTTTGAATCTTCCCATTGATGTTTTAGGACTGCAACTGGTCAGTTTCTTATTAGCATATGTGCATACTATGCGTCTTGCCTCGATATAGCCTTATTTCACAAGCATTATAAGCAAAGATGGATAGTGACTTACAGTGGAATCCAGTTTGACACGTGTTTCATCGTATTCGGGACTCCTCAGCTGGATGTACCTGCATTTTAGGACTCGGTAACTGATTGAATAACGCGATGGCGTTTGAAGCGAATGGTACTGGGTTCGATTCACAGAGTGAACATCAACTCTGAGATGCAGGTACATCCAGTTGACGAGTCTCAAATAAGACGAAACGCACGTCCTGGTTTCCACTGCTAGACACTATCCATCTTTGCTTACATCTACTTATTAGTTGGGTTTTTTGTTTTGTAATAATGACATGTAATTTCTGTCTATCTTTTAAAGAGTTTCTACTTTCTTCCTTTTTTTGTCTTGTTTACAATGAAAAGTCATTTCTCGTTAATAATAAAATATATAATCCTATTAGTAACAAATAAATATCAATATGTTATCCCCTCTCTTTTTTTTGTTTTTTTGTTCCATTAAAATAAAATTAAATTATTTATGTATAAACAAATTTCATTAAATGAACGAAAAAAAACAAAAAAAAATCGCCATAAGTTGGCGTAAAAATTAAAAAAAAGAAGAAAAAACAGAACAGTTTTTGATGAAGGTACGACATCTACAGATGCAAACATACAATAAAAGGAATAATGAATAATAACGTGTATAGTGAAAAATGATTTTTTCTCTTCTTTTCTTTATTTTTTATTTTTTCTAATTTTACTTTTCTTTATTTTTTCTTTTCTTTTCTCTCTTTTACGTTTAGTTCTTTTTTGTATTAATTAGAAAAAAAAACGACCACCTACTGTTGTTTCTTTATTGCTAATTTCTAGTTTATGATAATCATTAAATTGTATAATACTATCAATCAGGTGTTATTATTACTTTCAAAGAAAATTAGGCACATTTTGTGGGTGGTAATTGAAAACAAAAGAATTATGTAATTATTATATATGTATATATATTTAGTTCATTACGATGTTTATGTTATATCGATTGAGTTGCGTGTATGTGCCCTGTTTAATATATGAACGTTACAAGATCGCCGATTGGAGAGCAGTGATTTATCAATCGCCCTATGATACAAAGAAGCTATCTGATCAGTCTTGAACACTTATCAGTCCTACATTCTGCTTAGCACAGCCAGTTAAGTCTACAACACCATTAAGAGCCTCTGCAATATAAATCATTATTCTAAAACACACTGGGTTTATATACCAATCAAACTGACCACATTGTACCATAAAATCGAAAATAATATTTGTACAGGATTTGGCCAAATGTGACTGTGAATAGGGGGAACAGTAATTATTAGACTAGGTATAACTCAAGAATGGTAAATCGTATAATAATAGTGTATAGGTCAAAATAAAGCTGATGATAAGAGTAACACGAATACGAATAGTTTAGTTACTTAACGATTATACATTTGGAAATATACATATCACATTGGTCCACAAATAGTTCTCAAAGTTACCATTCATAATGCTCCACGGGATATAACAGTTTTTTAAATGATTTTTGTCATGGATTAATATTTAATGGAGAATTGTTCCAAATAGAGGAGTACTATAAAGTTATTTTAATGTTGTGATTCTTTAACACCGTACATTGTCAACCTTGTTTAAAGACCTAACTCGGTATTTTGAAATCTTGTAAACAAACACTATACCAAAAAGTCACTAGGCTAAGTAAATCATATCCAGATTATATTATATTTTACAACTGAAATGGATTATGCATTGAATGATAACTAATTTCATGTTATTTTCGATGTTGTTTTTGGTACTAATCAGATTTTGTCGATTATTTTCCTATGTGACTTTTGGTTTACATGATCAACAGAGTTAGGTCAGTACTGAAAGACTAGACAAATGCGACTTTGGTCATTACTTAGTGAATTCTTTAGATTTTGATACTAATAAATTACTATTGTTTAGAGTTTTGCTGGACAATTCGGCCGTCTAATGCTTCCAGGTTTTCCATGGTGGTCTAGCTTCAATTGGCTCATGATCTCAACTATAAAAAATTATTAAAATCTCCACAAAACCCCTTTTTGATAATTCATTATCAGATTACCACTTCGAATAGCTTGTTTTGTACACTTTTCGAATCGTCAAGAAACCGAGTACAAATGTCACATATTGTTGACAACTTACATTCACAACAGTTAGCAGACTCATTCGAAAAAACCAATTCTTGTGGTAATGTAAAAGATTTCTCTTAAAAAGATTATCAGATGTAAAGAAAAAAGTTAATCATACAGATACTTAGCTTAGTATACCTTCTCTTCTAATCACAACTTCATCAATGATCATTTTAGGAACAGATGAATCTTTTACTTAAGTGATTTTATGATATGTAAACTTATTGCAACTTAGATAATAAGGACATTACCTTACTTCAAGTATTTATTATTAAAATGAATAAAGTCAATACATGCTTGAGTATGCGAAACCAAAGTGTAAGTAATTCACAAAACTAGTGAATATACCACTTTTGGCATGAAAAAATACTTTGCTTATTCAGTTAGTTTGAGTATTCTTACAATTATAAGGTTATGATGATTGGTTACTTCGTGGATTGAACTTATTTAGGCAACTAATTGAAAGCGAGGAATATCAGATGGTAATCCAGTTCTATTTCCGGACATTGGGTCACTGAACATCCACAAATCTCTCAATCTTCGGACCTGAATAAAACAAGTATTACTAATGCCAATTAATGACATCACGAGGTGATTGAAGGTGTATGTATAAACCACTGGACATCAGATCAGTATCTGTAACACGTTTACTTTTAGACCTTAAGGTTCTGGATTCGAAATCAATTAGATTGTGAATGTAAACAACTAGAAAATCCCTCAGGCAAACAAAAAGCTATCAAGAGCTCTTTGGGTTTTAATGGTTGTCTAGTTAAAATTAATTTGCGATGTATATTGACTAAACCGACTTACTTTGTTCTTCTTATACTGAGTGCCCTTTATTATCTGAAAAGAGCAAGAACAAATAATTGAGCAGAATAACATCAATTCAGTTTAGTTTATCATGTTCTAATCAACTGCTCATAACCTATAATACTTTAATATCTAAATTATTGTAAAATTTATATACTTATAATAATGAAAATAGATATGTATCACCATGGTAAAGTATCGATTCGAATAAATGTAATTAGTGTTTGTCCGCCTATTTGAAAAACTTATCACATTTTTAATTATCCCCCTAGATTATTATCTAAATAATGATAAAATATACCATTGGGAATCAATCTACACCGCAAGAAAACAAATGTTAACTTTGGTGTATAAGATTTATTTGTTATTTAGTAGAAAATCCAAGTTCTTAGATATCGAATATGATTGGAAGTTAGATGAACTTTAACAGGGAAGCAGTATGACTAGGCTCAAGCTAAAGGCTTTATTTAATCTGTTATATCCTAGCGAAGACATAAGTAAGGGTAACTTCCGGGACCTATCAATGGATGATTATTATATATATATTCTTATTGTTTAACTATTGAGTAATTAGTTTGTGTATATCTGTATTCATCTTATTATAAGCTTCATTTTGACCAATGAATTATTACTATACGGTTTACTGTCCTAAATTATATTCACTTTATTGATTAATGTCACCCACGTTCACAGCCACATTTGGCTTGATCTTACACAAATATTGTCTTCCATTTTATGGTGTCATGCCGTGTGTCTGTTTAGTATATAAACCGAGTATGCTTGAAATAAATGATTCGCATAGATTTGCATAGCAGAAGCTGCAGTTAGTGTTCTGGACTCAATTGAAAGGGTTAGGCGGACAAGGAACCAATAAGGACGCTAGATTGCTCATACTAAGGCTTAAATCTACATTGTATGTTAAACACACACCTCGCCTTATTCTACGGATATCCGTCTCCGGTGGTAAGGTCCTAACAAGTACGGAACCAACAGTCTATTTATCTGATAAACATACACAAAAGACCATTATTTTATTTTCTAACAATTAAAATGAATTTATCATTCCAGTGAGGTTAATTTATTTGCTTTAAAAGAAATCTAGCAATTATATAATGATACTGTTTGTAGCATATTTTTTCATCAGATGATCATTCAAACATCTTTTTATAAATAATAAATTTGGTGAAAATAAAATGATTCCATTTAAGTGAATATGTGATATTGGTTCTTTATGTTATGTAACCAAAAACACAATCACATTTATAACTGATTGACCACTAAGCATCGACCAGTGTTATTTAAGTCATTCTTAGTGGTGATTGAATTCTATCGATCATTAACTGATTAGTGCGCCACATTCATACCATGAATTGGGAACTGAAGAAGACTGGCTAAGTACGTCTTACAATACAGACTCAAAAACTATATATATATATATATATATATATATATATATCACCAATGAATCCCGATAGTTAGGTAACTAAGATTTTTGCGATATAAGTTGAGTAATAGGTTTATTATCGGCTTGGGATTTTTGTGAAGATTGTAGTAATTTAATAGTTGAATTCATGAGTCGATTTAAGCTAGACCAACAAGGAAAACCTAGAAGTATCAGATAGCCATTTTTTCCTAGTATGGCACTCCTCACCAGTGCGCGTCCAAGACGATAGCTCAATGAAGTGGATTGGCTGAAGCTAGACATTAACATCGTTGGATACCGGCCCAGTGGTCTAGACGTTAAGTGATCGCATACGAGACTGAAGGTCCTGGGTTCCAGTCACATATGTGAGATCTTGGTGGCCACTGCTGAAGAATTCCCATACTGGGACAAAACAGCTGTCTAATACTTCTAGATTTTCAATGGTGGTCTAACTTGAATAGACTCATGAATTCAACTATTGTATTAATATAATCTCCACAAAACCCATTGTGACGATAAAATGAACTAGAACAAATTCCATTTTCATGCCATCATTTATTTTTTTTTTCAAAACTGCTAAATGTCAATGTAGTATCCAACTGATTATTCTTCATCAATTTTGTTCTCTGTCGACCTGTAAATCCCAGAAATGTAAATAAGTCATTTATGTAAATGTGTATTTATTATGAAAGTTTTATATTTTAAACAAAATATGTATCTATTACTGATAAGTCTTGTTGATTGAACTCTATATTCGGATCCTAAGCTAGTCTCGCAACCCTCAAGCTAGAACTACACAGCGACTTGAACACGAGAGAGAAGGCGCAAAATATACGATTACATTTTAAATCATAAGTGTATTGTTATAATATCTAAATCTTAAAGTAAATGTGTTAAAGTGAAAAGTTATCTTTTCAATATATCCAAGTTTAAATACTACTTAAGTGTTTTCGTACTTAAATGTTGACTGGTAAGATTTAGTAGGTGAAGTTTTGTTCTCTGAGCTGAATAGTTTGGTTATGTTGCTTTTCTTGTTCTTATGAACAACTTCATCAACACAAACTTCATGTAAAAGTTAAGTGTTAGTATCTCTTCACATACGGCTTACAGATTGTCTTGTCGACCTCGATCTTAATTGGTTATGGTTAACCATTAATCTGTCACTTTGTAACTCTTTATTTCTATTGTTTAACCCTTTGATATGATTCTTGGTCCTATATTTGTCAATGACTTAGTAATTTATATGTGTACTCACTTGAGTTACGAAACGTTTTACTATAACAGTATGATGATTTTAACAACACACTTTAATAACTGATGTGGTTAAATTTAACTTACGAAATCCTAGTAGAATGAATCTTAGAGAGTAGAACAACTAAATAATTGTTTAGAAAAAAAGGATTTCACGGAGTTGCAATTATTATTTATGGACGAAATATAGAATTAAGATGGTATGTCTAAGTTACTTATCATTTTGTGTATCAATGGCTGAAATAAACAATTTACAAAACAAACTATGAAGTAGTACCTTTACCGAATGTGTTACATCTGAAAGGAGAATAAATGAATGGTGACTGCTACAAATTATTTATGGACTATTATTATGTATATTCCTATTGGATAAGTGCTAAGTAACTTTATTTATTTATTTAAACACATAAATATTGGTACAAGGAAGCACCAGATACATATGCGCCACACAAATCTCATTCGATTTGTGTGAAAGCTGTGATACTGTCCAGGTGCCCGAACTGAAGCAGGTGGTTTTCTTAGGGGACCACTTCCGAAGCCTTTGATCTAAAGGTCTAACCCACAAAGCAGTGGAGCATCGTAAGGAGATGCAGTCCCATGGTAGCTGGTGACCGACGATTGATTCATACGCCATTTGTTCCATCAGGATACTTGAGCCCATGTGCACCATCGGTTTGGAATCAGGGTTTTCCAACTCCCCTAGATGGACTTTCCGTGTCCACCAACCCGTTTAAAGCGCTGGACATTCGCTTTTCGTCCTTTCAATTTCGTAAACAACAGTAATACCACTGTGAGAAGGTAGTGAGTAGGATTTCCCTGACAGAGGCTATATACGCGTGGCCATGTGAGAGCATTTGGAGAGGGAGAGCGGACTCTTCCCACTCGTGGCTGTACCAAGTAACTAGATTATACATATATTCATATTCCTTTTATAATAAGCATTCATTCGACCTATTGTCCACTATTATACGATTTATCATTTTTAATTTATTCTCAATCTATTAGTTCCAATCTCCTATACTCACAGCCACTGTTAGCTTCATCTTGTATAGTTATTATCTTTCATTTTATGGTATAATGTGGTCTGGTTTATGCATATCTACTCCCATAATTAGCACATGATCAGTTCATAATACTATAAAGTGTATCATAAAATAGGTTAAGGGAATGTGTTTTTCCCTTATCACTGTTGCTTTCACTTAGTTTAAAAAAACTTGAACAGAGAAACAACTGATAACAAAAGAGTATTTTATGCATATGTAACTGTTAAATATACGCATACTTATGTATATGTGATTTTAAGAAACTGTGGTAGGTAACATGGATTCACACTTGATTGTAACACCATGCATATTAATATAAATATATATACATATATGTTTGCTAACTTAATTAAATGTAAATTTACCTCTGATGATCAAAATATTTTATTATTTCCATAGAAATCTTGCGTAGTGAAAAATTCCCATTTATATTCATTTCTGTTTATATATATGTATATATAAGGGTGTTTGTGGATAAATATTTGTAACTTTAACATTAAATGGCGTTTGAAGAGAACGGTATTGGGTTCGAGTCCCAGAGTGAACATCAACTCTGCGATGCAAGTACATCCAGTTGAAGAGTCCCAAATAGGACGAAACGCGCATCCTGGATTCAATTGCTAGTCACTATTCATCTTTGCTTTTGAGATTAAATGTTTTAATCGTTAGTTAGTGATTAAGATTTTCGACCTGTCATGAATATTGATGACTGTATACTTTGGCGAGGAGTCTGAGTCAATTTGAAACCTAAATGAAAGTTCATCTGTCTATCGGCTTTAATCAGCTTTGAATTATTCTTTTAAACTCGGTTGCTAGGTTATTTCCCTGAATATTATAATAAGAATTTTTTAACAAGGCTATTTGTAATTTACAAATGATAATCCTCCACCCATCACTATGCCCCCAAATGCCCTGGTACGGCCGAGAGTGGGGAGAGTCCGCTCTCCCTCTCCAAATGCTCTCACATGGCCACGCGTATATAGCCTCTGTCAGGGAAGTCCTACTCACTACCTTCTCGTGGCGGGGGTGTTGTTTACCAAATTGAGAGGACGAAAAGCGAATGTCCGGTGCTTTAACAGGGTTGGTGGACAAGGCGAGTCCACCTAGGGGAGTTGGAAAACCCTGATTCCAAACCGATGGTGCACATGGGCTCCAGTATCCTGAGGGAGCAAACGGCGTACGAATCAATCGTTGATCACCGGCTACCATGGGAATGCATCTTCTCACGATGCTCCACTGCATTGTGGATCAGATCTTTAGGTCAAAGGCTCCGGGTGTGGGCCCCTAAGAAAACCACCTGCTTCAGTTCGGGCACCTGGACAGTATCACAGCTTTCACACAAATCAAATGAGATTTGTGTGGCGCATATGTATCTGGTGCTTCCTTGTACCAATATTTATGTGTTTAAATAAAAAAAACCCATCACTATAACTTGTTTTGTGCTTCATTCTATGGAGGGTCGAATTTCTTGACATAATTAACTGAAAGTAAATTTTGTTTAATTAATCGGTTATCTTAGATACCTTGACAAGAATTTACACTTGATTTAAAAATTAGCTATGTATTTTATAGATTCATTTTCATAACAAGCATGTATTTAAGAACCTTACATTTCATTAGATCTGAAACAACTCAATAAATTAGTCATGTTTTATAGCATACTAGTTAAACAAGCACCAGGGTCCAGAAATAATCAGTATGAGACTCCTTATTAGTGTACATTCATGACCTTATCAGAGATCGGATTCAAGACTGCTAACAATCCTCATATATCCCTTACAATAAATGATGCATATACATCAAGATTAAGAGGTTTATTCAAATAGTTTTTTCTTACATTTAAAGACAATTTGCACTATAAACTGATATTATGTGAAACATCATTTCAGACCAGAAAGGATTGAACAACATTCTGCTAAGGAACTCATCAATATTGTGAAGTAACAACCAGACAAAAGAATCAGACTCTCAGGATACTCAATGAATAGATTCTCATCAGAATATTAAGCTTGTATACTATAAGTCATCCAGTCACAACGTAGAACTTTGTACTTACGTACATCAATTCGAGTTGCCATACCACATTAGCACAGAAATGCATTTGTCGATTCAAATCTAATAGTGGAAGTAGTAAGAGTATAAGAATTATGTGAAAGATTAGGGTTCGAAGATGTTATTGAAGGAGTATAATACAGTGAAATAAATTTGGGAAGAGAAAAAGGATAGGGACATGAAGAGTTCAGAAGATTATAATTTAGTCAGTCAGTCAGTCAGCTACAACGTAGGACCAGGCACATATATGCATCGGTCCAAGTTGCCATACCTCGTTAGCACAACAAGATGAACACCGGATTCATAGAAATAGTTAATTTAGTGGTGGTAGTATATAAAGAAAGGTTGTATATAAGGATATAGTACAGGAAGGAAGAGAGATATGAAGCAATTTTAATCTCAAGGTTGAAGGGAAGATAAAGAGTGTATACACCTACGCCATTGTGATCGATTCTGAGCCATGTCACCTAGAGTCTCCAACCATTGGTTACGATAGTCACGCGGACCCCAACCAGGTAGTCTGCATCTACCAACATGGCTCAGGCTAGAAGTTAGTGACTTCAAACACTGATGCCAAGTTTTGGTTTGGCCGCCCCTAACTCTCTTCCAACCATCCCCAATACTAGTCATCATAGCGCGTCGTGGTAATCGGTGTTCAGGCATACGTAACACATGGCCCAACCATCTCAGTCGATGAAGATTCATCACCTCATCAACTGATTTACCATCATTCCCTAATACTCTGCGTCTAACCTCACTATTACTTACCCGGTTATCCCAGCAGATGCGAGCAATATTTCTAAGGCATCTGTGGTCAAATACTAGTGACTTAAGAGTATCTTCTACTCTTAATGGCCATGCTTCACAGCCGTAAAGTAGAACAGAGCGAACTGCTGCACATGGTACTCGTCCCTTAATTGATAGACGGATATCTCGTCTTCGCCATAGGTGACGTAAGTTGGCAAAAGCCAAACGAGCTTTTTGAATCCGTGCAGAGATTTCGTCAGACACCAACCCATTAGGGCTGATCAGACTTCCAAGATAAATGAAGTTGTCCACGCGTTCGACTACTTCACTCCCTATCCTTAGTTCGGGTGTTGACGCAGGCCAGTCCTGGAGTAACAATTTACATTTGGATGGGGAGAAACGCATCCCAAACATCCTGGCATTATTACTCAGTTCTAACAGAAGACTCTGCATTTTGCCAGCGTCTTCGCCAAACAGGACTATGTCATCTGCGTATTCTAAGTCGCTTAGTGGTCGCCCTGGTAGGAGATCAATTCCTGTAAATTCAGTCGACGAGAGTGTTATTTCCAGCAACAGGTCTATAATGAAGTTAAACAAAAAAGGGGATAGTGGACAGCCTTGACGTACACCACTTGAGGTTGTAAAATCATATGACAGTTCGCCATAAGCTCTCACTCGACTGATAGTGTTCGAGTAAAGAGCCTTCAAAAGGTTTATGTACTTCTCAGGTACACCTTTCAATGACAGACACTGCCACAGAACCTCTCGGTCTACCGAGTCAAATGCTGCTTTCAAGTCAAGAAAAACTATTATTGTCGGACGCCGATAAGCGTGTCTGTGCTCTAAAACTTGACGAATGGTGAATATGTGGTCGATACAGCCACGACCAGGTCTGAAGCCAGCCTGATTTTCTCGTGTTTGCAGTTCACGAGTCTTAGTTAGGCGCCTGATAATTATTGAGGCTAGTATTTTAGATACTATGTTAGTCAGGCTAATCCCTCTATGGTTATCGCAGGATGATTTTGACCCCTTCTTATATATTGGGACAATAAGTGATTGTGACCAGTCGGATGGGATTACATCCGTCTCCCAGATTTTAGCCAGAATATTAGTCAACCTAATCGCTAAAATTGGACCACCATATTTAAAGACCTCTGGAGCCAATCCATCTGGTCCAGCTGCTCTTCCTCGTTTCAGATTACTTATAGCCTTTTGAACTTCAAGTAGGGTCGGGGGGCCTACTTCAATGTTCCATTCAGGTTTTCTGGGAATAGTGGGTAGTTGTGCAGTAGCTGAAGGCCAGCTAAACTGTTCTCTAAAGTGTTCCACCCAACGTTCTAAACGTTTGGGTTGAGAGCAGATAGGGGTTCCGTCTTTTTCGGAGATTGTCTCACTTACACTTGACTTCTTAATTCCAGTTTCTTTTATTAGTCTGAATAGTTGCCTGGTGTTGCCTACAGCCGCTGCCTTTTCCATCTCTTTTGCTTTCGTTGCCCACCACTGCTCACGATCGTTCCCTAGACTTTTAGTTAACCTAGATCTAATTTGTTTACGCTCTTCGTCATGTTCAGAGCCTGATGGGTTGAGTTTACGCGAATCCATCAGTGAAATAGAATTAAAAGAAATCCATTGGTTTTTTGGAGCCCTATGGTTTAAATAACTAATATATGTTACTGCTGTTTCCACAGCTGTTCGTGTGTCTTTCCAAGCAGCATCTGGGTCAGTCTCGTTTACAGAACTGCCTAGATGTGAACTCAGTTGTTTCTGGAATTCGCATTCGGCTTTTTCGTCCTCCAGTTCAATCCTAATGCGTCTTCTTAGTGTACTTTTCCTGCGTCCATTGAGGCGCAGACAAATGCGCGCTCGTATTAAAGCGTGATCAGAGTCTAAACAAGTATTCCAATACGAGCGACAATCTTCTATTGAGCCTCTCCAACGATGACTGATGACAATATGGTCTATTTGAGTCCATCGTTGGTTTGGTGCAGGTGGTCGCCATGTTAGACGGTGTCTCTCCTTATGTTTAAAATTAGTGCTTGCCAAAAATAAACGATTGTCTGAGCATAGTTGCAACAGACGATCACCATTATCGGTTCGTTGAGCCGGAATACTAAAACACCCACCTAAATGTCTTTCTGTTTGATTTAAGCTGCCTACCTGGGCATTAAAGTCACCCGCTACGACTACTATGTCTGAGCGCTTAGCTTTCTGAAGAAGCTCAGAGAGCTTTCTGTAAAAGTCATCTTTCACCTCATCATGGCTGCAGTCAGTGGGAGCGTAGGCAGAAACGACGAAAAGGCAACGACGTGTGTCCCTATCCTTCCGAGTTCTTACGGAGCCATTTAGCCGGACAGCACACAGGCGACTGTTAACGGGGATCCATTCTAGTAGTGCCTGTTCTGCCCTTGTACTTAGTGCTATGCCTACACCTGCAAGTCCACGAGAACTAGCCAACGGGTCGCCAGATACACGGAGGGTGTATTTCGTTGGCTGTCCATTTTGGCGAGGTGAGGTCAAGTGAATGACCACACTGGGATCCTGTATGCGTGTTTCGGAGACACAGCATACATCAATGGTACGAGATTCTAGGGTTTTAGCTAAGGAGGCCTGTTGACCGATTTGGCATAGGGTACGTACGTTGAAGGCTCCAATGTGTAGTTTGGAGCGAGGTTTTAGTAGACCTGGGACAGCGTTTCGCGCACTAGAATCGTTGGCCATGGTGACACTTGAGGAGGAAACCGAAAGAGGAAGTTTAGTGTTGAAAGTCAAGGTAGAAGGAATAGTAGGAAGTGAAGAAGGAGATTGATTATGAATACAGTGGTCTTGAGTGTTGTTAGAGGTATGAGGGCAGTTATCACTTCCCGGTTGCCCACACCGTGGAAGGATTCTTCTAGAGGTACCTGAAAAGGAAATTGGGTTAGAAGTGGTCTTAATGACCTGAGAGCGTGACCGCAGTGCCCAAGGGACAACTGCTTGAGGTCGGTCACACACGACCTTTTTGTGGGTAGTTTTTGTGTTAGCTCCGTTCTTCAAAAAAACCTTACCGCCGGAGACGGATATCCGTGGGATAAGGCGAGGTGTGCATTTTTAGGGTCGACCTTTTCTAACCCCACCCCTCCTTGTGGGAAGGCAGCATCGCTGTCATGCTGGTTGTCTGAAGGAAACACCTTACTGCTGTCACACCTCTGTACAGTCAGCAGTACGACTTCGCCTTCGGACCTTGGGTTTGCTGCTTTTAGTCTCACCGCTCTTCAACCGACCTGTCTGGCATGGTAGGACCTCGAGGAACGATTGTTCCAGCCAGCATAGCTCGATTGGATCATCACGATAGGCAAGCCCGACCACCACGTCAAGGTAGCAGCAACGGTCGGGATTATAATTTAGTAGAACACAAAGAATGAATGCACCTTCGCCACTGCAAATGATTTTGAGCCATGTCATTCAAGGTCTCTAACCATCGATTGCTATCATCTCGCGAATCCCAACCACGTAGTCTACACCTACCAGCATGGTTCAGTCCAATTGTCAGTGACTTCATGGATTTGTGCTACGTTTTGGTCTGGCCACCCCTAGCTTCCTTCCAACCTACTCCTACACCATGAAACATTGCACGTCGGGGCAGTCGGTGGTGGGGCATACGTAACACGTGTCCCATCCATCTCAACTGATGAAGTTTCACTACTTAATCAATCGACTTGCCATCCTTACCTAGTACCCGTTTCCTAACAACTGAATTACTTACCCGGTGGTCCCAAGATATACGAGCAATGCTTCGAAGACACCTATGATTTGTTGCATACAATAAATCATATTGTCAACTTCGGTACATGCATAAAATTACAAGACAATCATACACTAACATTAACGAATAACTATCTTACTTTTAAAATTGTTAAGCTAACTAAATATGATAAGAAAACACGATATTAATGGAGTTTTGTTCTGTGAGTTGGATGGTTTAGTCCATTTCAGAGCACAAAACTCCATTAAAATCATCCACCTGAACTACAAATCTTCTCCACCATCTTAAAACACAATAAATTATATGATACAAATGTATATTATTCTGCAAAAAAATGCACTTTCATCAACTGATAACATACTTACACCATTTATACATAAAATGAACCAGATTTACATTTATTACTATATGATCAATAGAAAACATTAGCAACTAAAGTAAACATTTAAAGAGAAGTAATAATATACATTAGTGACCATTTTGGGCCAAATAGATAATAATAAAAATAGAAAAAAAAAGGAATGAAATAAAAACTTGAACCTAACTTGATAAGTATCGATAATTATTTCTTTTATAGGTGTAATAACGATAGTTATAAACATAATTGATACAGATAAATGTAATGAAGAAACAATAACAAAAGTATATATAAGTAATATATGAATCTATATCGTTGAGATCATGAGTCAATTGAAGCTAGACCACCATGGAAAACTTGAAAGCACTGGACGGCCGGTTTCGTCCTATTGTGGGACTCCTCAGCTATATATAAAATTACTAAAATCTCTACGAAACCCCCCTTTTTTATTATTTTTTGTTTAAACTATTTCTTCAATTTATTTTCAATGTGTTTATTGTTGTTGGTTCTTGTTTGTTTTCTTGTTAAAATAATCATATTAAAGGAAAGTTGTAAAATGATTATTTCAAACATAACTTATCTATTTACCATGATGATAATCAGACCACCAACTGTGATTATTTTAATACTATACACAACTCTGTTTTTGGATCATTATTACTATTATTATTAGTAGTAGTAATATTAACACTCGTATTCTATTACATTTCATTTTTAATTTTATACATACATACAAACACATTTACTGTTACAGTTATGGTTACTGTTTACTTTTCTCAATATATTAGTTTCATCACTAATAGTATTACCATTATTATTATTATTATAGTAGTATAAATATTAATATTAACACTGATATGATTATCAATGGCTGTGTTGTATATGATTGATCACAAAAAAACAAAACAACAATTGTTCAGTTGTATATTGAATATTGAAAATATGTAAAGAAGTTGTTTTTTAATGTGTCCGGGTAATTTTTGTTTTAAATGTATTAGCCATGTATCTAAGTGTATAGACATTTATATATATACATGGATAAGCATAAATAAAACATTATCTCTATGTATATATTTATATATATATATATATATACATAATACTTATTAACAAGATATGGTTCATTTACATTGATGTACCTTGTGATTACACATAAATAAATGTCTACATGGGTGTATTCACCTAAGTGACATGCAGTATATTGTGCATTGAAAAAAAAGAAAAAAAAAGAAAAAGAAAAACAGTCACATAAATAAAAATTACATATTTTTACATTTTAATCTAACATAATAAATTTTCATATTTAATTAACAGATATGTAGAAAATAAAAAAAATATTTTTTTCTTTGAAAAAAAAACAAAAAAAAAGAAGTAAATGGTGTATTTATATCTAAAGGGAACATTTGTCATTTCAATTCATTCTCATCTGTTTTTCTTTCCTTTTTTTTTATTTATTCGTTCGGTATATTCATTTTTCATTAGGGTTTTATCTTCCTTTTTCTCTTTTTTTTAAAAAGATATTCTGTATAATAAAAATCATTATTAACTAACAATTTCATCATTTAAGTTATGATTTATTTAATTTAGTTCTTAACTTCATATCTTAGATACATTGATCATTGAAACTATTTGAAATGTTACTTCATTTTTACAAGAAAAAAAAGTCACCAAGATAGTTAGTTGAACGTGGAAGATTTGAAAGAGATATATGTGCATTGTCTTAATAGATGTCAAAGTTTCACATTTACAAAACGTTTTAACCGTTATTTTTTTCTTTTTTTATAAAAAAGATTACTAGTTAAATGACTAGATATAGCTTATTTGCAATGATTTATTAAACTGTTATGAATGAAAACACAACTGGGGACAATCGAATGTATTTAGGCATAAATTATAGACTATCTCTCACTAAATTCTGATAACCATACAGTCAACAGTTAATTTGTAAAATAACAATTAATTGTATTAATCTTCACTGTTCCTTTTGTAAATATTAGTCCATCTTCTTTAATTTCATTGTTCATGCATTTTCCTACCAATTGAGCTTCATTTCAGTTCTTTCCTTATTGGTCTTCTGCCAAAATACATTCTATGTCTGACCATCGTCATATACTACTTGTGTAGATATAAGTAGACCACACCACAAGACGAGTAAACGTTCAATGTTAAAGTTGAAATTCCATGATAACTTGATTTCATTTGTAAACTCTTAAAAATATTGTCTAATAAATATCATTTCCTAAAAATCAATTTAAACATATAATAGATCAAGCCTTATATTCCATTTTTTGTGATAGAAACTGGCTTAAAGAAAAGCTTGAATTTTATGACAATTAATATATAAAGAAATTTAAACCAATTAGTCCCTTTGATAAATTTCGATAGTGTAGTAATAAGAAGACGAAGATTATCAGAACTATGTGATCAGATATTAGTGCAATACATTTCGAACAAGCTGATCACACATATACTTGTTAAGAACATTTATATATAAAAATAAAAGGTCAACTAGACTGGAAATGGGAGAAGGGTAAGAGGAGACAAGGATAATAATCTAGACGAAAGTTCTTATATTTTCTTAACAAGTATATATGTGATCAGATTGTTCGAAATGTATTATACTAATATCTCATCACATAGTTCTGATAATCTTCGTCTTCTTATTACACCATTGAAATAAATAAAGAGGTTTGCTTCATTTGGTACAATCTGAAAAATCACATCATAATTCAAATAAAATTATTTCATAAACATAAAATTGAGATTTCAACGTCACTATTACTTACTGGTAGTATTAACTTTCTTTTGAAAAAACACGAAAAAGATTCGAGTGATTTCATGTTCATAATTAATTTTCACTAATGGGTTTGTTGATTGAGCCTTCTTATTTTCACCAAGTAACTTATTGGAGAGACTCAGAAAGCTCCTTGAAATAAACCGTAAGCGGTCCTGAAAACGATGAAAAACATCCAATCAGCATTCAATGGATGTTTCTCAGAAACACCTAAAAAGTGAAAAGAGTCATATGTCACATTTTTGATTGGATGATTACCCATCCCGCTACTATGTTCACTATGGTTCTAAAACCTTCCAGAAACCCGGAGCCATTTGAAATGCTATAAATACATTTAATTTTCTGTGCTTAAACTAACTTTGGAGTAAAGCTGTCTTTCCATATTTCTCGTCTTATCTCTCCTGTTCAGCTTGTAGTGTAGATTTAGCCTGGGGTTATTAGAAGAGCTTAGGAAACGGATTCAAGCGTTCAGTCAGAAAATTTATCAATTTTTATAACAAATTGACTAACAAATGTAGATTCTTTAAAATATGAAAGTTTTCCTGACTTCCTGAAAACAGCTAGGAAAATATTGGAAATTGTCAATAGATAAACAGCAGTTTGATGGTAGTTTTAGAATTTTCAGCAGTTGTAAAATGCTTAGTAGTTTTTAACTATTCTATAATTGTGGATTATGAAACCAGAATGAAATAGCTGTTACATTGTTGTTAATTATCAGACTCTCTTCATTATCCCAGTAGGTCATTGAAAAAATTCCAAATCAATTCAATGAATTAAATTACCAAGAATTTTACTTTTCTAAACAATCATATTCAGTTGTGTTAGTGTAAATTGTTTGGATCTTAGGAATTCATTTATTTTCATAATTGAAACATAAGTCAATTGAAGGTAGACCACCATGGAAAACCTGGAAGCACTGGACGGCCGTTTCGACCTATTGTAGGACTCCTTAGCAGTGCGCATCCACGATCTCGCCTCACGAGATTCAAACGAAGGACGTACCAGTCTCGCGCCAGAGCACCTAACTGATAGACCACTGAGCCGGCATCCGATACTGAAATCTCCACAAAAACCCCCTTCTTATTCATTTATTTATTGAAAATGACTCTAAATTCGTTCTATAAATATTAATATTTATTAGGCTTTGCTTATCTATTGATTATCCCATTATTTGTACATCATATTTCTTATTCAATATCACTAAATATCCTACTGATATATGTGAATTTCCATCATTATGATTCAATGAAACCATTCTCCAAATTGTAATACATTTCTGATTTTTATGTACTGTCACAGGTTTAAATAAACTTTCTAGATAATCTTGAAGAAGTGGCTTACATTGAGTCACGAAACGTCAGAAAATCTAATTTTTTCTACTCATTGGGATATTACAAATATATTAATTTATTTATATTTCTAGATAATCATTAGATTTAGTAACGATCAATATGGTTCTTTTTTATCATAACCGTGGAAGACTTTCAGTCTAGTTGTGTGATTTTACCTTGTTCTAATGCTTATTTTCAAATGTCTATAAGTTTTGTTTTTTTATTTTTTGGAATTATGCTTAATCCCTTATGTTTAATGAATTTTCTAAGCGTAAATATCATAGTTGAAGGGGTTTTGTGGATATTATTGTAATTTTGATAGTTAAAATCATGAATCAATTGAAGCTAGACTGTTGTAGATTGTTTGTTTATCATTCCAATTAGATTTACATTAACAAAACTCTATTTATTTTTTTCATAGTTGAAATCATGAGTCAATTGAAGTTAGACCACCATAAAAAACATGGAAGCACTAGATGGCCGTTTCGATGTAAAAGAGGAGGGATCGTGGATGCGCCCTGTCGAGGAGTCCCATAATAGGACCAAACGGCCGTCCAGTTCTTCCAGGTTTCCCATGGTGGTCTAACTTCAATTGACACATGATTTCAACTATGAAAATACTGAAATCTCCTAAAAACCCCTTCTGATTCTGTTTATTTTCTTGTCAAGTATTTTTAATTGAATCGAAATGAATATTAATTAGTAATATATTCATTCACTTTCTAAACTTTTCACGCTCGACTTCACTTAGTATAAAAAATTAGCCAAACGTATTTAACATAAAACGTCAAAATTAAATTAAACTTCTATCTACTGATAAATGATCCTATTGACTTTCAGGTTTGTTTTTCAGTTTCTTCTCGCATTACTTTACAGATACTTTTAGTTCCACTGACTTTGATGAATATTTTTGAACAATTATAAGATGCTTCATAAATCAATGTTAATGAAGTTAAAGGATACGAATAATTTATTAAAGTTCCATCAACATTGAGATGATGGAAGAGATTTGTAGCTCTGGTGGATGATTTTGGAGTTCTTGTCTCTGTCCGGGTAGAACTCCTGAACTTTGTGCTGGTGATGTCGTTCAGAATAAAGATGAAAGCTCCATGACTAAACCATCCAGGTCAGAAAACAAAAATCCACCAAAATCCATGGGTGTAGATATTTACATAAAAATATGAATATTTTATTCATCTAAGTCAGTGATTAGCAGAAACACAATGACTTACTGATGAAGGCTTAATTTAAGGTTCTATCTTTGCTGCTACAATTAGATATTATGTCTGACTGTTATAATATTTAATTCAGTTAAGTTTCATTCAATCAATGTATTTTTCTCATTGAATATAATTTGATGATTAAGTGAATTGATGTTTTGGTAACCGGATTTCAAAAGACTTGATCATTGGACTAATTTCTAAACTTGAAATGCTTCAAGTTGCTGACACTATATGGTCTGATTTTTAAACTTCAGCATTCTAGATTCCCTTTGAAACACAATGACTGTCATTATGCACAACAACAATCTATCCATAAAAGTGTATATCAGTTAATAATGAATGGGTGGTTAAAGTAACTTAATATCAGTCAACTACTTGAGCCCTTATATCCAATTAATTTGATATGAGCTGCTAAATGGTATCATTTGCCTTTGCTAATCGTTTTAACCATATGATGTACAAGTTCAAGTCTTGACCTATGTGCGGTCGCGTGTATACATTGCTCAAAATTAGAATGAAACTGTTATCCAGGTCTTGATAGATTTAAATGATTTTTCAGTTTAGAATGTCAGTCCAAACAAATAACTACATCTTTTTTTGCATAACTCAGTATGAGTTATTCATTATTTCCTTAAACTAAGCTCGTAGACAGTATCCAACTAATAAACAGTATTAACGTCAAGGAAACGGACCTTTTACTCAAAATTCAAAAGTCAATTTAAACTTCACCTCATTGCACAAACAAGTGGCTATCAGGACTCAGTAGCTAAGTGGATAACACGATGGCTTTCAGAGCGAAAGGTTTTGAGTTCCAGTCCTGGAGTGAACATCAACTGTGGGATGCAGGTACACCCAGCTGACGAGTCCCAAAATAGGGTGAAACACGAGTCCTGGATTTCACTGCTACCCACTACCCATCTTTGCTTATAATGATAATAATAGTAATAATAATAATAATGATCAATATTCATATCGTTTCATAAACTGTATCCTACCTGAATTATAATCAATTTTATATTCCTATTATTTTTTCCAAATTTTAATTTAGCACAAATCCTCTCGATTGTATTCACCAATGTTTTTGTCAAGTTCAGAATATAATCCAAATGATTTGTTGAATTCTAATCGTAAATCGTCCTCTTTATCATCATCAACTTCACCAACAACAATGCCAACATCATCATCATCTTCTCTACGTTTTCGTGGTAATAAATTTGGACGTCTTAAAACAAAATCTTTAAACCTCAATAGATATCCACAAAATTATTCATTATCTAATAATCGTTTACATTTATGTAATAAACCAAGTCATTTCAATTCAATAATGGCAACATCTGCATTGAAAACTATTCGTAGATCAACAATAAATCTTCCTAATTCTCATTGGTCAAATCTATCTTTAGGATCACAAATTACGACATCGTCAGCATCATCGCCAACATATTCATCAATAATAGATCAAAAATTTAAGTCAAATTTCTTAACTGATCTACAATTTCCTGAAAGCAATATAAACGATACTAATGGATTACTATCTTCTTCTGTATCAAACTTACGTGGAAATCATCAGCATAATAATAATAACAATACGAGTAATAATTTAATTGATCGTCCAGTAGTTGTATTAAATCCTGATGAACCGCGTGAAATATTTATTGGTGGTGTACAATCTGTTGCATTACCATTATGGGCATATTGTAAATGTTTAACAATGGTACGTGGTGAACCACATGAATTAGGACCACGTTTATGTTTACGTCTATTACAAAGTTTATTTAGTTTACACTATTTAGTTACACATAATTATAATGGTTCCGGAGGTAAAGCACCAATTGATCCAATTGTAATGAGTGCTGTATTACGTCAAGCACAATTACAATTTGGTTCAGGATATTTTTTTACCGAACCAATGGCTTTGGGTAAATTAAGAGATTATTTAAATAATGCTTTTCGTGTAATGGCATTTAGACAACGTAAAGGTGAACGTGTAAGATCACCATTTTGGAATGAAAAAGGTGAACCAATACATGATTTAGAAGCACCAGTGGAATTTTCAAATATTACTGATATTATTGTTATACCACATTCAGTTAATACTATTACACCTACTACTACTACTACTGTTATTACGGCTACAACAACTTTGTCAACAACCACAACAATGTCAAATGAATCTGATTTGAATATGAATTCAAGATGAATAGTTATCAGAGAAGATATCTTTACTTTCATAATTTCATCCTTTCATAAAATGATTCTTTGAAAGTATGATTACTATGTATATTTTTGTTTACTTCAGTAAAACAACTCAATAATATACACTTGAACAATATTAGCTACATTGTGTATACAAACATTGAACAATTCATTGTTCAATATATAATTTAAAACAACGAGAAAATATAAAAAACAACCAGGGGGGGATTAACCGAATTCAATACAAATGTACTCTTTGTTACTATTGAAACTATATTCAACTTTTGTAACCAATTAATTCATAATACAATAAATACATATTAATTCAGTAAAACAAAGAAAACGGAGGGATATTTAAAAAAGATCATTACGATGAACAAGAGAGAGATTCTATTACCTGTATTTAATCATACTATTATAGTTACTTAGTTTCATATTGTTTTGTTTTGATTGCCAAGTATGATATAAACTGAAACGATTAAGTTTATACAAACCATTTAGTCTTGCGTAAATTACAACTTGTAACTGTCTTGTGTGTTGATTTATTTTCTCCTAATATTGTTTTGCCAAATTAAAGACAAGCATTTCATGGTTCTATACCTATACCTATATAGGTACTGGTGAAAACAGCATTACAATTATAAATACAAAAATAAATAATTAATTACGTTGATTTCTATCAGTGATAAGATTAATGTTTGTCTACTATTGTGAACATATTGAATGTAACTGGTTGTTTTTTTGTTCATTCCCAGAAGGAGTGGTTATTGAATGTCATATAATAATCTTTTGATGTGAGAAATATCTATGCCAGAGTTTATTACATTAGATGGTTAATATAGACCGTATCACAATATGACAGATACTTCAAAAATAATTTTGAAAGAGATAATATTGAAAAGCGGTTGTATAAAAGAGAAGATAAGACTATACATATATATTGCATTAATCCCTAGTACTAACGTCATTATCATCATCATCATTGTTCTAATTATAAACATTCCATAAATATCATCATTAACATAATAAGTTATCCAAGAGAAGAAAGATACAAGTAGATGAATTTATCATTAGAAGATTCCATCATCAAATAGTTTATTATACAGTAAAGATATAATAATTGATGAAGGAAAGATGGTTAGGGGGAGAAAAGAAAAGGCGGAATTCATAGACAAAAGAAACGTTCCCAGAAAAAAGGTATATATATGTAACTATGATATTAACAATTAAAAATTATAAATTAATTATTTATACGAATGATTTATTGAATAAACAATAAAAATATGATTTCAAATATGTTAGTCTACTAAAAATTTATAATGTAGATAGGTGATTTATAAAAGAATTATTTCATTTGAAGTAAGTTTTTATAATCAACTGAAGTTAATTGGAAGATTGAATGTTAATGAGGTCACAATCTAACCTAAGCTAGACAACTATTGCAAACTAAGAAGCACTGGACAGTTGTTTCGTTGTGGTAGGGGTCTCCTCATAAGTCAGTATCCATGATCTCTCATCTAATCCAGGACATCCAGATCTTACAGAGAGACCTTAACCTTCAGAATATTGAGTCTATATCCAATGATGTTCATATCTGACCGCAATCAATTCGCAACAGAGTGCAAATATCTTTCTATCTATTTAAACACATAAATATTGGTACAAAGGGGTACCAGATATATATGCGCCGCACAAATATCATTCGATTTCTGTGAGGACTGTGATACTGTCCAGGTGCACAAACTGAAGCAGGTGGTTTTCTTAGAGGGCCACACTCGGAGCCTTTGACCTAAAGATCTGATCCACAAGGCAGTGGAGCATCGTGAGGAGATACAATCCCATGGTAGCCGGTCACCAACGATTGATTCATACGCCATTTATTCCCTCAGGATACTTGAGCCCATGTACACCATTGGTTTGGAATCAGGGTTTTCCAACTCCCCTAGGTGGACTTGCCGTGTCCACCAACCCGGTTAAAGCGCTGGACATTCGCTTTTCGTCCTCTCAATTTCGTAAACAACAGTAATGCAACTGTGAGAAGGCAGTGAGTAAGACTTCCCTGACAGAGGCTATATACGCGTGGCCATGTGAGGGCATTTCGAGAGGGAGAGCGGACTCTCCCCACTCTCGGCCGTACCAGGGCAGATAACTAGAGTGGATGCACTTATGAGAAGTATCGAACCACAAGCAAACAGTTACACAGTGTTTCCTGGTTTTCATTAGCTGTCTAACAAGTTTGTTAATGATTTCAATAGCTGGAGAATTACTGAAAGCCTAAAACACATTGATCAAGTTTGAACTTGATCACATAAACAATGATGCCTACACAACTACGAAACCTCATACACGCAAAAACAGCTGTTAAATATTTCTTTGTTTTCATTAGTTTTCTAAATGATGTCAGTCTATGATAAATATTTTACTCGAAAGATGAGTAAACTATGAAGATTACCGTTGTTAAAATGTGGATTCAAATGGACTACATTTGTTGCATTCTAGTGTGACATAACTTGGAAGTGGTTAACACCCATTGAAGAATAGTACACTAAACAATGATATCCCACGCCAATATATATACAATGCGATGATCAAAATTTAAACTTGAATTTTTTCTAGTTTAACTCTTAAATCAGAAGAGATTTAACATCAGTAGGAACTTCAAAAAATAGATTAAGACAGTTTCAAATTTTCGACTACTAATAATTTCCATTCACAGTAAAAATTTTTTTGGAGATTATGCATTTATTAAAGCGAAAATTGACTGAGATAAGCAAAATTTAAAAATGTGACACACAATTATCGGAATAAAATACAAGAGTTTATCAGTTGAATCCAATTGGTACATGGTAATGTTGTGGTGTGGTCTACTTATATCCACATAAGTAGTATATGGTGATGGTCAGACGTAGAATGTATTTTGGCAGAAGATCGATAAGGAAAGAACAGGAATGAAGCGTAATCGGTATAAAAATGCATGAACAATGAAATTAAAGAAGATGGACTAATATTTACAAAAGGAACAGTTAAGATTGAGGCAATTGATTGTTATTTTGCAAATTAACTGTTCATTATATGGTTATCAGAATTTAATGAGATAGTCTGTAAGTTGGGCTTAAATACATTCGATTGTCCCCACTCGTATTTTTGTTTATTTCAATGTCACTGTTTCTAGTAAGAATGAACATGTTTCCATTTAGAATAGATTGTAATGTTGTCAGATACTTGAATGACTATTGCTTTTCCATTACAATTCGTTTGTCACAAATTAAGAAGAGATCATTTTTATGGTATACCATGAAACCATTGATACTTTGTTGGTATCTTTTACCTATATACAACATGATATATTTAGCTGATTCATAATCATGTGTAAACTTACTATGAAAATAATGACTAGATTATTTATATGAAAAATTTTTGAACAGCCAAATTGTCAGATAAGTAAAATGTCTTGACGGATATTTTAATTAGTGAATGAAATAACATAATTGAAAGCGTGAGTCAACTGAACCTAGACCACCAGGGAAAACCTGGAAGCACTGGACGGCCGTTTCGTCCTATTGTGGGACTCCTCAGCAGTGCTCATCCACGACCTCGCATCGCGAGATTCGAATCCAGGACCTACCAGTCTAGAGTTAGACATAAATACCATGGGATGCCAGCCAGCTTAGTGGTCTAGAGGTTAAGTGCTCTGGCGCGGGACAGGTAGGTCCTTGGT